>NW_026294769.1:51334435-51934435 GCF_026119805.1 Tympanuchus pallidicinctus
GTTATGCTGCCTACATACTACTTCTACCTTTTCCAAAAAAATATAACCAAAGGTGTTTGTGTAATACTAATCCTAGTTCACTAATCCTAGTTGACAGCTGTCGATCAGGCAGTAAAACATAGACTAAAAAGACTCACATGGAGTCAGAAATTTAGATAGCTTGGGTAAATATAGACAACAGTTTACAGCTCTCATATTATTTCACCATAAAGACTGTTGCAAAACTATAAAAAAGTGTATCAGACAAATGACTGCCTTAGCCTCTTTCCAAGTTTCTGCTTTTCCTATAAAACTTAAACATTACATTAAAATACCATCACCTCACCCATCTGAAAGTATAAAATCTTCATGTGCTAGAGGATGGCAGATGGTCTGGCTAGTTTCACTAAAAAAGGCCAAAGAACTTTGAATTGGGTGTCCAATCGCTGAGTTCAGCGTAAGCCAAAAGAGCAATAAAAAGTTCTTTTAGTCAAGTGATGCTCCTTTAAGGGTCTCTGAAACTGTTGTGAAATATAAGCAACTGGAGTTTGGCAAGTTTTTGGAGATCCTTTGGTGGAAAATGTTATTTAAATTAAAAGTATTATATCTATGGATTTATTCATAAGACAAGCTGAAGTGGGGTTGGCTTTCTGTCAAAAACTGTCAAACAAAAATAGGGTACCTTCTGGATAGCTGTCTTGAGGATTCCTCCTGCTGTCTCAGAGATTTATGTGGAAAGATTTACAATGATATTACAGTCCTGTGTGGAGTAGAGGACTAGAAACAGGAAGTATTATAATCTACTAACACCTCTGACCTTAATTATTTTGTGATCTTTGACATGTTTTTCTATCCTACATTCTCTTTATTCCCTATCCATAGTCAAACTGGTCTTACTGGCAAATTTGCAAGCACAAAGAAAGCAAAAGGAGATTTAGGTGATCTAATACCCCACTAGCACATTTTCATACCTTCATAATCTCCTTCCACTTGCATATATCCTATTGTCAGTTATCTCCTAGTGTGATTAATTAAAAAATAAAATCTGATGATTCTGTAGTTGATACTGTAATATTACTACTGGTTTCACCATTTATAATATTAAAAATTATAGTAATGTTGTATATAAACACTTCCTAGCTGTGCATTAGTAGTTTCAGTCGTAAGTTCACTTGTGTGTATGTGGTATAGATGTATCAAAAACAGCTGACTTATTTTAGTTGAAGAAAGAAAGGCTACACAAGGCATGGAGTGTATTCTCAGAGATCTCCGGTCTGAACAATGGGATGACCAAAAAACCCAGCAATTATATGTGGGTAGTAGGTTAATTCTGTCCTGTGCGTACACTAGGCATAAATCATTTTTGTTCTCGAGAAGCACACAAAGAAATGGAGATACAGGAAAACTGTGCAGGTTCTCTTTCAGTAAACTACAAGTGCCTGTAAAATAGTCATATTTAAAACAACCAGATTATCGATTGACTTGTCCATGAAAAATTAATGCTTTGACTTTTCTTTTAAACATTATACTTTATTGATTTTTAAATGTCACGAAAAGGACATATTATTATTTAGTATAGAAAAAAATAGAAGAACCATTTTAAGAAATGGTGGTCAGTATTATTTCCTAAGTAATGAAAAAGGAAAAGGAAAGAAAATAAAAATAACTTAGTGATATATATCAGATCAAAGAAGATAATGCAAAATATTTCTTATACACATTTTTTCTTTTTCAAGATTTCCATCAGTCATATTTTTTATTTTGTTTACTTTTATTAAAGCCAGTGCAAAATAACTTGCCAAAATATTTTCAGAGGAAACACAAAAGTTACATTTGTGCAGACAACCTGCAATCTAAATGTATATTTGCATGTATGATGATTTGCACAAGAGTTGCTTAGATGTTTATCCAATTAGCAAATAGGAGCACTACCATGTGCCTTTGCTAATCAAGGCATCAAACATATGAACGGTAAGAACAACTCATATTCAGTCCATATAAATAACAAGCAACTTTTTAAAGAAGCTATTTTAATTCTGAATGTTGATTAAATCTGAAAGAACTGCAATCTGCTTGCAGATATGCCATAAGAAAAGGATTTAGACAAATTATTCATAACAAGTTATTCACTCATCTGTGTTCTAAACAATATCCATCAGTGTTCCTGGATAAGTTTATATAACAGCAAAAAGTGTAAATATAGATAAGAGAGTGGACAGCTATATATATTATGCCTGAGAAAAAGGAATGAGAACTTGTTTCTTTAACATATAATTCCCACAAAAAAAAAAAAAAAAAAAAAAAAAAAAAAACCGAAGAAAAAGAAAGAGAGAGAAATGTAAGAAATATTTAGGAAAGCAGCTTTTACAGTAAAGTTTCCAGATTTTATTGGCATCATATTATGCCACAGACTAGTTGCATAGGTAGCAATTTGGCAACTGTGCCCCAGCTTGACAGTAGTACCATTACTCTTAATACAGTTAAAATAGACAAACCAAAAAGTCAAGATGAATGAATGTTTGCTCAAAGGTACTGAAGCTACTCTGATCTACTGATGCTGCTGTAATATTACTGTACAGGAAATAAGCTGTCCTAATAGACTTTTGCACAAGAACAGACTAATATTTTCTTTAAATATCCAAAAATTAGCTACATGACAGAAGATATTATAAGACAATCATATATTTACAATTCTGTAAAAAAATGTAGAAAACTAAGCCAAATTGTAAGCAGATGGGAAACAGGGTGGGAAAAAGTATAAGACTTATACTGCAGGTGTATGACTAGATCTTGAAATCATAATTGACTGTAGGAGTGGAGAGGAATGTGGGGATCCCCATTGGAAACAATTCAGTGATCAATGTCTAGAACAACAATTTTTGTGTTTTGTTTTGTTTTTAAGTAACAAACCAAAACTTAAGCCCTAAAATGGTAAAACAGTACATGACTACATGCTCAGACACATCTAGTTCTTTTCTCCCCCACACACCAACCTGTGCCTATGACTGAATAGATGCAGCGACACAGAAAAATTCTGTGACATCTGCTGCTTTCTGTGCAATTAGGTCTGCTTTTTAGCCCTCATTTTTGGAAAAGTGGAGAACCAATGGTCCAGTATTCTACATGGAAAAGCCGTACTGTACCTATGGAAGAAAAGCAAAATACAGAAACAGTTTTATGCTGCTATGTTTGTCAAATTATATATATTTTTAGAAAACTTCCGAATTATTTCCAGGAAGTTTTTGTCAAAAAGAAGTTGTCTTTTGTCAATCCTATGTCAGGGACTATGCTATCAGTTCAACAATATATGTTGGTTGCTCCAAAAGTAATGCCTTCTATTTATTTCCATGGAAACTACATCAAAGAGCACAATAGCGCTCACTAGTTGATAGAGGAAACACTTGGCTACAAAACATTGTTTTTCAACATAGTAACCACTATTAGTTATGCATTTTCACCAGTGATAAAAAAGCCTGCATGTTGTTCTTGTAGAAATCTGTATTGCAGCCCAGAACATGGCTTGTCTTTCTCTTCACTGTCACTACTGCTGAAACACACCATCCACCGCCTCACTGTGTTCACATCCACTGTTTGTTCTCCATAAACAGTGAGCAAACTTTGATGAATGTCAGTGGACACAGTTTCTTCTGCGTGGAGGAATTCATTTACACACCTTTGTTTCAAATGCCATTGTGTCACACTTCCCCTCTGCTGCCATCTGTCACATGGCAACAAAATGTAACAGTATTGTCTGGAAGTTTCAACCTTTACTACTCTGCCACCAACACCTACCTCTAATGTCATGGGCCAACATAACATAAATAGGAGGTATTACTTGTGCAGCAGACATCAAAATTATTGCATTTCAGTGCTTGAAAATGCTGGACAGAAACAAACCTGAAGTTTAGCTCATAAATGTAGATAGAAATTCTTACCGTTTCAAGATTATTTTTTGTCTGAAATTATGTTACTGTTCTGGTGATTAATAACAGGCATGTCATCAGCAGGGCATCTGTCTTTAAATTGTGCAAAACCTCAAAGAATTTTATGAAATATTTGATCATCAGGGTTTTGTATACTGTGAAAGTACATTCACAATTTTTCAGGATAACCAGCTTTCTCTCAAGAATCTTGCCTGATATATATATATATAACTTGTTAAAGTTATGCAGTTTCTTTTTTCATTTACAATTCAAAAACCCCAATATACTTCATAGTCTCTCATGTTTTCAGGCTGTAATTAGTTACTACATCCAAAACAAAGCTTTACTGAGCACTGGAGATTGTCCAGAAAAGGGCAATGAAGCTGTGAGGGGTCTGGAGCATGAAGCAGCTGAGCAAACTGGAAAAAGTGGAGGCTCTGGGAAGACCTTATTGCTCTCCACAACTACGTGTGGGGAGGCTGTGGTGAGGCGAGGGTCTAAAATGTAGAGTGTTGGTTTGCTTAAAATTTAGTTTCATGGCACCAACAGTTTCATTTTATTAATTTATTTATTTTCTGGGAATTGCTTGCTCAGATTTTTTGTTTGAATTACTGATGCTTATTTCATTTGTTTTGTCAACACTGCATTGCATCTCTAACTTGAGGAGTAAGTTTTTACACCTCTTTTACAATCTCACCAATGCCAATATCCTGTGAGCTTTATAAATACCATCTTTAGAAGGAAGATCAGATGTTTTCCTTGAAGAATTCAATAATGTGGTACTGTTAGAAAAAAAACTTTTGCAAAGTATAAATAAAAAACTGTTTGCATTATTTTTATTTCTAAATGCTAATACCATGGCAGCAGCTCATAAATCCTTAATGATTAGCTTCTAATTATGTCAGGCATCACAGAGGAATCCGATCCAATACCAGAATTTACATATTCATGAATACACCCATACTCATGTATAACAGAAGGCACAGTAGAACAGAAATTGTGTAATAGCCCTTATATTATTCCAACTGTTCTTTGGGTGAATTTCTTCCTTTCCTAATATCCCTTTTCTAGGTATGTGCCTATGGCATATACTTTAATTGCAAACCATTTTCTTTGGACTTAGATCTTAGACTGGAGATACCTTTAGCTTGTTCAGGGGAATGTGTATAGTCTGCAGTGTTAGAAGTAATGAATATCTCTTATAATTAGTGTCCTCTCCGTTTCAACTTGCTGACATGAATTTTGAATTTAAAATATAGCTGGCATATGTTTAGTCTGAAATTAATGGGTTTTACCTATTTTTTCTCTGATGCAACTTGGCATCAACATTTTAAAAAATCTGGGTTTTTTCCCACTATATATTTAAAATTTTGTGGAACTTGGAAAGTATGTTTTGGACAGTGTAAGCAGTTCAGTAGATCAGCCAAATGCAAGTGGTAAGGATTGGTAGGAAAAGGATGGGATTTATTTGTTAAGTTTGTACACAACATGCTTTCTAGGCCCTTGTTTTGCAGGACCTAGAAAGTATCAGTTTACTGATGTGAACAACTAGCCCTTTTTCTCAGCCATGAAAGAATCTAGTACAAGTTGCTTTTGAGAAAAAATTTCATTCTTCATAATAAAACTTGAGTTAGACATCAAAACATGTTCATGTCTTCTGCAGAGCTCCATCCCTGAAGACTTGGAAGGTTTTCTCCCTTATGTTTCCCTGAGTCTGACATCCTGCTCTGTTTCTGGATCCAATGTGTCAGCTCACCTGCAGATCTCTTTCAAACTTTCTACCTCTGTTATCATTTCCACTTTTCTCACTGGATCCAAAAATTGAAAAATGTACGCTGTCTCCTGGCACCCAGTCTCATAAAAGAAGCAGCTTCTCAGACTATCTCACTGGAAGATGTAGTTTCTGCTTGGTGCTCATTGGTGCTGCTATACTTGAGAAATCATTGATTGTTGTTTTAATTGAATGTATCTCTGGCTAACTACGAGTATTTTCAGAAACTATTATTAAAGGATCACTAATAATTTTTGAAAATAAGATTTTTTGAGATTCATATCAAATCTGCACAGTATATAACAACAATAAGAAAATCACCGCTCTAGTACTGACCAATCATTTTGTTCTAGAATGCAAAACCTGTTTAAAAATAACTCACAGTTCTTATTCTCTTCCTTACTCTCCACCCCTCCATTAGCATAGACCTGTAACCCACATATGTGCAGCACAGCGACATGGACACCTTCCTGCTCCACTATCCGGATGCTGTTTGTCAGAGAACAGAGAAGTTCCTCCTCATGGAACACTGCTTCCTATCATTTTATCTGTCACACAACAAGCAGATCTCCTAACACAACACTCAGCATCACTCCAGGTGATGGATCTGCTGAGAAATGAAGTGTCTGAAGGAAACTGCACAATGATTTTTTGGAGTCATACAGAATATTGCCGTGGGAGAATTGTCAAGTTGATCCGCAGAGGTGGTTTGTTTTGTTCTATTTTCTGTCTCTGATAGTGAACAGTGTTGGATGCTTTCAAGCAATATTCTGTAAAGAAAGTAAATATAGGCTAAGGAGTAATAAAACTTACCAAAGAATTCTTTTCAGCCAACAAATGTTGAATTGTTCTTCTTTGTTCTCGCTCTCCTTAGACTATCACACAGTCTCCACCCTGGCAGAGCCTTCTCCTTTTCTCTTGGCTTGAATTTGTAGGCAGAGCCTTGTACTGTTCTCATCTACAATAAGGGTAAATGTAGACTCCTACACCTGACAAGGAATAACCATGTGCATCACTATAGGTTAGGGGCTGATCTGCTGTAAAGGAACTCTGAGAAGAAAGATCTGGGTGTTGTGGTAGAAAACAAGTTGGCCACGAGCCAGCAGTGTGTCCTTGTGGGCAAGAAGGCTAATGGTATCCTGGGGTGCATTTAAAAAGAGCATGGCCACCAGGTTGAGGGAGGTGATCCTCCCACTCTATTCAGCCGTGATGAAGCGACACCTGGAGCACTATGTCCAGTTCTGGACTCCCCTATTCAGGAAAGACAGGAAACTTCTAGAGATGTTCCAGTGCGGGGCCATAAAGATGATTAAGGGCCTGGAGCATCTCCCTCATAAGGAAAGGCTGAGCACTCGAGTACTGTGTCCAGTTTGGGGCCTCTCTGTACAAGAAAGACACTGAGGCCCTGGAGCGTGCTGAAAGAAGGCGACAAAGCTGGTGAGGGGTCTGGAGAACAGGTCTTATGAGGAGCAGCTGAAGGAGCTGGGATTGTTCAGTCTGGAGAAGAGGAGGCTCAGGAGAGACCTTATTGCTCTCTGTAACTACCTGAAGGGAGGTTGTAGTGAGCTGGGGGTCAGCCTCTTCTCTTGTGTAACTGGTGATAGGACTAGAGGAGGACTAGAGGGGTTGAAGCTGCACCAGGGGAGATTTAGGCTGGATGTTAGGAAATACTACTTTTCAGAAAGAGTGGTCAGGCACTGGAATGGGCTGCCCTGCAGGTGTTCAAGGAACATTTGGATGTTGTGTTGAGGGATATGGTTTAGTGAGAACTATTGGTGATCAGTGGATGTTTGGAGTGGATGATCTGGAAAGTCTTCTCCAACCTTGGTGTTTCTGTGATCCTGTGATTCTGTATGGGATCTTATCAATGGTTATAAATATCTAAAAGGTGGGAGTCAGGTAGATGTGGCCAGGCTCATTTTAATGTTGTGCTATGGCAGGAAAAGGGGCAACTGGCATAAACTTCAAGTTTTGCAGAATAATCTTTTTTTCTTTTCTTTTTTTCCTTTGGTTCAAAAATACTAAGAAACTTGTCTTATATCAAAATGAGATTATTATTATTAATATTATTATTTTACATAACCAGGAAGGCTAGAAGTCAAAGAGAGCTCACAAAGTTCAAGACACTCTAAACTAGGTTGATATATGAGATTACTAAAAATCTGTAAATCCATTGTATTAGACACCTCTCCCTGATACACTGTTGATTCTCTCATTATTTTCTCATCCAGTTCTGGACTGGGCCTTTTATTATTTCAAGTAGAGATCAAACTTTAAATAGGCAAACTGCACCTCGTCCACTAGAGCTCTACCAGTTGACAAATCTATTCAGTGTAAATTTCATGAGCTTCCTTATTTTTAAAACTTATTCAAATTTTTAGTTATATTTTCTATAAATAAGGGCCAGGAACAACCCCTTACTTTCTTAGGTCACATCTACATTTTTCTCTTGCATTATTCTCTGCCTGCCAGAATGTGATACTGCTTTGGCCACACACCACAAACAGTATTTGTGGAGACGATTAATATCAGAAAAGATCTCAAAATGAGTAAATCCTGCCCCCTCAAAAATGAGAGAAGCATTGAATACTTCCATTGCATTGTCTTGATTTGATTTGATGCTCCTGATCACAAAGCCATGCTATGTAGTTTAATTTAAAAATAGTAAGAAAAGTGGCTAAACTTTTGAAATTATGAAAGACAATTCCTATTTTATTAAATATGGACATTACTTGCACTGGAATCTGAACAGTAAATAAAACAGTAATTCAAAATAAAGAAAATGGTGTTCTATTGAAAACAAGGATTTGTTCAGTTAGAATCTCTACCCTTGGACTAAATCAAAACCCATCTGGAAAATGTCATAATCAGCCTAGTCTAAGTTGTCTCTCAGTTGTTACTTTCCCATATAAGAGTATAAAGCATCTGTAGGAGTCCTAGAGATTCACAATGATTGCACTGTGTATTTTGCATGTAGTTTTAGAAGTATATCTAATATACTAGTATATTATTATACTAGTATATTATTATACTAGTATATATATTAGATATACTAGTATATCTAATATATATATAATCCAATTAATCCTCCTGACATCTAGATCTATGAATTTTCTATTCTTCATATTTTAAGATGTCCCTAAAAATCAATTATGTATGCACTGTTTTCTGCTAAGATAGACAATAGATACTCATAAAAATCTTGCTCCCCAAGAAGCTAATGACAAAGGTCCCATAAGTTACAGTGCATTCTAATGAAGATATGCATGAAACACTGCCTCTTTTTGGTTGCTATAAATTTGCAAATACCTTGGGCAATATATAAACTTTAAAAAAGAAGAAGAAAAAAAAAAAAAACAACACCTTGATGTTTTCCATGCTATAGTGTTTATTGCAATATTTGTACCATTTCCGACACTTTGTGGAGGAAATTCCTCAAACACTCCATAAATTTAATAAATGGTTCTGGTGAATGTCCAGTCCTTATTGGCTCTCAATGTAAGATGAAGGGCATATAATACCTCACAGGGCTGTCCTAAAATATAAATTTATCTACTCCTTGGACATTTTTGCTTCTGAAAACTTTTTTAAGTCAAGGTATCACAGCTAGGGTATAATTTCAGGCAATGTTTTCTATGTCAGTGGCAAAGCACTCTTGAGTTTTAAGGAGATTCTTAGTAAATTTTCTAAAGCTTGCACTTAGTTAAGATTTATATGAAACACATTAAGAACTTGAAGAGCATGGAATAGAAGTGAAGGGAGTGACTGATCAACATCACACATGAAAAAGAACGTTCTGTATGGAAAGAGGAGAGAGATAGGAAAATTAGAAGAAATCCAGAAAAAAAAAAATGTGATACACTTTATACCCATTTTTAACCACTCACTTTATCTACACTTAAAACTGATAATATAGTTTTGAAATATTTGTGTTGTTTTTTTTTTTTTTTTGCTCAGGCCAGGCAGTATGCTTACAAAAAATTTATCACAGTGCTTCAGAAGTAAGAGTAGGGCAGGACTTGTAGATGTTTCACGTGTTAGTGTCCTGTTTGAGGGACTAATATTCTGTACAGTGGTTGTTAGGGTGTGTATGGGAGTTGGAATATATTTAGGATATGCCTTCTTTCACATCATATTTTCATCTTTATATCATCTCATGACTTGGGGGCAGAATACAGTTTCTGAATATCTTTCAGCTTAATCAGTACTTGAACTTACTTTATATCTATACAAAGACTTCCAAGACATTTTCATATCATTTTCTTTCTCTCTGCATCATTAGGGTCCCTATCTCTTGGTTTTTTAATGTAGTCAGAGGAAGCTACGCCAAAAAAGGCACTTTATTCGTAAACTGACTGAGAGACATTTGCTTGATCCAATAACATAGTAGCAAATGGTCTTGAACAAGATAAATTCTGGATATTTCTGTAATAGAATAGTTGCTTTAAACTAGAAAGAAGGGCAGAGAGAATTTCTCCAGTGAATGCCTACTTTTTATGAATATCTACTGCAACTAAAAAATGTTAATGGATGTGTGAAATTCACAAACTGTTGTTTGATGGATGGAGACACAGAAATTACATTCGTATTTCTCCATTTTCTAGTTTGCAAATCTAAAAATATTATAATGACATATATTTATTTAATACATATTAAATATGTTGGGATACAGAATTTAACATGGATTAGATTATGGTAGCTAGCATTTTTAATAGTGCATTGGTCATTCTGTAGTGGTTCATTGAAGTACCAGTTACTCTTAGTTGAAATGCTCATTCTCAGTAACTTTGTAATTGCTCAGATCACATGTATTTGCCTCCTCTTATTACAAGTAATTCTGGGACTTACAAGTAATACTGTGACATTTGGGAGGACTGTGTCATCAGAGCAAATAAGATTCCATTAGTAATTGGCTATTTCTATTCCAACACATTCCTCGGAGGAGGAGCATTCTCCTAGAAAGAGTGTTGTTTCCATCAGTGGCCCACTTTTGGCTACTCTAGAGGAAAACAAAAACAAAAATAATACCTATCAACCATCACCAATCATGAAATAATGGTCTGCAGAGATTCAAATAATTTGTGCTCTATAACCATAGTATCCAGGACACAGCTCGATGTATTTTGCCAGAGCAGTATAGAGAAACTCTCACTGCCTAGACATGTATATTTTCCAAGTGATTTTCAGTGTCCCCAATGTGGCAGTTGATATTGTACAGCAATTTAACCTTCAGAAGGAAGAGAAATAAGTATTCTTCTATAACCTTTCTCAGTCATTAGAATCTCTGCATGTCCTTTACATTTTTCATTATTTTGAGATACTTCTTTTCTAATCAGTCAAATCTAATCTTCCTGTGGTATCTGACATCCTGTTAGACATGCGGAAAGCCAAAAATCTTCTGAATATGCAAAAGACTGTGACAGAGCTCTGAGCACTGGAGCTACAGAAAAAATCAAGTTGTCTTACTTTAAGTAATGCAGATACTGGGCATTATGAGAGCTATTCTTAATTTGTCCTGATATATATGTCCTGATATAAATAAAATAAAATTCTGTCTTTGTAAGAAAAACAAATGTTGGAAATGTTACTATGTTTTTACTGGTGGTTTCTTAATCTCCAGGAAAGTGGAATTGTGGTATATATGGATTCATTGTTTGATTTGCACTTCCTCACTCTGCCTTGGATAGCAAAAATTCAAAAACACAAGGCAACAGCTTAGTCCCTTATGATACTGCCTTTTGAAATGACTTCCAAAAATGTGCACCCCTGCAGACTGGCTTTTAACTTGTGTATTTTCTTAAGCACATAATAGTATAGACATCTCAGTGTAAGACTGGCACCATTCATAAACTGAGGGAATGAAAATTCAGTTTGTTTTCATTAATTCTTGTAGAAGCAGCCTATGTCTGGTATGCACAACCTACATTCATGAGTTTGTATTTAAACATTGAAAAAGAAACACATTCCCTGTTTATTGCTACAGTTGCTTTAAATTAAAACTGTGAAGATATACAATGTTAGGTAACACAAAACTTCTTTTATTTCTGTAAAAAAAAAAAAAAAACAAACAAACAAAAACAAAAACAAAAAACTTTATGAACATGCTGATGTATTTTGTAAACATAATAAATTTTATTTAGTGAATCAGTGGGAATCATAGTCCCAAGGCTCAACTCTGTGGTGTCTCTCTGAAATGATACTAGTAAAGTGATGCTAAAGCTATCAAAAAGTAAGGAAAAAAGCCCGTCCTTGAGTGTTCGCTACATTTTAATACCAATGGAACCTTATTTGCTCCAATGAAAACATTTTGTTAAAAGCTTACAGAGCAAACAGCACTGCATTGTCTTTATACAAGTTAAAGATGGAGCATTAAAGGTCAGATATAAAACTTTGCCAAAAGTTTTCTCTCCATTAATTTTATTGTGTGTTAAGAAGAAAGGATGTAGCTTGCTTATGACGTGAAGAAAGAATGCTGGTTTCGCTGTCAAGAAATTCCAAAGGACTAAAGAAGCAAACTGTTGTGTGTGAAGAGGTAAATCCCACAAGATCTGGACAAATCTTTGAGGACCAAGTGACAAAGAAACAATATCCCAGGAAGTTCACTGAAGGAAATGTCAGATTCCTGCCTTCACTGAATTTCCATCCAGAGATTTTCCAGGTGTAAGTACAGTGTCAGACAAATGCTGAGGCCTTGTAAGAACAATGGACTGTGGTGCAGGCTGCTCCCAAGGCTGCTGGTCTCACTGGGAAGTTTATTTGAAAAGCTGGTGGAGGAGGCAGCAAAGGCAGTGGGAAAATATTTTTCTAATTTCTCTTATTAGTGAACAGCAATATTCTTGGTCACCTGTGATAGTGAAGATTTTTTTAGTGCTTGAATGACTCATAGTTCATGAAGATGAGAGTCAGACGTGAAATGTGTAGTGCCTTAGAAACAGGCACATGATTATTTGCAGGGGAAAGATGAAGTCAATAATCTTGAACCTTTTCCAGCTGGTTTCTGTCAACATATCTTCTGTATTACTTGGTATGAAATTCAAAAGCTAGTTACTAAAAGTGTTAGAAATCTTATTACAATCAAGACTAGAAATACAGGTATGTTCATTTCAATTTTGTCAGAAAAGAAAGATTTCTTCATGTGAGTGCTTGATGAGAAATACAACATTTTCTGCATCATATTTAGAACTATAAAAGAATATTAAAAAAAATCCTTTTCCAGGTTGCTTAGGGGAAGTTGCTTTTGTTTTTGTTGTCTTTAAAACTCAGTTTTCTGCAAAGAATTTCTTCTGCCAACCACAGAGAAACCTTAAAGGGAGGTTTTGAATGGTGGCAGCTGAAGGTATTCTGAAATGTACATTAAATAAATCAGGGCTGAATAACAGCCCTACTGTTTGTGTCACTAAAGTTAGGTTATATTTACCTTCCATTAAAAACTCTTAGCTATTAAGCAACACTCTGAGTTCACTCTTGCCAGATGAAGTTCAAGCACAATAAAGTTGCTCTTTTTTTTTTTTTTTTTATTTGAAAGAGAACCATTCTGTTGATTTTGCTTTTCTTCAAAGTAATTGTAAAATACATTGCAAGATACATTTTGTCCTGTTTCAAAAACAACAGATAGTACCAACCTGTTTTATTCCTATGAGTAGTCTAGTTCAGTAAGATTGCATTTTATACAGAATCTCATAGCATGACAATGTTTTCTTCAGCTAGGTCAATGCTGTTGCGTACTTTTGCTCCCTAAAGCCTTTTAGTCAGTTTGCATTTTATCCCCAACTCACTTTTAACTAGTGTTTGATATCTGAATTAACCAACCATAGCATTTTGGGTATGGTTCCAGAGCAATAACAGTAGGAAAACTTCAATATATAATGGTGCATATTTGTACCATTAAAATTATGCAAAAATAAAAATGGGGTGGGATAGGGAATGTGCATAAATAGTCAAAACAAAAAGTCACCAGACATCAGAAGAACTATTCATTCTGAAGGAAGTAAGTTTAAAGAGAGGAAAAAATGCAAAAGGGAATTTAAAAGTGACTATGGAAGGGAAAATATCCAGACAAGCACCACTATTAGGTTAAGCGATAGTTTTTAAAGAGAAACAGTTGAAGTCTTCTCATTTGAGACAGAAAAATTCAAGTGACAGAAAAAAATTTGAATGTAGGAAACAGTAATGTATTGGTGGAGAGATGGACAAAATTATTGTGGCTTGGAAAGAAAAAAGTTCATTTTCAATTTTCTATGATATTATGAAAATATTCCTTTAATATTAGAGCATCTTTCTATGCAAAAGTATAATAGCAAAAAAAGCTGTCCCCTTTTCCCTGTGAAAAGTATAGGAGTTGGCAGAGCCGTAGGGAAATGGAAAATATAAAATGGAGAAAAGGATAGAGTATTTACAGATACAAAAATAGTAGTCAGATTTGAATCTGCATATATTATAGTGACAGGCACCACTCGCAAAAGAGGCATATTGCAGTGCTACATCAGGAAGCAATCCTACTCTTACCACTGAAGAATAATAATCTCAGAACTGCTCTTATATTTCTTAGCCAAACTCCCTCCTGCTAAGAGCACAAGCAGAGAGAAAATGAGACAAAGTTATGAACAAAATACATGATAAATAAACAAGAGAAAATAGGCTTAGTAGAATAAGAAGAGTATTTTGCATTCTTCCAATTCAAATTACTCCCAAAATATGGTGCAGAAAATTACTGGTTGTATGTGTTTCCAGAAGGGTGAAATCTTCAAGAAATTTGAATGGGAAAACTAGATATAGGAGATCTTGTGTTATTGTAACTGAAACAATTCTCACTCTGGTCTGTGTAGGAGCCATTTGCATGTCATTCACTATCTTGTCTGTCAAACCTTTTTAAATGTTTTCATAAAGTCCCTGTTGCATTGCCTCCTACAGTACTGACCTAAAACCAGTCCAGGACCAAATGACTGCACACACACACCAATATGATGAACAGCAAAATGGCGTTTATTACACGTGAACTCTAGCTTATATAACCTATGTGCTTCATCTACGCCCCTAAGGGCACGTGCCACACATCAATCATAGAGCAGGGAGAGGGCCTATCGCGTCGCATCCCATGTGGGGGTCTCGCAGTCGCCTACAACAAGCCCCAAAGGAGTAGAGCGTCTGCCTTCTTACTTGTATTACTGTAGTCTTCTCTTATTCTAAAGAACGCGGAAGTGTCTGAGTACAACAGCATGAGGAGTCAAAGTCATCAATAGATTTATGACTATCTGAGGTGATGTTAGAGTAGTGGGAATCTGAAGGCTTCAGTCCCTGATGTAAGCAGGAGGTAAGAAATCCATTCCAGAATTTATGTTAATAGTTTCCTTCACACATTGCTCCAATGGAAAGCTCCAACCTACTACATTTCTAATGCATATCTATCCAATGTCATGTACAGCAATAAATTATCCGAATTAGCTGCATGCTGCTTGCTACTCTTTTACATTTCATTTGAATAGAGAGATGATAATTTAAAAAGTATTGTGTTGGCAAAGCCTAATTGTTCTGATATATCAAAATATCTTAACCTAAGTGTGTAAGTGTGTAAGTGAGAAGATTTTTGTGTTACAGATAAAGAGATGAAGGAAAAATGGAGTAATTGAAAAAATATCCATACATCTGAAATGCTGATATGTGTATGGCTTCAAAAGCATTTAAGTGTCACATTTCACTGAGTACTTAATTGAATTAAAAATCTGAGTCTAAAAATAAACGAATAAATAAATATGTATTTTGCATCCTGTCACTCCACCATATATTTTGAGTCACTGATAGAAATGAGAAAAGCACTCATCAAATTCATTATAATCTCACAACAAGACACTGACTTCTCTGAAATCCAGTATAAAATGCCCATTGGTTTCTGCTTTATCCATAAGGAGCTTTAACATTTTATTCAGCTGAGCTAAGTCAGTTAATTCAGATTTTAAATGTTAAGCAAGCATCTTTCGAAGAAAATAGGTGGCAGTGCTTGCTAAACAACTTGCACAAAGGAACAGAAAGACTCTAAGGTTTGAAATGCAGTCAGACTGATGTTAAAAAGCTTGGGGAATAGCTGGTTTCACCTGCTCAGTTTCAGAAAGAGATTTCAGATCACTGAAAATCAGGTAAGAAGCCAATGGGACAAAATAAAAGAGAGGTCAAGAATGGCAGTTGTGATTGCTGTGCAACTGTAAAGAGGAAAGATGGAGGCTTGTATTGGAACCACTGCCTTTGAAATTGCATTTAATAAAAAGTATATGGCTTGGTTATTTAAATTCACATTTGCCTTCAACTTGAAACACAGGCTGTTAGCCCAATTGCAAATATTTCATATCAAAAATGGCAGATCCTAAGTTAATCTTAAAACCTAGAATAGTCATTTCTGTATTTAGAGAAAAAAGATCAACTGGAAAGTAAAGAAAAATATCACATTAAAATGAAAAACAGATTGTAGATATTTCTGTTAACATGTGTTCTTTATTTGTTGCTGTCACTGACAGCATTTGCATTGTAGTTCAGCAGTTTGCCTTTTGAAAAACATCTACTGCATCTGCATGTTGGTCACTGCCACAGACAATATCAAAACCTCTCCACTTGAAGGTGGAGACCCACTGTAGCCACTGATACAATGTCAGACTGTCTTCTTGCATGAGAGAAATACACACTTTTATATTGTTGCAATTGCAGCAATAAATGAGTTGTTGTAATGCTAAGTCTGGAGTTTTATGCACTCGATGAAGAAAAAAAGAAGGCTTAAAAATACATGAAATAAAAGGTAATAAGGCATTCTGTTGTTATTTTTACCTTCAGGGATGAAAAGTAGAATGAACATAAATTCCAAATACATTCATCCTACAAAGAAGTGTAAAGATAGAGTGGGTTGTGTTGCCAATCTTTTAGTGTTTGAACAAGGGGAACTGGAGTTAACTCTTAAAGTATGTGTGGACAGAACACCCAGATGTTATACATAACATGTAGCAGTCCTACTATCTTACAGACATTAGGGGAATAATTTTATTCCATATGTAGTATTTTTCCTTTTCAATAGGGCTATGGTCTGTAATTGTTATAAATTGTGTATCTTAAAACTGTGGTTTCTCCAAAAAGAACTTAACTCAGTCCTGCCAGTACACCTGTATGCTATTGATGGCTACCTTTGTTTCCATTGTATCATGAAGCTGACTATAGAGAGAACACATTAATGTCAAAATTCAGAGCCACACAAAGTCACACTCTTCATGTTGACATGGTAAATGCCAACAGTCAGGAAATCCTAATAATTTATATGATGGAAAACTAATCTCAGAATCACAGAATGTCAGGGTCTGGAAGGGACCTCGAAAGGTCATCTGGTCCAATCCCCCTTCCAGAGCAGGAAATATCCATACTGAATTGTGTTTAAGACTGACAGGTTTTGGGTTTAATCTCATGACAGAGAAACACATTCGGAATTACACATAAGGGTTAGAAGAGGTCATTAATCAGACCAATGAATTTATTTAATTTAATGTGAACACAAACTTTAAAGAATAATAGAGGAAGATGATGCAGCATCCTAGCTGCTGTAATTTTGAAAATAGATTTCTCCTCGCCTTCTTGATAGTGCCAATGTAGATACTGTGAAATGAGATTAGCATAAGAGCTTTCTGCTGATTTCTGTATGTCATGGCATCGAGGTCTTAACTTAAAAAATGTATGTATGTTTAATGGGCCCAGTCATTTGTTCAAACTCCAAAAAAAAAGTTACAATTACTTCACAGAATATTGTAATAATTGTAACGCCACTTCATACGGGGAAAAAAAAAAAAAAAGAAAAATACCTCCTGAGAAGTAGAAGGACTCAGAGGGATTCAATGAATAATTTAAAGATCAATTAGCTCTTATCTGTTAGGAACTTTTGCTAATTCATCACTGACAGCATGTTTTTTCTTTTCTGCAAACAGCAATAATTTCTGTATTATTTATGAAAGAAAACAAGTGATCTACCTTTTAAGACATGATCTGTTATCATTAATCATTTGTGGCTGCACAATGTTAAAGACTTGGCTATTCAGCTTGTTTTATGCAGATTAATTTACCTGGAAGAATAAATGAAAAAATTCTGCACGTGAGTGTATGTATACACATGAAATGCAAGGATGATATCTTGCCCAGTAATACATTTCTGCATCAGAGACAGAAGGGTGCAAGGCTGTATTCTCCCCCCAGGAAGTCAACAAGTAAATATCCCTCTAAAAATGCTATTAAGAACAGGTATATGTGATATGACAGACTGAAACTGAACTATCATTGGATGGCTGAATAACTCTTTTGACAGATGTGTGAACAAAATTTCTGTTTACATGTTCAGGTTTCCTCCTTTCACACTGTGAAAAGAGGAATTTTTCTTGCTCAGATTAGCATGAACTAACTTGCTCTACTCTAAGAGTTTTAAAAAAATGCATGTTGTCAGAATAATCAAATTATATTGTCAGGTAATTCATTTTCATGAAGGATAAGATTTTAATGGTGAAGGAGTCCATAGATAAGTACAATTTAGTATTAGGGAATCCAACTAGCCACAGGGGGTTAGTTCTTTTAAGTCCTACTTATTCCATCGAGAAACATCCATATCCAAAGGCATGTGAAAATCAGAGGATGGGTTAAATACAAGCACATTACATAGATTATATATATACATCTTTCAAGAAAAGTCTTTAGTCCCCAGAGATGTTTACCTGAGAGTTCACAGACTGCCTGCAGACTGACTGTGAACACTCTGCACAGTTCCTTGTTGGCTGTGCTCTCATTGAATGATCCCAGGTACTCTTTGCATTCTGGCCATGTGAAGCTTGCAGGCTTATTCACTCCATGTAAGTCTTGAGTATGGTCCCAGGGCTTCCTTCAGTGAACTGTACACAGTTATTCAGGAGCCTGGACAATTATATTTTGAACATTTGTCTGATATTTGAGTCCTACAATTGATTTTTCAACTCTTATGGATAGAAATTATTGTGTAGGTGGGATTCACATTTCTTTTATATTCTATGGCTGCTATGTTATAAAATCCATTTGGAGGCTGAACATTGCTATACACACTAAAGCCTTTGAAAGGTGAAGAAGCTCTTACTCAGCAATAAGTTTCAGACTTAGATCAGCCAAACTACCTCTAAATGCTTACAGTGGGACAGAACTAAGAGCAGAGTTTTAAGGAATTGACATAACATTTTATTTACAGAAATAGACATATGGCTCCATAAATGGAATTCCTAGTAGAAATATAAAAAAGATGGCATGGCAAATTGTAGCACTGCAATTATAATTTAAGTAGAATTTCTTCTGAAGTCCTGAAAAGTATAATTATCATAGATTGTCTTTGGTCGGAAGGGATTCCAAGGATCATTGAGTTCCAACATCCCTGCCACAGGCAGGGCCACCAACCTGCCTATATTGCACTAGACCAGGCTCCCAGGGCTCTATCCAACCTGGCCTTGAACACCTCCAGGGACAGAGCATCCACAGCCTCTCTGGGCAGCCTGTTCCAGCACCTCACCACTCTCTCTGTGAAGAACTTCCCCCTGACATGTAGTTTAATCCTTCTCTCCTTGAGCTTAAAACCACTCCTCCTTATCCACTATCTACCTGAGTAAAAATTTTATTCCCCTCCTTTATATAATCCCAAGGATTATAAATAAATTTTTCCTAGGTCATTTTTCTCTTTCAACAAGATATTGGTGTGTATCTTCATGGTGAGATGGTCCTTTTTGCTCTGAATCTAGGACATCCAAGTCCATTTATGATTCAGATGTGTTTTCAAGGGCCAGGCACTGATAGGTGAGTTCTCCTTAGGCTTTGACTTTGAGTTAGACTGTTTCCCTGGGAGGAAAGCTGCATAGCCAGAGAGCCCCTACACCAGTTGGATGAGTTCAACTCTTTTTTTGAGTATATATATATAAATGTATTGGCCTACCTGCAAATATTTTACCTCGTATCACCAAGAGAATATCAGAAGCAGTTGTGCTTCTTCATGAGCAGAATGTGTCCACTAGCTGTTTTTCTAATGATGTTTCAGAAAATGAGCTTTTACCTCGTGGTCAAATCAGAAGTATTTAATTTAAAAGTCTTGGTGTTCATTAGCTCTAATATCCATTAACATTTGTCACATTCTTTTATTGAAGGACATCAGTAGTTCTTTATTTTTTTTTTCAAGGGCATAAGCTCAAAAATGTGACATCCCAAACACTATTTTGTTTCTGAAGCATGTGCACCATAAAGATTTTAAGTAATTTCTTATATGTAAAAAATGTGTAGAATTTATCTGTGAATACAAAAAGCATCTGCTATTTTATCCAGTAGTCTGGAATTTTATGAGTACTGATCAGTATAGAATATTCAATTGCATTCATGGAATTTAAGCATAAGCAAAACACTAAAAAGTACTGCCATTTCAATCCCTTTTTTATCCCTTAATTCAAGGGAAAAATTCAGGTAAAGGTATTTGGAGGATTCATAAGCCTTGTGTTTCTCTGAATATTTTCTCTTTTGAAAGAAATATGAATTGTATCTTCAGATATAAGGCTAGTTTGTCCCCAAAGATCACACCAAAAGTGACATTTAAATTGTATTACAAGTGAAGGTCATGGTTCCTTTGCTTGTGAAGATGAAAAGTTTATACAAAGCATAAAAAGGAAGTGCAGCTAGATGTATCTTTCCTTGAATGTTTCCTAGTTAAAATTGCTCACATTTTACTGGAAATAATAATTTTTTATATCGTTTGTACATGAAAAATAGTTGTTTTGTTTCCTAGCTATATGCTTAATAGTTTCATCCAGTTTTTAAATAATACCTTTACTTTTAAGATTAGCTGTATCCAAATCTGTAGTGTCCTTTATGTATGCAAATGATGAACCTTGTATTTCTGAAGCTGAAAAGTTGATTTTTGCTGTGAGGACATCTTCCTTAAGAACATAATGGTTAAAAATGGCAAAAAAATCAAATTAGATGCTAACTACATATCTCCAACTAATAATCTAGAATTCAGTTACATCAATTATTGTATAAACAAAGATCAGTAAAACAATACAAGCAGCTGGTGGAAGCTGTGTGATCACCAGCCCTTGTCCTCATGAGGGACTTCAATTTTCCCAACATATGCTGGGAATACAACACAGCATAGATAAAGCAATCTAGGAGGTTTCTGAAGTGTATGGAGGATAACTTTCTGATGCAGCTGGTGAGAGAGCCAACGAGAGGAGCTGTCCTGCTTGACCTGCTGTTTGTGGGAGATGTGGAGGTCAGGGGCTGTCTTGGACAGAGTGACCATGAAATGGTAGAGTTCTCTATTCTTGGTGAAGCCAGGAGGGAGAACAGCAATACTGCTACCTTGGATTCCAGAGGGAGGACTTTGAATTATTCAAAAGGCTAGCAGGGGGAATCCCCTGGGTTTCAGACTTGGAGAGTAAAGGGGTCCAAGATGGCTGGTCGCTCTTCAAAAAGGAAGTCTTAAAAGTGCAGGACCTGGCTGTCACCTTGAGCTGCAAAATGAGCTAGCAGGGAAGAAGACCAACATGGAGGAATAGGGAGCTATTCTTGAGGCTCTGGGAGAAAAAGAGAATCTACTTCCTGTGGAAGAAGGGAAGAAAGAGTACACAGAAGTTGTTGAGATGTGTAGAGAGAAAATCAGAAAGGCAAAAGTCCACCTTGAACTCAACCTGGCCACTGGGGGAAAAAGGAACAAGAAACCCTTTTACAAATACATCAGCGGTAAGAGGTGGACTGAGAATCTTCATTCTTTACTGGATGAGGCTGCGAATGTGATCACTGAGGATAAGGAAAGGGCAGAGGTTCTGAATGCCTTCTTTATGTCTGTCTTTAAAGGTCACATCAGTTATTCTCAGGGTACTCTACTCTCTGACCTGGTAGTCTTGGCTGGAGTGTGGACAGAACTGCCCCGTGATTTGGGAGGACCTATTACTCCAGCTGGACTGCCACAAGTGCATGGGGCTGGATGGGGTTCACCCAAGAGTGCTGAGGGAACTGGTGGAGGTGATAGTTGAGCCACTTGCCATTGTCTATCAGCGCTCTTTGTTGACTGGTGAGGTCCCAGAAGACTGGAGGCTTGCCAGTGTGACTCCCATCTACAAGAAGGGTTGTAAGGAGGATCCGGGGAACTACAGGCCTGTTAGCCTGAGCTCGGTGCCAGGGAAGGTTATGGAGCGGATTATCTTGAGGGAGATCATGCAGCATGTGCAGGACAACCAGGTGAACAGGCCTAGTCAGCATGGGTTCACGAAGGGCAGCTCCTGCTTGACCAAAATGATCTCCTTCTATGATCTACTGACCCGTCTGGTACACAAGGGAAAGGCTTTTGATGTAGTCTACCTAGACTTCAGCAAAGCCTTTGACACTGTCTCCCACAGTATTCTCCTGCAGAAGCTGGCAGCCCGTGGCTTGGACAGGTACACTCTTGGCTGGATAAGGAATTGGCTGGAGGGCCTGGCCCAGAGAGTGGTAGTGAATGGAGCTAAATGCAGCTGGTGACTGGTCTTGAGTGGTGTTCCCCAGGGTTTGGTGCTGGGGCCTGTCCTCTTCACTATCTTTATTGATGACCTGGATGAGGGCATCGAGTGCACCCTCAGTAAGTTTACAGGTGACACTAGCTTGGCTGGAAGTGTCGGTCTGCTGAAGGGTAGCAAGGCCCTGCAAAGGGATCTGGACAGGCTGAATAGCTGAGCTGAAGCCAACAGGATGAGGTTCACCAAGACCAAATTACTGGGTCCTGCACTTTGGCCACAACAACCCCAGGCAATGCTGCAGTCTTGCAACAGAGTGGCTGGAAGACTGCGTAAAGGAAATGGACCTAAGGGTATTGATTGATGCTCAGCTGAACATGAGCCAGCAGTGTGCCCAGGTGGCCAAGAAGGCCAATGGCATCCTGGCTTGCATCAGAAACAGGGTTGCCAGTAAGAACAGGGAAATAACTATCCCCCTGTACTCGGCTCTGGTGAGGCAGCACCTTGAGTACTGCATCCAGTTTTGGGCCCCTCACTGCAAGAAAGACACTGAGGCCCTGGAGTGTGCTCAAAGAAGGGCAACAAAGCTGGCGAGGGGTCTGGAACACAGGTCTTATGAGGAGCAGCTGAAGGAGCTGGGATTGTTCAATCTGGAGAAGGGGAGGCTCAGGGGAGACCTCATTGCTCTCTGTAACTACCTGAAGGGAGGTTGTAGTGAGCTGGGGGTCAGCCTCTTCTCTTGTGTAACTGGTGATAGGACTAGAGGGCATGGCTTGAAGCTGCACCAGGGGAGATTTAGGCTGGATGTTAGGAAATACTACTTTTCAGAAAGAGTGGTCAGGCACTGGAATGGGCTGCCCAGGGAAGTGTGGAGTCACTGACCCTGCAGATGTTCAAGGAACATTTGGATGTTGTGTTGAGGGACATGGTCTAGTGAGTACCATTGCTGATAGGTGGACAGTTGGACTGGATGATCTTGTAGGTCTTTTCGAATCACGGTGATTCTGTGATTCTGTGATACTGAAATGTTTCATTTCTCACAAATATAGGAAAAGTTGCTTTCCCTACAAAAAAATCATGATGTCATGTAGTTGATACAACAGAAGGAAGGGATGTCATCCAGCCATACCTGCACATGTTTGAAAAGTAGTCATATGTGAATGAATCTGATGAAGTTTAGCAAGGCCAAATACAAGGACCAGCACTTGTATTGGGACTATCTCAGATTTGTGTACAGACTGAAAGAAGAACTCATTGGGAGCAGTCCTGTGGAGGACTTGGGGGTTTTAGTGGATGAAAAGATGGGCATAAGCCAGCAATGTGCTCTTGCAGCCTGGAAGGCCAACAGAATCTAGACTGTATCAACAGAGGGGTGGCCAGCAAGGAGAAGGAGGTGAATGTCCCCCTCTGTTCTGTTTTTTGAGGCCTGACCTGGAGTGCTATGTCCAGGCCAGCACTGGATAAATGCAGAGCTATTGGAGTGAGTCCAGAGGAGGTCATGAAGCTAATCAGAGGGCTGGAGCATCTCTCCTGTGAAGAAAAGCTGAGGGGGCTGTGCTCATTCAGTCTGGAAACGAGTATTTGAAAGTATTGAAAAGGAGCTTGTAAACAGGTGGGAGGCAAACTTTTTTACATAGTCTGATAGTGGTAAGTAAAAAGGGAATGGCTTTAAAGGAGAGGAGGTTTAGGTTTGATATTAGGAGGAAATGTTTTCACAAAGAGTGGTGAGGCACCGATACAGACTGCTCTGAGAAGTTGTGGAGGTGTTCAAGAGCAGATTGGATGGGACCCTTCATAGCCTGATCAAGTGAATGGTGAACATGCCCAAGGTTTGGACTTGGAACTAGATGATTTTTAAGGTCCTTCTGACCCAAGAATTTTATGATTCTATGATTGAAGTATTCATTGGCTATATCTAACAAATTTGAGACCTATTAAAACATTTAGCAACGCAGAAGCAAGAATGATATAATAAGCTTGTTTGTAGTTCATCAAATAATCACATGCTATTCACAAATATTTCACTTTCCCTCTGTAAAGTATTCCCATTTACATTTGATATGAGAAAATTGGTACCCTGTAACTTCACTGACTGCTATTGAAATAAATATTGAGTTCCAATTGTGTATTAAAATCACTTTAAATGAAAAACAATATACAATAAAGCCAAAATTATTATTATGAAGCAGCATTTGCAGAGGTTTGGCCATGAAATAAATGGAAGGGAAACCACATCCTGTGAATTCTCATTCAAATACAATATTTGGAAAGAGAACCTTTTGACTTCTCTATTTTAATGCTCAAAAATTTATGTTGTGCTACCTTTCTTCAGATTACTTTAGTTTGAACCATTAAACTGAAAAACTTTTTAGGTAAGAAAAGATATGAAAAGAAATGAAGTCTTTCTATGAAACTGTTCTTGGTCACTATGACTTTTTTTTTTTTAATGACAAATGTCTTCCGTGTTATTACTTATAGAACTTAAATTTTATTGCACATTAATACCTAGCACTGTAACTTGATCTGAATTTGTTAAAATCTGACTTTATTTATAGAGTGAGCCATAAATTGAAAAGCCTAAATCTTTTTTTGCTGTGGAACATTACTGGAATAGTTCAGAGGCTTCGACAGCATCCTGAACATTTTTGTATAATACTGAATTCTCTCACCCTGAGCAAGCTCTGACTGGAATTACAAGGATCAACAACAAAAGAAAGATCAATGCCTTTTAAAATAAATGTTAACCCTAAGTATTCAAATCACTGACCTGGACATTGATAATTCAAGTAAAATCATTCACTTTTGTGAAGGCATAATTTTGTATCAAACTGTGTGTGTCCGGTCTTGCATCTTCCACAGGCTGCCCTTGAGTGAATATGCTTATTAGTTTTACTGTTCAAAATTGCATTATATTTCACTTATTTTTGCTTCCTGAAGCAGTTTATTATACCCTTGGTCAGCATTTCCGAGCAGGAAGAACAGTATGAGTAAACTAAGTACAATGGCATCCAAGGGATGTTGTATTTCTACAAGAGAAAATGTTATTTTTATATCAGCTTAACTGTCTCAGAAAAGCTGTTTTACTAATTGTTAAATTTATTTAGATTAGTAGTATTGTGTCATGAAAACAAATAAGGTACATGATATTAATAGTTTGCTTGTTTCCTTTAAGTTTTTTTGTTGCAGTTTACATTGGGAGAAAATCTACATTTTTTTTTGCTTAAGCTTTTGTCAAAACAGAGTTATTGAGATTTTCTATAGCAATTTTGCAAGAAACCCCTAGTTAGAACTTGGGAGATTTTAAGACTACAACTTTGACAGATTTGCAACAAGATAGAAAGATGACAGAGACAATTGTTACCTTCTCCCCAAAAATAAGTGTATATAACATTATTTAATACTACACCTGATAACCTGCAAGGCAGTAGTTCAAATTTCTGGAAAGAACCGTAATAAAACAGTGAGATGTGGTCTAAAAAGAGCAGTCTTCCCAGCTTTTCTTAGAAGACCCATATGTGGCTTCAAGTTCTTGTCCCTTCACTTCCCACCATGGGACAGACTTGAATAGCTCCATACTTTGCAGTGCTAATACTGTCCTAAGTGAAAGCAGCATAACTTTTCAAACGGACTATGACAGAAGCACCATTAAGTTTTTAGAGTGTGATGAGCAAGTGTGCCTTGAATTTAATTAGTTCTGGAAAACTTAGCAGCCACCTCATGGCTGGTTAAGGAACAGCATCGTTCATTTATTTGCTGAAAGATACAGGCGCTGACAAAAATCCTTGAGGTTGGTTTAAATCAGGCATTTCAGGCTTCCATTAAGTATATATACTATTTCCTGAAAAGAAAATAAGACCACTGAGCTAGTAAACATGAAATATTGAGAGACTGCCTTTGACAGAAGAGCTCAAGGACAGCAAGTCAGAAAGAACAGCAATCTATTCCATCTGAAACACCGTTTCACTGAACAGAGTAATGGAATTATCAAAACTTTTTCTCTGGCTAAGGATCACACTGTGCTGAGAAGAAATGCCAGGGGAACAGAAGTGTGGACTATAAATTATGATAATGTAGTTTTGAGTAGGATGAAAGAGCAAAATAACCTCCAAGTGAGACTGTCAGGGACAAAATCGTGAACTAGACGGACCTTCAATCTGACAACAAACAGTGGCTTCAGTGTTCTTGCGAAAGAGAAGAAATTTAAAAAAGGAATGCTGGAGAAGGAAAATACAGACAAGGTGCATATGGACCTGGTTTATTCAGCTGGTGCTGGATTGGGCCCACTCTTGGAAGTCAGCTTCTCCACATTTGTGTGTGACCTTTCTCATTCCCTTCCACACTGCATGGAGCTGCTGAATTTTGCAACAAGGATTCCTTATCACTTTTATACTCATCATAATGGGACTGCGTGCTGCTTTTCTTCCCACAGAGTAGGAAACTCTCAGGACAATAAAAAGCTCAGGGAGAAAAAAACATGTTTAAAAGTTGTTTTCATTCCTGAGATGAAACAACTTCATTTCTTTTCTTGTTAAACATCTCCAATTTTAAAAGACACTTTTCCTCACCAAAAATAATTATTTCCACTCAAAATATATGCTTTCCAGAGCACAGACCTAAGGTTAATGGAAAATCTCATGAACAACAACTTATTTTTTAAAGTCAATCAATTGTCCACTAAATGCTCCATTTTTGATAGAAAAATAATTGTTTGATGTTTCTCTGTGCTGTTTATGAGAATATACTTCTATCGGATTTTCACCTTCACAGTGGAGGAAAATGTCTTCTAGTAACATGGTAGTGATGGAGCCCTCTGTTTTTAATTCACTTTATGAGCAGGAAACATCTGAGATTCCCTTTATCATAAAATTTTCCTTAGTGTATATGAGGCCTAAACATCTCTTCCTGAAAGAGATAAAAATGTAATTAAAGTCTGATATGATCCACTGTTGGAGATGGAGCATTAAACTAAACAGCTATTAGATTTAAGTCTGATGTTGCCAAGTCTTGTGTAAATCTCATTATTTAACAACCTAAAACTATCTTTCTTTTCATTTTATTTTATTCAAAGAGCTAAACATTAATCTTCTTATTTATCTCTGGTATTCATGCCTTTATTGGTCTCTAGATTCACATTTTTAATATTTGACTATGAGAAGAAGGGTTATTTTCAAAAGATAACTGAGTTTCTCTTAATGTAGTATGACTCCGTAAACTCTGAATTTAGGAATATTATAAATTACAATATTATTGATCTGACAATAACTGCTATAACAATTGCCATTTACTCGTCCTGATTTATCAAAATCCACCAATTATAAAACTTATGCCACAGCTCTAATAAAATATCTTACAAGTCTATTGATTTCCAGAACAGTACTTTGTAACACTAGCAAAGATAATGGTTGTTTGTGTGATTACAGTCCCTTATGACTTCCCTTGTGGATGATAATACAAGAGATGAATCCTAGAGGAAGGAACAATAGTTCGGATAAAACAAATTTCACCTGAAAATGTGAATAATAATGGAAATAATGGAGAAAAATGAGCTATTTTGATTTTTTTTCCTCACTTTGGGGAAAAATATTTGTGATAAAACATCTTTTACCAGTCAAAAAAAAAAAAAAAAAAAAAAAAAAAAAAAAAATTATTCCATTAACACAGACTCTAACAGGTTTTATATCAGTACTCAAATATAGTTGCTTAAATAAAAATTTTTGCATGTGAACTTGATATGAACTTACTCCTGCTAGTGGAGATATAGGGTTTGGTTTTATTGCTGACTGAATGTCATTTGAGATTTCTATGCAAGTCTTGCCTGGCTCCATCTTTTGCTGTTGGGCATAGTTCCTGTATCTTCTCTTGACAGCCTCATGAACATAGCTGACATACCAAAAGACATTTCAAATGACATCAGATCCATATGCTTGTGCACTGCTTTTCTGTAGAACACAACTGAGAGGACAAAAGTGAGAAACTTTAAAACCAGGATGTTTAAATAATCTTTTTCCTTGTTTTCTCTGCTATTTTTTTTTTCCTTGTCTTTCCAGCTACATCATTTTTATTTTTCTGTTTCCATATGCAGTTGAAAAATCTAGTGGCTCACAGTGGCACAGAATACACACCCAGTAAAGAGTTGTCATCAAACAATAGCCCTGTGGAACATCACTACATATTTCAAAAACTGATGTATTACTGCATACAAATCTTCCTGTCACCTCAGAAATTTTGAATTAGAAAAACAATCAAGGAGAAGACGGGGGAAATGCATTGGTTTTCCTTTGCCATAAATACTTTTTTTTTTCCCCCTCAATTTCTTTGCAAAGATCTTGCCAGTAAGTGATTTCCTATATCAAGTTTCCCTTCCTGGAAGTGTGCACTCAACAATACTCTCAATCTACTGTCGAAGGCATTTGTCAGTGCCTTTCCCATATCAGTTACATGGATATTTCTTTTTCTTTTCACTAATCATCTTCCTTGTTTTTATAGAATGCTGTGATATTTAAAATTATTAATGACTAGTTTTGACTCTTTTTCTTCCTGCAGACAAGAGAAAAGGAATCATTTCCACTTTCAGCATTTCAGCTGGTGTTTCTGCGTCCTGCTGATAACTCTCTGCTTCCTTCCCATGCTATAAGGTGATTACATCTTCAGGGTTACACGTAGACAGTTTTGTAGGGGGATTTGTAATGGATAAACCCTGCATTTTTTATTAAGTGCTGTTCAAGAAACAGTGTATCAACATGAATATCAGTCATGATAGTGAATACTCAGCAGTGGATCTGTTATCTTTTAACAGAGATTATGTCTTGTTTTAGAGAGTAATATTTAAAGTCTTACAGAGTAAAAGTTCTTTCTGCTATATAGTCATCCTAAAACTCCATTCTGAAAGGTTGTTTGTTAGTTTTACTTTGCAAAGATCAAGACAATTTATAACTCCTTCAAGTGAGCTCGTTTGATTTTCGATGAATACGTCACGTTTCAGTAATGTCAATCTGAACTTTTTACTCTGATTATATTGTTATATATATTTAATATTATATGTCTTCTGTTTCTTGCAATGAAGGACATTTGATGCTGAGCATAACAACATAAAAACAACTGGTATTGAATAATAAAAAATTCATATATAGTAAAACAAGTTCATATAATCAAAGTAAAATAATGTTCTAAATTCAGTAGTATAATATTTTAGCTTATGCATAATGTTCTAATGTATTATGACATACCAGTAGTGGTAGTTCCTAAAATGAAATGGCGTGATGTCTAATACAGAAGAAAAACAAATTTTGAAATGCTGGAATTTCCTATGCACCAGAAAACGTGACTGTCTGGCTAAAGATAGAAGAATGGTGAGGGTAAGAAGAAAAACATGAAAAATAGAGGCACGGGAAAGTTTGAAAGAGAAGTCAATGCTTTCAGATGTAGGGTTTGATTTTCAGATGGTCCTGTGTGGAGTCAAGAGTTGGACTTCATGGTCCTTATGAGTCCCTTCCAACCCACAATATTGTATGCGTTTATGGTTTCTCTGGAAATAAAATGTCTAAGGTCTAGACAGCAAATAATCCAAGCTAGACAAAAAAAGAATTCACATTTACTCTCTCAACTTTCAGATATATTTTGTTCTATACTGTTTCTATTCACTTGCATTAAATTGAGTTTGCCTGCCAATTCTGCAATATGTAACTCAAGATAAAAAAGGAAAATTAAAATTGATCCCTCAGTTTTAGGATTGAATAAATATTTCTTCCAGCATCTTTAATTATTATCTCTATAATACTGTTCAGATCACTGAAGATACGAAAGTGGGGCCCTTTGCCATGGCAGATCAAGAATATTTTGAACCATATTACATTGTCCCACAAGAATAGACATGCTGACATTAGGGAATTTTATATGTTGGACTAAATTTTAGAGATCAGTGAAATCAGAAAGATGTTGTGTTGTGTCTCAAAAGAAATGGATAAGAAATTTATCCCGTATGACCATTAAGTGTGTATTCATATGTTCTTTTTGTTTCATGCATAAAGATACCTCAAAAGGGATACCTCAAAAACTGAGCTACTTTTTTTTGCTTTCTTCAGGAAACAACATCTGTTTGCCAGTCATGTCAACAATGTCAATGTGATTTTTAAACACAAATACAGATTTGGTGTAAGCAACTGATATTCAGGTGAAAGTACGGAGATTAGGTAAAGGCTGGATGCCACCCTCCAATACCTCCTTTAAAAGTTGTATTTCTTTTCTTCTTCTCTTCTCTTCTCTTCTCTTCTCTTCTCTTCTCTTTTTTTTTTTTTTTTTTAAACTTACTTAGAAACCATCTGATCAGAGTCTTAATTATGGCTGTCATACTTAAAGCTATGAAATAAGAGCATTATTATGCATATTGCTTTTTAAATAAGGGTGCATAAATTCTTGAAAAAAAAAAGAGAGAGAAAGAGTACTAGGGTTAAAATAACAGTATCATGGAATTAAAAATTGTGAATAAGATCACGGTAGAAAGAATTTAACAATATTTTTATATTGGTATTATAATCCATTAAGCCTTTTATTTGTAAAGCAGTGCTTGTTTACAGATAATCAGTCTCTGCAGATTTTTAAAATATCATCGGAATATAAATGATTAATAATAATAGTAATAATAACACTGATAGTAATAACAGCAATAACATAAGAAATAATATAAGGTAATTTTTGAAGGTACACATTTGTCATGCAGCAAAGCTCGCTTAGGTAGTGACCTATTAAATAATTCTAATTTACTAGTGTTCATTGTAACTAGTTTGGCACAAAGAGGCAGGAAATCTCCAACTCAGGGAATAGGAATGCATATATATGGTTGACATTATTTAATACCCTATTTTCTGCACAGGGTTTCAATTACTGGAAGATATGGGCAGTATTACAAGTTATGATGCCCACAGAGTATAATTCAGAGAAAGATAATTCTCTGCTTTTGCATTTTGTCCAATTGATCCTCTACTTTCTTTTCTTCCCAAGCAGGTGAAGATTTGTAACACATTCAGGCTTCAGGATAATTATTACCTGTCTCTGCACAACATTTGATTAAGGAAGTCTTTCCAGGCTTATCATTAAATAGAATTCTTGCTTTAATTAATTCTAGTTTTTCTGATTTGGTTACACTTAGAGATTCTAGATGCATGCTAATTTTCTTTGGCTTTCTGAAGAATCCATTGTAATCTAAATTTGTTTTTTAAAAAGTATTCATTTACTGGCACTCTCTAGTCAAAAATACTTCAAAAAAAGAGAATTAGGGCTTTTGCTTGCTGTTCTTTTTACTTCCTAGCCTTCAAGTGGGGGTAAATAAAAAATTGAACTGTCTAAAGTGATTCTTTCTTTAAAAAAAAGAAAAGAAAAAATAGAAACCTTTTGGTTAGAGGAAGTATAGGTTATATGTTATTTAATAGCACATACATTCTAAGCAATGTAGAACACTGTTTATTTCGGTTCATATTTCCTCACCTTATTTCAACTGTTATTCTTATCTAAGTAGGAAATTATTCTGTCTCTTTGAATCCTTCACACCTGCCATGCATACTTTTTAAGCATTATCTAATTCTACAATCAATGATTATCAGTTTTATGGCCTGAATATGCAGACTTTCAAAACTTATATTGGCAGAATATTAGTAAACCATAAAAATTCCACTGGCTATATCTATCCATGTCACTGAAATTTTCTTTCCTGATTTTTGTATTTAAAATAGCATTCGTTTTGGAATCACATCTGAAATTTTGATAATGATGTACTACTGTAAGCCACAACCTTTGAAAAAACTGAACTTTACATTTTTATGGGGTTTACTTCCAGTAGTAGTGACAAAAATTAAGCAAGAGTGTAGTGCCATATCTGTTGATTACAATTTTTTTTTTTAATAGCTTCTAGAGCTGAGTCACTCTTCTGACATGACTTTATATTTTTTCAACTTTCCATTGAGATCTTTTAATTTTTTTTCAGTCTGTACTGAGTAACTAAATTCTCTTTTGGTAGATGTCTGGCATATGAAAAATCTCTGTTTATTCTGGAGATGACAGAGAACATTTAAAAAAAAAAAACTAAGGAAAGTGATGTATAAAGACTTACAGTTTAAGTAGTCAGAATATGTCAAAAAAAGAAAAGAAAAGAAAAGAAAAGAAAAGAAAAGAAGAGAAGAGAAGAGAAGAGAAGAGAAGAGAAGAGAAGAGAAGAGAAGAGAAGAGAAGAGAAGAGAAGAGAAGAGAAGAGAAGAGAAGAAAAGAAAAGAAAAGAAAAGAAAAGAAAAGAAAAGAAAAGAAAAGAAAAGAAAAGAAAAGAAAAGAAAAGAAAAGAAAAGAAAAGAAAAGAAAAGAAAAGAAAAGAAAAGAAAAGAAAAGAAAAGGAGAAGAAAAAAGAAAAGGAGAAGAAAAAAGAAAAGAGAAGAAAAAAGAAAAGAGAAGAAAAAAGAAAAGAGAAGAAAAAAGAAAAGGAGAAGGGAAGTGACTGATCTGCTAAAAATAATGGCTAAAAAATATTTAATTTCATTCCAGTGCTCATCTGCCAGCACTACATGCTTCATTGCATGTTGTTCTGAAACTCGTTTCCTCTTACCAAAATGCTTTGATATTAACTGGTTTTAGTTATTAAAATGAACATGTATAGGGAGATACTACTTTCACAGATCAGAAGCAGACTATATTACAATAAAAATATATGGTTTGGAATGTAAATATGAATCATTTAATATGCAGAGAGCTAGTACTATTATTTCTCTCAACCATATAAAATATAGTCACATAAGGCTCTAAACCCTCAGACTGCTGCATCATTTATACAATTTCTTCAGGAAACAAAGCTATTTGCTTATGCTATGTTCAAGGGCAGACCAGGTCTCCATGCTTTTTTCTGTCTACCAGTATTTTTAGAATATTTATAGACTGATAAATATTAGAGAGAAATTTACCCTCTGTTTTCCATGAATATTTTTGTTTTCTGTGCAATACTGTCTAAAACTTGCAAGTTAACTGCAGAAAGATTTTCCTACAGAACTTCTTTTTAGTGCTATAGTAATTTCAATCTATCATTCTGTTTTCATCTCATTGCTTTGTGAATTTAATACTTCTGTTGTGTGCTGTTCTGTTGTTTTCTTTTTGTTTGCTTTGTTTGTTTGTTTTTAATTACTCATAATATTTATTTTGATCTAAATAACGGCTCTGGGACCCTGTGATCAGTTCAGCTAATTCCAAAACTTGATTGCATATGTAACACTTGAACAATATTTCTTTGTACACTTTTGGAGGTTCAGTCATATATTTCCTAGGTATTTACATCTTTTACTGTTGTATACAAAAAAAAAAAAGAGACTGAGAGAAGAGAGAAAATAATAATCTGTAAAATTAAACTTTGTTTCTATAGCATGTTTTGTAACTTGCATTTTACAACATTAAAATTGAAGAAGAATAATATCCGCCATAATTGCTTTGGATGATAGAAAATCTGTATTCTGATAGTTTGCAATTGGTAATTATTAGCAATCATTTTCATTATAGCAAGATGTATGTAGAAGTTATTTGCAGATGAAATGCACCAGCAAATACTGGCATGAAAAAAAAAAAAAAAAAAAAAAAAGTGTAAAAATGCATTGACTGTGCCTGTGAAAATGAGTTTGGGAGGAAACAGCAGGGAAAGTGAGGGAGAGGGTAATTTAGTAGATGAAGGAAGGCATGAAATAGAATACTCAGAGGCAATGATGTGAGAGCGTCCACCAGGATAGGAAAGAAAAGTTGAAATATAATAACAAAACAAAATAATAAAGAAGAAATTTGAAAACTGTAGTCTGAAATGGATTTAGACATGAAGAACAGGAAAGATAAAAGAGTTTATCTTAAATTTTCCATCTAGGTGATAGTCAGCGCCATAAGTCACAATGCACTCTGCTCATGCTTCCATGGATAATACAAGCCTAGTGCTCTTTGCCTCATTCATAGCATCTTCATTCAGAACTCTCAACCAAAAAGTCACATACAGTTCCTCCCATCTGTGTTTGTTTTTTAATGCGTCCTGCTTCCTTGTCTACCCTGCATATTCTCAGAAATGAAGAGATCCCTTGAGAATCTCTGCAGTCTGTGGGATCTGTGGGAGACAAATAAATGTTGGTTTGACTCAAAGCAGTCTTTGTCACCATTACAAGCACAATACGCTTCTTGATATTTTAGTTTCAAATGGTGCAAATGATCATCAGTCATTGCTAGTTCGAAGGTGGAGGTCTTTGGACTGAAAATCTGTCGAAAATATGTCTGGGTGATATGGCTCAAATTCATCTTCAGAAATGGCTTTTGTTCTTCTGTTCTGTGTTCTTCATTTGTTTCCTTCTTCCTTACAAGGTACTTTCTTTTTGACAGCTGTTACAGAGAAAAGAAATGCCAAAGAAATTTTTTTCCCTGTTTCCACTGTAATGTTTGCATTTTAAAGATCACTAGTTGTGTTGAGAATGGGATGTTTCTCTTTCCATATCAACTTCCCACAGCAGATTGTGTATAGACTTACATAGTCTTCTCAGAACTTTCATGCCCATGTCTTACATAAAGGTGTACGTTTAGGAGTTAGCTGCCAAAGCAACAAAGCTGATGAAGTCTGGAACACAAGTCTTATGAAGAGTGGCTGAGGGAATTGGGATTTTTAGTCTGGAGAAGAGGAGGCACCTTTGAGACCTTATCACTCTCTTACAAATACCTGAAAGGAGATTGTAGCAGAATGGAGGTTAGCCTCTTTTCCCAGGTAAGTAGTGACAGGAGTTCAGAGAGAGCTCAGAGAGAAAGTGAGCTCAAGTTGTGCCAGGGGAGGTTCAAGTTGAAAGTTAGGAAAAGTTTCTTATCTGAAAGAGTAAAGCATTGGAACAGGCTGCCTTGGATAGGTGTTGGAGTCACCATCCTTGGAATCTCTCAAGAAAGGTGGCATTCTGGGACATGATTTAGTGGATGTGGTGGTGATAAGTTGATAGTTGGACTGGACAGTTTTAGTAGTGTTTTGCAGCAGTAATGATTCTATGGTTGTATGATAGCTAGAGTCTCTTAACTAAGAGTTCTTTGTCCCTAGCATCTTGCCTGGGTTCCTGTTGTTCCAAAATATAGGATAAAATTTACCAGTCTGCAAGATCTGAAATGAAACAATTCCCTTGCTATCCACCATGAGATTTAAGAATTTTTATGATTTAAGAATTGATTATCTCTTCTTTTTCAAACACCAATATGAAGACATAGCATTTCTCTCTTTGTAATCTTTAGTCCTAAATAACACAGTTCTTTCTTCTTTGTCATGGTTTCTAGGTTTTTCTTTATTTCTTTATTATTCTTTACACAATTTTCCCTTGGACTGCTATTTCATACTTGTCAGGGCTATTTTTATTTAATAAAATATTAGAGTGTTTCTCTTGTAGGGAGAAAAGAAGGATGCAAGAAATATGGAAGACAGTATTCCCTTTATATGTCTGTGTTTTTACCATTTGTCAAATCATAATGATGTGTTGCTATCTACCTACTTACGTATCTATGTTCAGACTTTCTTACAGATTGCTGCCAAAGCTTTTGATTCTCAATTATTTTTTCCTGAAATTATTAATTTCTGGGTAAATTCATAACCTTTACACTTGCCAATGCTGAACTGAAAGCTCTCGGTTTTGATTTTAAGATCTTTTCTCCACTCTGTGAAGACTTTGTTGAATTCTGAACTAGATCTGTCTTGATACCTTCAGCTTTATAAAAATGGAAGCAGAAGAAATTCAGATCAGAAAAATTTGTTTGATACAAACAAAAATGTTAAAAGAATTGTATGCTGAAACTACCAATTTCCTGGGGAGAGTTTATCAGTGATTCACTCTTTCAAATTAGTTAGAAGGGAAAAATAAGTTATATTACTTTAGCTTTTAGCTGATTGTACTGATTGCCAGAATTGTTTTCAGGTAACAAGAAGGAAAAAGTCATAATTATTATGTAAGTGTGGTGATAAAAATGTAATGCAGAGCAGTTTACACATCCGCATAACATTCTAGTCTTAGATACATTAATACATATTAAATATTAACAGCTTTGGGGAAAGAAAAAAAAAACTGAAAATGTAAAGATACATAACTATTTGCTCTTTGGAGCTTGTGCCAGGTCAATCCTTACATCCAACAACAATAAAAAAGACAATGGTCATCAGAAACATAACATCAGCCATTTCTTTACAGCTGATCTGAGATACTTAACAATCCTTTTTGTAATATATATCACATTCTACCAGAACAGAAGGCATTCTACCTTCTAATAGTGACTACTGAGTTAAGAGCAGTTACTAGTATAAACAATAGCAGGGGTTCAATTGGGCATTATGTATTTAAATTTAATCCAACTATAGATTCCTTTGTTTAGTCAACTGAAAATAAGTAAACCTACTCTGCATGTTTTTAATAAATATATCTAAACATATAGAATGTAGCAGATATGTCTTCATCTTGAAGCACATTTTAAGTATGAGAATGATATGTTGGTAATATATTGAATATATTTTACAGGTAGTATTGCATTTACCTTAGTAAATGCATCTCATCTCTTTAGATGAGATCTAGACCATGTCCTTAGCACATCGGTGAGAATATAATGTTTTATATTTTCAAAAGCATTGCTGAAGTCAGGATGTATGTACATCTACTCCCTCCCTTTCACCTTCAAGACCCCTCATGCTGTCACTGGACAAAATTACATTGGCATGACATGACTTGTTCTTGACAAGCAAAGTGTCTGTTCCTCACTTATTCTTTACTTTTAGTGTTTATAAATAATTTGACTTTTTATATTTTTGATTTTTTATTATTTTTTATTTATTTGTTTGTTCTGAGTTTGTTTTTTCATTTGAAGAATTCAAGTTAAATTTGAATTCTGATGCCGTGTTTCTTCCCAGTCTTTCTTCCTTGAAAGGCCGGCTATATGGGAGAGGTTCAAACTGCATTACACATAATTGCAGACATCTTGTTTTGATTCCAGAATTAGCTTCATATACAATCAATGGAGGAAAAAAAAAAAGGCAAAAAAAAAAAAAAAAAATGCTTAGCAGAGTATTACTAAAGGAAGTCTAAAATTATTCTCCAAATCTGGCTGTGAAATTACGTTTCTCTCTTGTGGCTAAACCTGGCACCTGAGAAATAAATTACCTGAATATAGATATCTGAATTAAGAGCCTAATATGTATTCATATGCTTTTATATTTGCTGTTTGCCAGTCTTCCAAGACTAAAGCTATCCTCTCTGACTTTTCAAAGGCAATTCTGATTTTTTTGTGAGATCTCTTTGCAATCTCTTTAAGGATATTAAGCAAGATAAAGATCTTGTTCTCATCTTTGCTATATTATTCCTCTTTGGTAACTTATTTTCTGTGTTAATTTTTTTTAATATATATTTGCAGATCATCTTTTCAGTGAAATGGTACGTAACACTGATTTTCTTCCCCAATTCTGATTCTAATGTTTTCTTTATTTTTTGTATGTAACTTGAATCAGTTTTCATTTTTTTCCATAAGGTCATTCAATATAATGTTAAATCAAAATCTATAGTTTTGCAATGATGGTATTTTACTATTTGCCCTATTCTTTACCCTCCACAATTAAGTAATCACATTTTTTTCTGCTCTTTGAGAGATCCAAATGCCTAAATGCCTCAGGCTAAAAAAAGCAAATATCAGTGGACGTATGTATACTTATGTATATAATTTGTATGTACTGTGATGAGACATATTGACTTTTAATTCCTCTGACAAGCAAGAATATTAGATAACGTAAAAAACTATTATTAGAATCACATTCTTTATTGTGTGGTACATTTTCTACACACACATTCAAATGTTTCATTGTTGCCTATCTTGTATATCTTTATGCTAAGTAAAGGGGCAGTTGAAGCAGCTCAATCTCTTTTGAAAAGTATTGCGTGGGCTTGAAAATTACTTCCTCCAACTATCAATTACTTTGTAGCCACGAGTGTTTTTAGTTCTGTACATTTCTAATCTCATAGAGGGGAATTGCTTTATTTATTATCTTAAATGAAGTTTTCTCAAAAAGTTAAGTAAATAGTACTGGCAAAATTTATAACACTTGTATAAAAAACAATCTATATAACTCATGAAGTTATATGGAGAAAATTACTTTTGATAAGTAATTTTATAACCAGTTTATAATCCTTCTTCCAAATACTCCTGATAACCATGAAGCACTGCAGTATTGCAGTCCTTATCAGCTCCTATTATTCACACAGTATCTATTTCATGAATAAACAGAAATCTGTTCCACAATCACTCATTTTAGTAGGATAAAAATTATTATTATAACATTTAGTACAATAACAGTACAAATGTAAAAATCCAACAAAGTCATCAAAGTTGTGAAATCACAGAAAAAAAAATAATGACATGCTTTTATTGTGGGTTCGTTTTGTTTGTTTGTTTCTTGGAATCAGCTCTGAAAACTCTCTCTGTGTTGATAAATGTGATTGATAAAATTTCAATTTTCTGTTAGGGGACAAAATATTGAGGGTTATTAATATTATGTCATTTATTAGAATGCAAGGTATATGAATCAATATGTAAGTACTTAACTAAGGACATTATATGTGATAAGCAAAACAACTTCATAAAGAACAGATCATCTTAAAACAATGACAAAATTCTGATGAAACAACTAGTTTGGTGAAGAAATCTAATACAATCATAGAATCACTCAGATTGGAAAAGACCTTGAAGATCATCGAGTCCAACCATGACCTGACCATATTGCCCTAACAACCCTCCACTAGATCATGTCCCTGAGCAATAATAATAAAGTTAATGTAATTTGTCTAACCTTTGCTGAAGGCTTTGTAATAAACTCCAGTTCAGAATCATAAAATCAGAATGATTCTGTAGAACAACAACAGAAGTTAATCTGATTCATAAAGTGACAACAGAGTACAATCCAGTTGGAAGGAGGTTAGAAAGAGGTTAATACAGCATCTTAACACTGATAACTATAAAGATATCTAACACACACTTAATCGATTATCCTATTAAACAGACAGAAATCAAGATGTATTCAAATAAAAACATTAAAGTAACACTAGCATGAAGTTTTAGTTTCCTGCTCTTTTATGGTGCAAGTTGGTGATTAGGACAACTAAAAAAGAGCTTGTTAAAGAGCAATGAACAAGCCAGTACAGATGATAATGACTAGAACACTGAGAAAACAAAAGAAAACGAACAAAAACCTCACAGGAATTTTACTTTGGTGATTTCAGCATAATTGAACTATAAAAATAATTCATGTAATGCAGCATCAACTAAATAGTCTCACAAGCATAAAGCAGCTAAATGTTTGTTAATATGAAGAAAGGTACATATAAGTGAAATGATTCTAGAATTACTCCATATTGTTGAAGTTAGCATTCAAACACTTGAAATACTTGGGTTGTTTCTTTCTTTTTCATTTTGCATGGTGCAAACTCTTCTTTTCTGCCATTAGTTTACCAGCCATACAATTCACTGGATTCACTTACTTTGTCTTATAGATGAATTAGAGTCTGACACAACTTTGAATTCAAACTTCTATGATTGGGAAAGAGCACTTATCACTAGTAATAGCACTGGAACAGGTTGCCAAGGGGAATTATGGACTCTTCTGCTCTGCTGCTACTCAAGAGGTGCCTGTGCAGCATGCTGTAGAGACTCTACTTTGCTGGGGATTGGACTCAATCTCTGGAAGTCCATGTAAACCCTACAATTCTGTGATTCTGTATAACACAGAATTCCTCCAATATGTGTATGGTAGCATCCTTAGGAGACAGTGTATTTCTAGAGAAATAGAGACATATATTTCATTCTAGATAGTTTGTTAAATTATTCAAGGTAAAGACAAAGGAGAAATCCTGGTGAGTCTTCTTAGCAAATTTGTCTATGTACTTTTTATGAAAATTCTTTACATAACTAATCTCAACCCCAGTTTGATTCCACTTTGCAATTGCCCGTGCTTTGCTTCAATGTCCTATTGCGGAATGAAGCACAGGATTAACTCAGTTCTCGTCTGCATGTCTGATAGCAAAAGGCATTAATGTTAGAGGACTTAAGGACTCTCTTTCTTTCAGCTTTTCCAGAATGCAGACAAAGCAAAATCTCTCATAACCCAAAAATAATACATCAAGCACAAATATAGATATTAACTATAATACTGCACTGTTATTTGATTAAAATAACCCCTAATAAAAATTACAGTCCTATATCTTACAATCAATTAAAGTAAAACTGACTTTAAGAGAATTAATATTGGTGTTTTCACTGTAATGATTTCTCTAAATCTATTCACGTAAGGTCAATGCATTTCTCGTGACATAGATTTTAAGAAAGGGAGTAGTAGGGTCTAACAGAACACATAATGGCTCAGAGGCTTTTTTTTTCTGAATTCATAGACCAAAATGAATTTCAATTACACAGCAGGTTTATTATTTAGAAATAAAGACTGTAAGCCAGGCAAACCAGACTCATGGTTTCTGATTTATTTTCAGTTCAGAACTTAATTGTTAGAAACTGAAAAAAAGTAAAGTGTACGCTTGTCTACTCTCATAATTATGGCTGGTAGCTGCAACACTGTCTACAACAAGATGCACCTTGCATTTTCCATTTATTAAAAAAAAAAGTCCCCTAGAACATCTGGCCTGAGTTTGAGCCTTGCTACTTACTGTGAAATATCTACCACAAGCTATATTTCCTCTTAAATATCAATAAAGTTCAATTTTAGAATGGTAGCAGGGAAAATAAATTTTAAATAACTATACTATTTCAGACTATTCTTGAGAGTGAAAATTTAAATCTAGCTGACAGAATACGAATGGTACTATACAAAAAGGTACTTATATATGGCTGAGTTTCAGGCCTCTGAAAATCTCATAATGCTCAAATTCGAACATGCTGAGTACAGAATTCATTCATCTATTTCTTTGGTCTACTGACTGGATACCCCTGTACTCCCTCAAAAAAAAAATTATTCCAACTCTTTAGAATCAGTAGGAAAGCACAAAGCCTAAAAAGTCCAATACAAAACAATGATACCAGGATTTTCAGAAGACTTTTCAGAATTTTTATGAGCTTTTTAAGCCCATCTGCAAACAAATTCCCCCTCTCTGTCTCTTCCATATATTTCCTAATATTTAAATACTTTGTAAAATTTGTACAGCTTTACTACTGCAGACTTAGCACCTGTAAACCTGTTTAAATCTGTAAAAAATGACCTGTAACAAGTCTTTAAGATAAGTTTCATATGTACAAAATATTCAAGATACGTTTAGTGTTATGTATTTATTATATAGTCTATGTATAGCATGTATTACATGTTAAGTATTTAGGTTGCTCCAAAAATAATTATCCTTATTTAATTCCATGGAAACTACAGCACATACAAGGAGCACAATAGTACTGTTTGATAGAGCAAATGCTCAGCCACAGAATGCTGTTTTTCAAAATACACTTCATGACACCTCCTCTGGACCCACACCAATAGCTCTGAATCTTTCTTGTGTTGGAGGCCCTGTACCTTGACACAGTACTCCAGGTGGGCTTCAAGAGAGTAGAATAAAGGGGAAAATCACTTCCCTGCTTTGCTGGCCACCCCTCTTTTGATGCAGCCCAGAATTCTGTTGTTCTTGTGGACTGCAAGAGCACACTGCTGGGTCACTGTCCACCAGAATCTCCAAGAACTTTCTTCACAGGGCTGCTCTCAGTGAGTTCTTCTCCCAGTCTGTACTAATATATGAGATTGCCCAGACTCAAGTGCAACAGCCAGCACTCAGTTTTGTTGAATACCATTAGGTACACGTGAACCCATTTCTCAAGCTTGTTCATGTCCCTTTGATTGGCAGTTGTGTCAAGTTGATGCACCAGTCATCTTAGTGATATGGTCTTTGGCATCCTGCCTGAGCAGGGATCCGACCAAAGGTCCCTGCCAACCTCAACCATTCTGACTTAGGTATTCTGCTCTATTCTGCTCTATTTGGAAAAATTAAAAAAAAAAAAGAAATTTTTTATCAAAGTAAAATATTTGGAAGAGCATCAATTTAAGAGAGAAACTAATTTTACTTTGAAAATATTTTATGACAAGACTGATGTTGATCATATTACAAAACAACAAAGAGAAGCTTATTCTGCTGGTGTCTGAGTTACGTTTGCTACAGAGAATCAACCCAGAGAATACTGTTCTCCAGAACTGTAAGCTTCAAAATTCCTGCACATTCTAATAACCTAAGAAGAAAACAAGGCCATAGGCACTAGCTTTCTACATTCTTGATTAGATTATGTTATTACACACTTGCTTCATCAATTATGTCTTGGCTTCAAGCCACTTTCAGCCTCCACTTGATTCTTTGATGTCAAAATTGCCAGAGGACCTGATATACAAGAGGATTCAGCAAGTTTCATTTTGTTATTATTGCAACAGCTAATGTCTGGCATAGCAACATGGCATTTGATAGGTAGATTGCAACATAATAAATTAATTTAATAGATCATGGAATTTAATTGCTTGAATCTCTCTGTAGCATCAGATAGCCTGATGAGTAGCTTACGTTTTTGCTGACACAGTCAGCATTTGCAATGACTTTTACATCAGTAATCCCACTTTTGTGCCAATACAGGAGAGCACCTTTGAGGGTTCACATCTATTTTTTGCCCATCTGCCTATATAGACTCCACAGCTCAGATCACATTTCCTGCACGTTTATTAATTACTGGAAGAAACTGCAACTAATTACTTACCAATAGCAGAGAGAGAAACTATGCTTGGATGTCTATTATCTGGAAGCTCAGTAGCACTCCTGCTCTTCCAAGACCATGGAAAAATATTATGGGCTTAAAGGTTACCTCTTTTTACAAAACTCGTAAGAGATCATCCAGTAGCATTACACTTTGATATGTCAGATACTGTTATACATGGATATAGCCGTATTTAACTTGCATTACGCTTTTATTAGCTTAGGTGAAAAAATTAATCTTTTTCATGTGATAGCAAGTCAAGTCATTTATGTGTTCTGCAATGAGGCCTACACATGCAGATTGAATGGTTTTCCCTTGTTGCAGGACTTGAACCTAGAGGGGAGAAACAGATAAGTACTGTAATGTACTATATAAGTATTGTGTAGATGATACAAGAAAACTGTGGTGAACATGTATAAATAAATAAATATAAAGAAGATATCTTTGAATTAAATGTTAAGTTCTGCATATCACAGTTGGAACTAGTTTGTGATAAAGCAATATAGTAATAACCCAGCTTCAAAGAAGTGCTGGAAATAGTAGAAGAGAAACATTCTAGCGGGTTTGCATGATATTGGTGTGTGGCAATAGCCGGAATTATTTATGGATTCTATTTTTACAATATTCTGAAACAAAAGAAAGGAAACGTAAAATGCTACAAGAATATATGTAGGAGTATTATAGTCACATCAAGTCTTATGTGGAAAGCATAACTTTATCTATAAGAACTAATAATAAAAAGAAGACTCCGAGATTTCCTTTCCAATATTTCCTTTTTTGTTTAATTTTAATTGTAATTTTATTTTAATAACAGATAGTATTTAGTACTGAAAATATTCACATCTTGAGTACTTGACATATTTCTAACTTTTAGTCTGGAAACAAAAGGATGAAAACACTTCTGTATTTATGAATTACTACATTTGATCTATCATGGCAGAAGTACAATTTGAAGTAATCGTAACAATTAAGCATGAGAAGCCTTAAAATGAACTACTGATTACTGTACGAATGTATAAAATGTCAGTCTTGCTCAGTTTCATCTTCTTTAATTTTAACACCTCAAATTCAGTGGAGCAAACCCAATTTTATCTTGAAGACAAAATATGTGTGATCTACTAAGACTTAAATTTGGCAGTGGTATAGGTTATTATTTAGAAGGACTATATAGATTTCTACAGTGAAAAAGTGATGCCATCCAGTCAACTGATTGTTGAAGGACCAGACAGCTTATCATATTTATCAAAGAAAATACTTGAGGCTAAAATGAAACCTTTTACTGGATTGGAAAACACAACCCTTCTGGAGTTCAGAAGAAGCTACCTGAAATACTCTCTGAAAAACGATGCCCAAATCCTTGTTCAGATGTAAGATACACTTTTTCCTTCTGTTACATGAGGACTTTCTTAAAGAACGTTATGCTTCAGTGCTCCTTTGAAATGAAAAACTAGGAGAAACATCATGATGAATATCAGAAGTAACAGAGATTATTTCCCTTCTATGCACAATGGGCACAGTTTGTCCACTAGAATATTGTGCACAATTCTAGCAAAGCCTCTGAATATCTGCAGTTCTTACTTTGGTCTTTGTGTGAAGCACACCATATGCAAAAGTAGGTGCAGTTTTGATCCAAGAGGAATTTTTAAAGTCACCATGAGGAGGAAAATATCCATTCTTTCCCTAATTTCTATTTTAAAAGGAATCAGAACATCTCAATCAAATAATTGATTTGAATATACCACATAAAACAAAATAGGTTGCGTCCAAACAAGAACCCACAATATTCTCTTCATTGCAATTCTGTTTTTTGTTTGTTTTTTTTTTTTTTGTCTGAAGTCTGTCTCACAGTCATCTAATCTTACAGCTATTGCTCCAATAGGTCATACGTGAACCACCGTTTCCAGCATGACTTACCAGAATGTCTGACACAGTTAATTAAATGTACTTTTTTTTATTATTATAAGGAAAAGTAAACCAAAATTGTGGTAACAATCACAATGTTTTTCCAGGAAGATGATATTTATTATAGCCTTTTTGCAATTTTTTAATAGTCTATGCTTCAAAATCACTGTTGAGCTCTCTGATTATTCTTTGTTAACTTCTACAGTTATGTTATGCCTAATAATATAAACGCCTAATAATATAAAAAGTTGCTCTGTTTCTTTCATAAGGTCTAGATACGCAGATTCAGCCTCAACATATGTCAAAACAGGGAAGGCTTATGAAACTAGGATAAAGTCTATCTCAGAGCTTTTGATATGAGAATCAGGTGAACAGAACTCTTGAACTTACGCTGTGGTTTCCAAATCCAGCACCCTTACTCATCCTGAAACAGAAGAGACATGACTAATTTAATGGAGCTTGTATATCTGTGCTATCTAACGAAGAGTAGCAATAGCAGGTGAATGAAACAAGCAAGTAAATCTAGCTGAGTACTTAGATACAGAGAAAACTAGAAAGAAATGTGATACTTTAATGTTGACTTGGGAGTGGATTTTATTATTCCAGGGTTCAAATACACATCCTAATTCTGCTGGTATAAGATCTTATGAGTACATTGCCCTTTGCTCACAATACCCTGTTCAATTGCTATGATTTAGCTTTCAAGAGTAGAATTTCTCAGGCCAACAGCAGATGGGAGCTATGACATATTCCAGCCAGTCTGGTTGGCTATGGAGGTCAGGACTGGAAAAGCCACTGTAACATGTCTTCAAAGAATTAAAGCAGCCATGATGTTATCTATAAGTCTTCCTGACTTACACCTATAAGCTAAGTCTCCACTGCTTTTAACAGTTATAAATAATGACTAGAACAGCAGTTTATAATTTGGTACTAGGATAACATTTTGATTTATCACGGCTTTCTTTGTAGTTTATCAAAAAGTAGCCAGTTGAAGGTACTAATCCACAGCGTATGGTTAGAACATACTTACAACCTGAACTCTCAAGTGCAGGAATGGAAACTGATCCACTATTTTTTCTGTCACATATTATATCTTCAACACTTTCCCTGAAGTCAGCTCCCTCAGTGAACAAGCTCCATAAACTCTTCTTTCCCTTGTTGGAGTGTAACTGTGTAACCCTCAAAAAGGCAGCTATAGGAAGGACTTGTTTGAGGAGTAATTATGAGAAGTCCCTTTAGGGGCTTACTGTTGACCCAGATCAAAAGCAGTATCTTTACCTTCCCTTCCCTTGTAGAGCAGCTTGGTCTTGCTGCTTTTTGACACTGTATAAAAATAAATATAGAAATGTAGTTTTAGTTTCTATACTAGAATGTGACTGGCAAAATTATGGAGTATACAATTAGGGGAATTATTGAAAAACACCTAAAAGACATCATAGTAATGGGTCACAGCCAACACAAGTTCGTGATGGGAAAGACCAACTTAATCTCATTTTTACTACAGTTATCCACTCAGTTGACCACATGAAGCCAGCTGATGTAAGATATTTGTATTCCATAGAGTTTTCAATATTGTTTCTCATAGTATCCTTGTGGACAAAATGTCTAGCATAAAGTTAGACAAAAACCTAATTTGATGGTTGAACAATTAATGGGTTGGGCTCAAAGGGTTAGAATAGATGGAGGATGGTAAGTAGTGGAGTTCTGCAAGGCTCCATTTTAGAACCAGGCATCTTTAGTGTTTCCATAAATGACTTAGATAAAAGACTTAAAAATATACTTACTAAGACTGAGGGTGAATGTTAAATTGGGAGGGGCTGTTGACTCCCATAAGAGAAGAGAGGTCTTGCTGAGAGGTCTTAAAATATTGGAGGGCAGGACAATCACCAACCACATGAAGTTTAACAATAGCAAGTGACAGATACTGCATGTGGGATGCAACAATCATAGATATACATACATACTGGAGGATGAGAGGCTGGAGAGCAGTCCCATGGAAAGGAGTCTGGAGGATCTCAAGAAAAGATGAAAAGTTAAAGAATAGTCAACAGTGTGTACTGGCAGTCAAAGGACATATAACTATTAGAGAACATCCAAAAGAAGACTATGAGGATAACAAAGGGTCTACAAATCAAGATATGCAAAGAACGACTTTGTTGCCTTCTTTTACTCAGCACGGAGGAGACCAAGGGGAGGCCTCATGGTAGCCTACAGCTTCCTCATGATGCAAACATAGGGGAAGTGTTGATCTCTTCTCTTGATGACAGTGATAGGATCTAAATGAATGGCATGGAATTTCATCAGGGAAAGGGTTAGGTTGGGTATTAGGAAAAGATTCTTTATAGCTCCAAGCCTGATAGAGTTCAAAAATGCTCTCAGAAATATAGTTTGAATTTTGGGTGATCCTTTGTGTAGCCAGACTTTGGACTAGATGATCTTTGTGGGTTCCTTCCAACTCAGGAAATTCCATGTAGGTCACCCCAAAAGTAATTCCTCCTGTTTTTATTTTCATGGAAATTACAACATATACAAAGAGTATAACAGCACTATTATACATAGTGCAAATTCTCAGCTACAAAACAGTAGTTTTCAGCATAGTAACTGCCATTAGCAATGCATTTTTTCCAGTTTACATGAATGAGCTGATCAAGGAACTCTTCATTTTGTGATGTGACAGCTGTTCATGGCCATCCAGAACAAGTCTTGTCTCTCTCATCACTCCTGCCACTGCTAAAGCACACCACCCACTGCCTCACTGTGCTCCACTCTTTTGTACCTATAAATGCTCAGAAAGTGTTAATGAATGCCATTTTTTTCTGCACAGTGAGTTTCAATTACACACATTTTGCTTCATGTCCACTTCCAGTTCCCTCATCTGTTGCATGGCAGAAGTTTGATGGCTACTGTCACAACAGTCATGCCATCAACATCTTCCTCTGATGTCATGGGTACTTATTTTCTTCAATGCTGTTTTTATAAAAATGGGATGATTTCACTGTATGTGAGAGTGAGTATACTATTATAATGAATACAGTTGAACATTTAAAATGATTTGTCATGGAAAGTAAAGTTGGATAGCCTCTTTTTTTTTTTTTTTTTTTTTTTTTTTTTTTTTTTAATACATTTAAAGATGCTCACATTATTTAAGTCTAAAATATTTTCAGGGAGTTCTTTCACTTCTCAGATGTCTGCCTGAGCCTTCTTTCACTAGACTTCTTGTAATCTAAGAAATACAAGAAAACTTCATAAATAAGGGGGGAAAAAAAAAGGCATAAAGCTCATTCTAATGAAACGGGAGAACACTTTTCATTTGATGTCATTGTGAATCAAACATCGCCCTTAACTGTGCTTTTTCTGTTACATAGAAGAAACAAAAAGCAAATAGACATTTAAAAAAGACTTAAAATCCAGCTGTTGCTCAGCTTCAGACATTGATATAGATGAATTATGCTATCTAACTGCAAAGAATTGTAACAGTAGGCTGAAAAAGAAATCCTATTCAAAACTGAACCTTCTCATAATTCAGGAACACAGAAGAATTTGAATGCCTTTGACTGTAAAGAATGCATAAGAGAACTTCTATTGGAGGGATGAGAATTACATTTAGTGGATCACAAAAGTTTCTTCTTTTTTTGGAATGCAACTGTAGCATCAGAGTAAGAATATAGCAGTTACAACACTCTGTAATTTGATTTCATGGGTAAAATTTTAAAACAGGATTATGTTCATAGACTAGAGAAGTCTTCAAAAGATGCCCTGCTGGAGGTACTCAAAGTCCACCTGGGCACTTTCCTTTATAACATGTTGTAGGGAAGCTGTGTTAGTGGAGGAATTGGACCAGATGATCTCCAGAGGTTCTATCCAACCTCCATGATTCTATTTGCTTTTTTTTTCTTACCCGTTCTCTGATTTTCCTCCCTCTTTTATTTCTGAGTTCTCTATGGTTGAGATCAGGCAGAAGCAGTATGATGAAGACCTGGAATAGGCCCATTCTGGGTAGGAAGTTTGTCCTTAGCCATCCTCATTAACATCAGCCAGCAGATATCCTTGTTATCACGTGATCTAGTGGCTTCTGGAGCCCTCATTTGTGTTGACAGCTGAGCAAGAAACAAGGAATATGTGGAAAACAGGAAGTGTTTGTCCCCAATGCTCAATATGAATTAACAAAGCTTTAAGCTATTTGTATCTCTGATATAGGGAATAGATAGCAGCTTGTTCAAAAATTTTTGTACCAGCCTCAGAAGCGCTAAGTTGTTCTGCCTCACTATGCTTTGATACCTGTTTTTATCCGAGTGTAATATTAATGAAATGACCTGGGTTGTGTCTGAAAATCATCAGCTGAAACACATCATCCATGGAAAACATAAAAAAAAAAAAATTACCTTATGGTTTGATTAAACACCCTGTTCATATTTACAAGACTAAATCAGGACTATATGCAAATAATTCTATTAATATAAACAGGAATCCTATAGTATATTACCAATATTTTTTCACTCAGAAAAATAACATGCTTTGAGTTCAGTGGAAGGCTTTCCATAGCAGAAACTAAAAAAGGTGAATCTTCATACTGTCACAGATATATTTATACAGTGCCTTTAACTTACCTAATAACACAGCAGGAAATCTCTCAACATCCTGAGCGTGTTAATACACAACTTCTTAGAAGGCCATATTTTCAGCCAACAAAAATAATATTCTGAGCTACTTCACTGAGACTGACCTCTTTCAAAATCACAAGACAAAACCTATCATTTTTTTCCATTTTCTAAAACTGAAAAAAATGTAACATTTTAGCTATGACGTTGTTTCCCCTCCCCAGTCACTCTACAGTGCTGACAACCAAGATGCTTATCGTGCTATTAATATCAGACCTACATACGCAGGGCAACTTGGGGGTTGTTTTGATTCAAATTCTGAGAAGACAAATGTGCTGAGAGTAGAAAAATTAAACTGGAAATAAGACAGAGCTTTTAAATGTTGAGGATGGGTAATCCTTCAGTACAGTATATCAAAACATACACTGTGTTTTCCAAAACTAGGCATTCTTTGTTTAAAAATAGATTTATTCTTAAGAGTAGATTAATGCTATGCCATAGATTATTAGGTTTGTTCATTTAAAAACAAGGTATGAACAATTATTTTCACTCTACAGACTACTAGGTGAAAATACATTGTCTACATACTTTTTCAGTAGTCGGTAAAATTAAGAATCCCAGAGTTCCAGGAAGACCGATGTTGGAAGAGACTTCAGTAGCTTCAGCAGGGACACTCAGAGCAGGGGGCACAAACCCATACCCAGGCAGCTTCTGAAGGTCTCCAAGAAAGAGACCTCACATCCTCAGGGCAACTTCTGCCAGTGCACCACTGCACCACACAGAAGTACTGCTTGATGCTCAAAGAGCAACTTCTGTTCTTCAGTTTGTGCCTATTGCCTCAGGTAAGGCTTTTTTTCTTTTTTCTTTGCATTCATTGCCCCTCCCTTCTGAGTGAAAGTCCTGCTTAGCCGCAATTGAAAAAGCTACAGGTGATTAACGATAAATAGCTACCACCTTTTTGTCATTCCTAATAAGGATAGCAGGAAGGATAAACATCTGCTTATCATATCATTAATTATTGTTTCTATTATTATTACTACATATACTTTGAACTTCTGCACTGTTCTTCATACTGTAAAAACAAATAAAGACAGTCGTTGTTCTTGGGAATTAATGATCTGAAAATAACCCACTAGTGGATAAGTTTCTGCCAGGTGGGAGCAGAAAAACTTTGGAAAAGGTAGCATAAAATTGTTCTCTGCCACTTCTGGATCAATGAATTGCACATTTCTTGAGTCTTAAAATCACGTGCAGATGCTTGTAATAGAAAGAGGGAGATTAACTTAGTTTAAAATATATATATATATACATGATGGCTTTGTCTGACAAGGTATTCTGGAAGACTTGCAATGGAAAAAAGTTGAGGACTACTCTTGTTAATTTTGTTTTATGTCAAGAACAAATAAAAAAACGTAATATTCCTTGTGTTCAACTTCTTTGCTTTTTGCGTGCTACATTATAAAAAGGTACGGGATTTCCTTTAGAGATTTCACTTACTTTTAGCATTCTCTTTTTATTCCACTTTAATTTTGTTGACCTTTTGTATGAATTTTCTATGAACTTTCTTCTAAGAAGGGGGATGTAAATATAAGGGGAATCAATCAACATAAACACAACGGTAATTTTTCCATAAGAAATCTTGAAATGTCACAGATGACTAACATTTCCATTTAACTTGGCACAGCATCTGCATTTTTGTCTATTTTGACTTTCTGGCTGTAACTACTGCTAAAATTCTTCTTGAAGTAAAAAAAAAAAAATATGAATAACAATTGTTATAGATCATGGAGAACTTAAAAGTACGCAAATATAAATATTGAAAATATTCTATATACTGTGCCTCTAATTCTAATTCTAACAACCCTCCTCTAAATCATCTCCCTGAGCACCACATCCAAACAGTTTTTAAACATTCAGGGGTGGTGACTCAACCACCTCCCTGGTGGTTTGCTTTCATTCAACAAGTGCATTCCAGGCACTAAGATTAAATTTGGTGCCATGTTTCATTTCACAGTAATAAAGATGACAGGTAAAAACTCCAGCCACAATATATCCTAATCATTATTACTATTTTTAAATAAATAAACATACACCATGGAAATTATTTTGTATTTGCTTTTACCTTTTATCACTTCTCTATTTACTTCATGTAACAATGGTATAAAAACACAATAAATTTTATATAGCAGGATTTTACAGCCATCTTTAATAAGCGTAAGACAAAAAATATGCACGTTTTTTTCATTATAAATACCCAAATGACCCAAACAGAGGTATTAATAATAGTTCTGACCGAATTGATGAATTATTAGAACATAATTTTCCTTTTGTCCTTGACACTACTGCTAGAACAAGTCATTAAGATTTCAATATTTAAAAAGCAGAATATGAATGGAAAACTGAACAGTTTTGTCAGTTCAATTATTCATCTATTCACTATAAGGAATGGAAAAACATTTAAACAAGAGCTTTTTCCCTTAAATTTTATATGGATTGAAAGTGGGCTCATTAAAGATCCATTATAGTACAGTAAGGCCATAGGAATAAGGCTGTATTGCTTTACAACGTATTGAGTATGACAGATTTGGAGGTATAGGGAAAGACTGCATTCCTCGTGGTCCTACTTGATATGATTGTCTCTTTGATATGAATTCATCATAGTTTTTGAGGTTAAGTTCAGGGAGATGAGGCACTGAATTATGCACTCGTGTAAAGAGGCTATGCCATGATTTTGTGAGAAGCTGAGAATAAATGTATAGCATTTGTGGGCAGGAGACAGGCAGAATGAATCTGAATGATGCACAGCCCAAAAAGAAATAATGGGGAGATTTTCAGAAGAATGAAGAATTTTTTATGAAAGTACATGAGAATATATGGAGGAATTCAAGGAAGAACTGGACCGTCCCATAAGCATAAGCAAGGAAAAATGCAATTGCTACCTGCCTCTCTGCCTGAAATTAGTTGAGATTCCTGGACTTGAGCAAAGCCTTTGACACAGTCCCCCACCACATCCTTATCTCCAAATTGTAGGGATGTGGATTTGATGGGTGGACCTCTTGAAGAATAAGAAATTGGTTAAAAGGCTGCAGACAGAGAGTGGTCATCAATGGCTCCATGTCCAGGTGGAGGCCAGTAACAAGCGGCGTCCCCCAGGGGTCTGTCTTAGGATCGGTGCTCTTCAACATCTTTATCAATGACATCGATGATGGAATCGAGTGCACCCTCAGCAAGTTTGCTGACGACACCAAGCTGAGTGGTGTGGTTGACATGGTAGAGGGAAGGGGTGCCATTCAGAGGCACCTTGAGAAGCTAGAAAGGAGGGTCCAGGTGAATCTAATGAAGTTCAATACAGCAAAGTGCAAGGTTTTGCACTTGGGCCAGAGGAATCCCAGGCATCCATACTAGATGGAGCAGACCTTGAGAGCAGCCCTGTGGAGAAGGACTTGGGGATCTTGATAGATGAAAAACTTAACATGAGCCAGCAGTGTGCCCTTGCGGCTTGGAAGGCAAATGGTATCCTGGACTTCATCAGAAGAGGGGTGGCCAGCAGGGACAGGGAGGTGATTGTCCCCCTCTACTCTGTTCTTGTGAGGCCCCATCTGGAATACTGTGTCCAGTTGTGGAGTCCCTAGTACAAGAAAGACAGGGAGCTGTTGGAGAGGGTCCAGAGGAGAGCCACGAAGATGATCAGGGGACTGGAGCACCTCCCCTATGAAGACAGGCTGAGGGAGCTGGGCTTGTTTGGCCTGGAGAAAAGAAGGCTGTGGAGTGACCCCTCATTGCAGCCTTTCAATACCTAAAAGGAGCCTACAAACAGGAGGGGAATCAACTCTTTGAAGGGGTAGATAATAGCAGGACAAGGGGAAGTGTTTTAAATTGAGGGAGGGGAGATTTAGGTTGGATGTCAGGGGGAAGTTCTTTGCAGAGAGAGTGGCGAGGTGCTGGAACAGGCTGCCCAGAGAGATTGTGGATGCCCTGTCCCTGGAGATATTCAAGGCCAGATTGGATGGGGCCCTGGGCAGCCTGTTCTAGTATTAACTGGGGAGGTTGCTGGCCCTGCATATGGCAGGGGGGTTGGAGATTCATGATTCTTGTGGTCCTTTCCAACCCTGGCCATTGTTTGATTCTGTGATTCTGTGATAATGCTGCAGTTTTCTCATAAAAGGTTCTATTCTAAGCTTATATCACCCTTTAGAAAAAGTGAGATGTACAGTCAAACCAGGCTGAAACACAGTGGTGTCTTTACATCCCCAAGTAGAAGAAAGTGATCAGCTGTAAAGAAATAAAATCCAAGAACTGTCTCTCTCCTCCACAGAAACAAGACATAAGCATATTTTTGTCTTTCACAAAGTGTGGGCATTTCAGCATGTCCCACAGTTTAGAAATATTAGGAACTATTAGAAATATTATGTAATTTGTTCATAATGGAAGTGAACATAAATCAATACTCTCAAGTAAAATGACTTTGTAGATGTGGGGTGGGAGAGAGAATTTTCCTTCCTCTAGAAAAAAAAGAACAAGATATGGAGCCTGAATTACAGGCCGCTTTTCTCAGACTGTTCAAGTTTGAAGTTCAAAAGGGATGATGCTGCATCCCACACTGCCTCTCCTGCAATCTGTTTCTGCAAGGACCATCCATCTGCTAGGTTTAAATAGACTTCCAGTTGCTTATGTGTTTGTTCACAGATGTAGGTAGGAGGTTTGACTGTAGGTTTCTAAAACTCGAATTCAAGATTATGAGACATTTGCAAACATACCTGCATAGAGCAGAGTCTTATCTGTGTGCTGGGAAATGCTCTATTGTTTGATTTGCAGTCAAATCCACTGACTTGCAGTTAGTTCCATTTAAATTGGAACATGGTGCTGATATATATATAAAATTAAATTTGCACAATATTGTATCAATTTAGACAAGAACTGTAAAGTATAGAATGAATGAAAACATCACCAGAAAATCTTTACATACAAAATAGAACTTATGTGACCCTATTTCTTAACTATGGAAGGTAAAGCTACTGAAAATGACATTATGATATTAACTGATTCCCAAGTAGATCAATTTATATATTTTTAACGGTGAATTGAATATAACTCTTTTTAAGAAAATTACTGCAACAATTTGATTACACTTGATAATTGTTTATAATTCTTGAAGGCTTTCCTCAATAATATTCCTTTCCTCTAAAAGTATGTTCTTGATAGTGGAAAGCATGAAATACACCAGAGACAGTATAGAACAAAATGCACGACTATCTTGTTTTGGCAGGAAGACACTTTGTAGGAAGATGTTACTATGACATTTAACAAAATATAAAGTGGGACTTTCTCCTTACTCCACCAAATGCAATAGATCATTAGACTATACTACATAAACAAAATTTGAGTTCACTTGCATAATTGAAAACATTTTGGGACAAGGCTACTGATGTTATGGTTGTGTGTTTTTGCTTTTTTTTTTTTTTTTTTTTTTTTTCCTGCTGCTGTTGTTTTTACTCTTCATTATTTCTTCTATGCGTAATTTGGCTTGGAAAAATTACTTGATTGATGAATCATGAGTCCCTCATATGGGACTGAATGTATGGACATATGGATAATTCCTGTCTTTATTTCCTAAAGATATGTTTCAATATGTCTAAGTAAAAATTTGTCATTTTATAACGAAAGAACAGGATCTCAATTATATGTGTAGTTTTTCATCATATCCAGAGTGATTCAGCTACAGAGCAAGTCCTACTGGCCCCATGTCCCTTGTGTGCAATCTTGTTCCCTGACACTGTTATAGAAGATAAGGCAAATGAAACGAAAAGAGAGGTTTGTCTCATGTGACTCTGAATGTGCCCTACACAGCGACTTGCAAAAACTACATCCAGAATGCAGAGCCCGGCAACCCAGACTGCTTTGGTCAGTGCAATATAAACATACAAATTAGAGGATAAATATCAGCTTTTGCTAACATTTTGTTATGATGGTCTCCATCTTGGTGATGTTGATTGTTCCTTTCTCCATTTTTATCCCAATGAAATTCCCTTTATATGAGTTCAGATAATCTAGAATCTAGATCCCAACCTTGCCAGGTACTGAACATATTTTAGAAATGCATGGTCTATCCCATTTGTGGATTAAAGAAGGAAAAGTATACATGTAAAATTTATTTATAGCTAAATGCTGCTGATAGCTGTCTCTGAGAAGAACCAAGAAGTCTTTCAATTGACATTTCTTTTATGCCAGCACTGAATTTACTTTAGCTACAAAGGATTTCTGAGCATTCCAGGTTGCTGGGTACCTGTGTACAGACAGGTTTAATTTAAATTAATTTAATTTAAAAATTTAAAAAATAAAACAAACAACAGATAATGGATTTCACTAAAAGACAAGCTTTTACCTTGTGTGCAACAAATAAAATTGAGGTATATTCTTGGATTGTAACTCTTTTTACATATTTTGGACATCTGGATCAAGAAGTGATCTGAATCAATGAAATAAGTCCTTATGTTCACAAGAATTGATGGAAGAGATTGTGCTTCTTTAGTGAAGCTATGCTTTTAGTGTCAAAGAATATAGGAATTTTCTTTTTGAGAGCTCTTCTCTTATCTATTTAATTGGCTTTTTAAGTGACAAGTACAAAACAAAGTGTATTGTCTTTAACTAATTGGTAGAAGATGATTCCAAACATATTCATAACCTAAATTGTTTCATATTATCAAATGAATTTTACTTGTACATGATTTCAAAGGGCTTAATTTGCTTTTACAAGAAAAAATAGGCACAATTAGAACAGATCAAACAATAAAATCCTTTGGTAAAATGCCTGAATAAGTCAGCAGAATAATTATGTGATTGCTTTCAGAAGTCAGACTCCCTTCAAAGACCTGTTTGCAAGTATAGAGATGATTTGTATTGGTGCAGTAAGAATATATTTGAAGCATTTTTGAACAAGCAACTAATCGCATCCAAGCACAGACACTTGAGACACTGACTGCATGAGCAATGGGTATTCTTCTGCCTTCACAACAGATCATTTGCAAAAAAGGTGATGAAGATTTTCCTGACTTCCATGAATTTACTACGCACCATAGAAGATGCCTAATTTTGCTGTAAATCAAAAAATGAAACTGGAAGGGGAAAGTAATTTCCAGTATTTTAATGATTCAATGAATAGATTTGCTATTAACCAACTCGAACAGTCAGTATTTTTCAGGGTGCTTTGAGATGGATAACTCAGAATCTAAAGGGGAATAGAATGCCTCACATGTGTGCACCAAGCATCCTAGTTAACATGCAGCTAGGACGTTCATTGTATGAGCAGAACAGCTGTGTAGACCAGCTACTGTGCAGTAAATTCCCACCCTGGCACTCCAACTTTTCAGTGTAGATACATTCAGGCATTTCAATGAAATGCTTGCTTTTATTGCCATTAACATGAGTTACAGCTCATGTTACAACTCTTCAGCCTGTCCTGTTTTTTATTGTTCCAAGATAGTCTAGATGTAGAAAGTAGACATAGTCAGCATTAAAGGATGATCCCACTATGAAATGTGTCTCTGCAAGAGTATTTGAAGTTCAGTGTCTGTGATGTTCTCTATGCTCTTGGATCTACTACTTTTAGCTGAAAAATAAAAAAGTTTATTCCATATACCACCCACGAGTATTCAGCTTGAATTTTTAAGAGTAGCTGCTGCTTTCTGTTTCCAACATATCTCACGGTAAAGATTCCACAAAATAAATTCTCCTTTGAGTTATGTTGATGACATGTGAATCAGAATACTACCACTGACTGTTTTGCTATGTGAAAAGCAGCAATATGGTAGAAAAATAGGAGTGTACCGTTGTTGCTTAAGTAGCCAGACATGGTTTCCAGCAAGAGCTAAGCATCTGTCAGTGTCAGGCACATTTTAAGAACAAAGATGCTAACATTCTTAACTTATTGTAAATTGCCATGATTGTTTCAGCTAATCTCTGTCAACATCAAACTCTGAATCACACCTATATGCTATCTGGTGAAACAATCAGCATCCATTTCATTCTCAATTTACTGCTGCAATACAACAAATAGAAACGTGGTAAAGTTTGAGTTGTAAGGGACATTTAAGGATCATCTTTATCATAGTCCTACACCCTTTTCACAGGAAGAATAGCTTCACTGTTCTTTAGGCAATCAGTATCAGGACTAGGTGCTGCTGCAAAAATGTTATCATTCATAGAAGTTTTTGAAAATCAGAGAAATGAGTCACTTTGACAAATAGAATTAAATTATTTTTTATAAGGAAAAACTGCCTTCCAGTACAAAAGGAGAAAAGATGTTGACAAAGAATGCTGCATTTCGGAACTTATTATAAGTCTGAATCTTAATGGCATAGAGAGTAGAAATCACTCTGTCATGAGAAAGATTTTGAGAAGATCACCATGGAGCACATCTGTTCTGAATCACAGAATTGCAGAATTGTAGGGGTCTGAAGGGATGTCTAGAGATCATGTCCAACCCCTCTACTCAGAGGTAAGCATCCAGACAGGTCTTGAGTATTGCCAGAGGACACTCCACAGATTCTCTAGGCATCTTGTTCCAGTGGGATCCCACTCCCACAATAAAGTTCTTGTATCAGTATAGAACTTAAAGAGTTTCAATTTGTTCTTTCTCTTGCTCTGTTCCTGCATGCCGCTGAATATGTCCAACCCCACTAACTTGATTTCCACACTTTAGATATTTATAAACAGTCATGAAATTCCTAGTCAGTCTTCTCGTCTACAGACTGAAGAGTCACAAGTCTCTCAACTTTTCACCATAAGGGGGATGCTCCAGGCCCCTAATCATCCTTGTGTCCTTCCGCTGGACTCTCTCGCTGTTTTTCTTGAACTGAAGAGCCTAGAACTGAAAACAATGCTCCAGATGTGGCTTCACCTGCGCAGAGTAGAGGGGGACGATCATCTCTCTCAAACATCTGGCCATGCTCTTTTTAATGTGCCCTAGGATACAATTGACCTTCTTTGCCACAAGGCTACACTTCTGGCTCATGGCCAACCAGATGTCCACTAGGACTTCCAGATCTCTTCTGTAGAGCTCATCTTCAGCAAGTCACTCTCTAACCTGATGCATGCAGTTTATTCCGCCCCAGCTGCAAGACTCTACACTTGCTCTTGTTAAACCTCATCAGGCTTTTCTCTGCCAAACTCTTCAGCCTGTCCAGGACTTGCTGAATGACAGCACAGCCTTCTAGTTGTCAGCAACTATCTCCAGCTTCGTATCATCTACAAACTTGGTGTGAGTGGACTCCATCCCTTCATCCAGGTCACTGATGAAGATATTAAACAAGATTGGACCCAATACCAGCTCCTGAACACTGCTAATTACAGACCTCCAATCAGGCTCTGTACCTCTGAAGACAACCCTCTGAGCTCTGTCAATCAGCCAGATCTCAATCCACCTCACTGTCCACTTATCTATTCCACACTTCCTAGATTTCATTACAAGGATGCTACAAGAAAGACAGTTTGAAAGGCCTTACCAAAGTCAAAGTATACAACATCCACTGCTCTCCTGAGAGAAGTTTTAAAGGGCTTAGGTGACTTCTACCTCTTAACATACATTTTTCTAGCTGTTATCTGAAAAAGACTACAGAAATCTAAAAGATATTCAGGCAGAATTGGAGGGGCTATAGCATAAGCTTTACAAGTTTCTAATGACTTTGAATTTTTTTTAGGGAACGTTGCTGGTACTGTTATTAAATTAACGTTTACCCCCACAAAATGATAACAAATTTATGAAACTGCATTTAGAAAGGAATATTCAGAACCATATTAGTATTTCTATATCAACTTTCTAATCTTTTCTTCCTTATATGTCAGTTCACAGGGGAGAAGGGACAGAGATCCGGCTCCTGATTTTCATATTTGTTCTATTACTTTTATGTGAAGGTTCAGTTCCTGAAATTATTACTATTTTAATTTAAAAATGAATATTTATTTATTTGCTTATATTTAAGTGATTACTAATCCAAGGATGTACACAATTTATACTCATGTACTATCTTTCATTGTATATTTCTCTGATGTGATAAAGAATATAAAAGAAGTTGTTAGACAATAAATCAATTTATAGAATTAGTTATTAAATTAATATGAAACTATTTTCTTTCCCCAGCGTATGTTATGAAATTTGGGGTGCCTATTAGCATTGAAATATGGTAGCGGAAAACAGATAGTGTTTGATAGATAGCTAGTCTTGTCTGGAAACACTAGCTAAAGTAAAATATAGTTTTCTGTATTTGTACATTTACAAAGTGTATGTTTATGAATTGTATATTTATAAAATGGCTTCAATTTCAAAATATTCAAGAAGAAATAAAAAATCACAGACCTTCCTGTAAAGATTCTTTCTGCACATTTGTGTACAGCTGATTGAAAACACTTAGCTTGTCACTTCAAGGAAACAGAAGCCCCTGTGATTATACTTATCTTTCAAATTATTAATAAACATCATCAACAGATACTTTGGCCTACAAAAATGCCTACATTACTCAATAGAAATTGTGGGATTTTGTGGATATATATAGATGGCATTAAGATGTCTGAAGTGGTACTTTTTATTATGACATGGCAAATTATGGAGGTTAAATACAAAATATAAGTTGTTCATTTGGCAATGAAAGAAAAAAAAAAAAAAACGACCATGCAGCATCATGTTTCTTCCACAAGGTTTGGTAACTGACAATCTGGAAATAGGTTACCACCTATACTCATTTTATTCTTCACGCCAAAATTGTTCCATCTTTACTAACAAATGCCTTGTGAAGGCACTGGAAAACTGTACTAAAAAACATGGGGTAAATATAAGCAGGCATTTTAAGATGTTCCAAAAGTGTTCTTGAATGTCCTCCTTGTAAGCAATTTCAGGTTCATGATAATCTTCATGACAGAATTGGGCTAAGCAAAGTTGATTATAGAGATTGCAATCAGATCAAGTTGAGTTTCAAAGAAGGACTGACATAACTCTTACAAAACAATTTGCTGAAGATTCCAAGGATTCTGTTTTTCATGGGAAACATAGTTGTATCTACTGTCTATGGTGGCAGAAGGGACAGGAGACCCCACTTGCATCCCAGGAAGGATGCAGCTTTTGCAGATCAGTGCACAATGGAATCCAAAACTGAAAGTTGGTAGCTGGCTGCATACAGTGAAGGGAAGGAAATCAGGACTGCAAATAGTTCAGAGGTGCAAATGGCCCTTGAGTAACACAGTCAAGTATGTGAAACTGTGTCCATGAAGTAGCAATCAGGGAGGCAATAGTTTCTTTCTTTTCTTTTGTTTCTTTCAGATTCTCAGACTGAAAACTCAGCAGTCTTTTCTATGAAAAATGACAAGTGAAAAAGAGATCTATTATGCTTAGTTGTTTCTAACTCTTGATCTAGACAGCTCTGACTCATTCTATTCTCGTATGTACTGTGCATAAAACCACTGCATACTGGCTGAACGCTGCCATAAACTTGCAGTCACTGCAATCATCTTCAATCAATTTTTACTGTGCTTACTGCATTGATATTGAAATGCAAACAAACTTAACATGTGTTATTAAAAAACAAGTTCAGTGTAAATTAAACACCTACACTTTAAACACTCTTGTGAGATCAGACTATGGCCATTTTCTTTGGGTGTGTAGACTCAGTGCTCTATCTTCAGGGACTGGTTACTACTTAAATAATAGTTGAAATTTAGACCTTTTTAAATGTGACTTGTTATGTTCAACATTGTTGGTTAGAGATAAACCTTATTTTCTGGGCATTTTTTAATATTGTGTAAATTTTGGGACAAATCCTCAAATGCAATGGGCTAAATAATGGAAGTACATTGTCTTTACAGGTATAGATCTATATATAAACATCCAATTTAAACTAATAAAGAATGTGTGATTTTGAAATTCTCTATGAATATGCTCACAGAACTATGTGTGTACATTTATCTGTTTATACCCGTAAAAGAGATATTTTATATGCTTCTTGTATAGGTATTACATATGTATACATCTGTGTGTATGTATAAATACATAAACATACATTCATGTATGTGTACACGTGTATGTATATGCACATTTGCATGGTTATCCTGTTCCCTATCCTAAAAAAAGAGACTGTATGGATCCTCAGATATTTAATTTAAAAACTGGAAATGCAACCACATATTCATCAGAAGAATTAAAGTTCAGATTAGAAGAATGATTTTTTTGATTTTAAGATATGTCTTTTTGTCAGTTTTGTGACTACAAATGTTCTGTTTACAATTTGCTTTTAAACTGGGAAAGTCTGTTCAAACATCTGGTACTTCATGCATGCACAAAGTACTTGGAAGGGCTACATAATATGACCTCAGACCATACAGCTATTACAGATACTCGATTCAATGTTTCAACGTCTGTTGTAAGATTTCACCAGCAGTGCTGCTTTGTTGCTATTGTTAGAGAGTAAACATTACCTGAATTTGAAAGGAATTGAATTTGTTTCAGACGGTCTTTTGTGCTGGTAACTTATAAATTAAGCGGTGTTTTATTTCTGAATAATTTCAGTGGTTCATATATTCTCATGATAAACCAGGTTCTATTAACCTTATACAAATCAAATAATCTTTCAATTTACAAGGAACTCAGGTGACATAAGCAAGATCTTCATGCAGCCAGACACAATTTCATTGGTATAGAGACCACAGGCTCTTGTGTAACTTGTAGGTGGAATAAAGAGAGTGAAAGATTCCTGTATTTTCCTAATCTTGTTCTGCAGTCCATCTTGTCCATTGAATAACAACATCAAAGTATCATAGAATCATCTGAGTTGGAAAAGACCTTTAAAGGTCATTTGGTTCAGTTTGCCTGCAAAGAACAGGAACACCTACAGCTAAATCAGAGTCCATTCTGACCTTGAAAATCTCCAGAAATGGGGCATCCATCATCCTATCACCATCATTCTGGAAAACATCATTTTGGCTTTCTTTAGTCCTGCAATCTATACAGTATCTCCAGTTTCACATGTCTAGGTATCCGATTCTTACAGACTTCTGCATAATTCATCTAGCAAACAGTACCATTCTTTCCCTAACCAGAAACCTCCCCAAAGATTCTACTTATCTGGTGTTTAAATGACAGAAATATATTTTTTCATTATCACTACAAAACATTCCTTTACTGAATTTTCCATAATGTTATTTCATAGACAGTTTTGCTGATTACTATTGTGAGTACATTACTTTTCTCCTCAATTTCCTATAGTTCCACATCATTACAACAAACATTTTTTTTTTGCCTTTGTTTCCAAGTTTCTTCATGATCCTTCTTCACCTTGAGCCTTACTTCTTACAGCTTGAGATCTTGAGAGGCTGATTCTTGTGTCTGTCTAACCCACAGCAATATCTTCCACCATTCCTGTGATTTTCAGACCACACTTTTCTGCTTTGTCTTTCAGTGTCCTCCATGCTTTAAAATACTTCGTATGGATATGATGTTACCCTCCCCAAGTCCTTGTTATAGAACTTAACACAGCCGGGTGGTTTGCAGAAAATCCTCATGACAACAGTGTTTCAGAGTACTCTTCCCTTATTTCTTATCCCATTGAACACTATTGTTTAATGGCTTCTTTGTCTCACTTTGTCAGTATCCTTGACCTTCTTCACAGAAACCAGAAGTAAGCACAATTTTTCTGTTTCATGTGCAGCACCAAGCACAGAAATCTCTACTCTTTAACTGGAATTCCAGGGGTATGACACAGTAGAGACTATAAATTTTAAAAACAATTTCTTGAAAGTGAAAGGAAAATTAACTCCTGATGCATGTAGAGAAAATACCATTTTGCTGACATGTTTTATGAATCACACAGCCACTGAGTTTATTTCTGCATCCTGAGCTGCTTAAGTCTTTTCAAACAGATTTGTTTCTGAGGCTAATTGAGCAGATGCTCTTTTTTCAGCTAAAATTAAAAAATATCTTTCATGTACTTGAGTTTCTCAATTCACTGTAAAAGCCTCACAATAATCTATTTGTCAAATTTACATTTCACAAACTAATTTCTTAGTTAAAAAAATAACATCTTACCAATTTACTGCATATAATAGCTTGTTAGTTTATTCTTTTAAACTTTCTAGAGTACCACACATGACTCTGTAACTCTAGAAGCAAGAGTCTCAAATTATTTATTATTAACATCTTCATGTTAATTTTTCACTTTTTGCAAATTTATACAAAATTAAAACTTTAAAATTTTCCTCTTGAATTTTACTGTTGAGTAACCAAATATATAGAGAAAAATGGAAGCTTAGCTGGCAGCCAAGTTAAACTACAGCAGATTGACAACAAATTGAAACTACTTATACAAGAAGACTTGAAAATATTCTGACATCTTTTCTCTTTCCCACTTCATTTCTTTCTTCATCTCCTGATTCCTATAAAAACTTTCCAGAAAGCAGAAAGATTATCAGAATATCCGGATTGTTGTGCCTAAGTGAAGCTGTGATTCTGTAGCACATATCTAAGAATTATCCAATTTTTTTTGTTTGTTTGTTTTTAGTGCTTGTTTCTCATTTGCTTTATTTCTGGTTTTGCTTCAGTTTTTTAAATGGAAGACAGTGATTAATGCCACTGCACTGTACTTGCCATGCACAACAATATATTTTCAGCTCAGGAGTAGCCAGATAACATTTTATATTTAAAAATAAATTTAAAAAAAACCCACAATTTAAACTGTGTTTAAATTCAACACAGTAGCAGTTCCAAAATTCTTCTGTTCTTAAATTCCTGAAGGTTTTCATTGGATATAAAGGTAGTTTCAGAAGCTGTGGCCTTATTTTCATCTTTATGTATGACTGACCACAGAAGATTGTGGCAAACAAACTAACAAGCAGCACATCAAAGATCTGAATATATTTACACAGAATCACTTTAGTGCTAAATAGCTTTTTTGACAGATTGTATGCAAACTACAGGACTTACCTGGTGTAGGGAACCTGCTTTGGCAGGGGGGTTGGACTCGATGACCTCTGGAGGTCCCTTCCAACCCCTACAATTCTGTGATTCTGTGATTCTGTGACTTGCAGATCAAGACTTCTCCCTGTTTTGTGACTTTAAACATTTTCCATCTCTTCTTCTATTCACCAGAGTACATCTGGATGCCATTTTTTTCTTTTGGCATGAAAGTAACAGCATTATCTTTACTTTCTTGCTTGGTATGAACTAAGCTGACATTTATTTGCTATGGCCTTGTGCACCCTACTATTTGTGCTGTAGCAAGTGAAAGCACTGAAAACAAGTGTAAAGAAAAACATACATCAGAAAACAGATATTATTTTTTTTTGTCTTTAATGTAGTTTATACCAGGCAAGTTTGAAATACTTCACTGTAAAGTAAAGCAGCACACTGCCAATAGCTCAGCCTCTTGATAATGTCTCTCAATAGGAATACAGATTAATTAAAAAAAATAAAATGGATTTAAATACAGTAGATTTGGGGTTTTAATTTCATTTCTACTCTCACCCATCTTTTTCCTAATAATTCTTCCTTTTTCTGGTTTGTATTTCTTTCTCTGCTATCTAAACTATATTTCTTATAGTCCAAAGTCCTGCAATGCTCCATGACAAGAGGCTTGCTAACAAGACTCTCAGGAAAAAATATCACAATAGTAAAATCATAGGATCTTTGTTGTTCTTGTTGCTGTGCATGTGTCTTCTGACAGAATAGTTAGTCTCAGAAAAAAAAAAAAAAAGTTGACTTTACATAGTTGAAATGATGAATATTAATATTAATTGAATGGAAATTTATTTATTTATGACATAGTTTACCCTTCTTACCCATTTCCTCATAATCTGTCTGCTAGGGGTAGCCTCAGTAGTTGTTCTCAAGTTCCACTGCTGCTGTTTTCCTGCATTTTACATCTCAATTTCAAACCAGAGATCCCAGAGCTTCTAAGCATCATATGCATCATTTGACTAATTTTATCAGTTTCTATACTAGAGCACTTCAGATCTTCTCTCTATATTCTGAGGACTTGAAGATCAGTTCTTGCAGACATTGCTGACTCTTGAGCTTACTGGCCAGCCAATGAAATTAAGCAGCTTGGATGTCCACAAGATCATAGTTCCACAAGATCAATAGTTTCATTTGGGTGCCATATAAACTCCTTTCTTGAGCCTTGCATTTCAGTCGTTTTCAAGGGTCAAAAAATAGTGACAACGGTGACTCCCTCTTCCTCACTTTCATGTAAGAGACACGGAGTCTCTTACTTTTCTCAGTTGCCTTTCTCAGTGATGGTGGTTTTTGGGAGGGCCCCTCGCCTGGATCTTCCTCTACTTCCTTCACTTCCTCTTACCATTTTAGATTTGAAAACATTTCCATTTCTGGCCTTCACAGGGGCAACTGGCATTGATAATGGTACTTCCTGTGATTGGTTGGGTTTGACTAGGAGGTTTCCCCTTTGGTTTGGATCTCAGTTTGGAAACTCTCTCTCTCCAGAATATTATTATATATAGCTCGGTAAGCACAAGCCAAGCCCCAGATAAGTAATTCCTCCTCAGATCTTTTTGAGCTATACCATCCCTTACACAAATGCTCACTTAGTTTCTCAGGATTCCACAGGTGTTCAAGTGTAAAATCCCATGACAATGGGGGTCCCCACGCTTCTAATCTCTTTCCTAAACCTCTTCATATTCCTTGCCACTCAACATTCTCTGGTTTAGGGAAAAGTTTCCTCCACATAATATAAAATACCATTGCAGAGAATACATTCAGAGAGACTGATAACACAATCCCTAACCTGGCATCCCGAACATGCATAAGAAACTGAGAAGAGCACCTGGAAATCAGTCCAAACATCACACTGTCAGTTACAGAACTTGTCACAGAACTGCATTTAGCCTATGTACCAAAATGCATATAATAATTTATTGTAATTAGAGATTGCCATAACATATGTTTTTCTTCAAATGCTGTTGTGGTAGGTAACTAGACAAAAAAAAAAAAAAAAAAAAAAAAGTTTGCTTTCCCTATCCTCTTACTTTCACTACAGAGCAGAGAGGTCACCTGGACAGTTCAGGTTTCTACCTCTTTATTATTTGTAAAGGATTTAAACCACTCTTAGATCACGAGTTGAAAGATAACAGTAGATGTAAGATGTTAGTGATATCCAAACACATGCACAAATGGACAGAAAGACAGCTTTGAACAGTGAGCATCTTTTAACATGTGCAGGAAGAAAGCTCTGCAACATGACACTGAGAGACAACTAATGTAGTTGAAAGTTATATTCCTACAAAATCTCTTCTGCATGAGGGAGTTACACGTGAGAAGAAGTGTTGCATTGTCCTACAGTCAAAGGATTTATAAAGTAATTTATCAAATGCAAGTTTTGTGTGCATTTAAGTCAGATTTAATTTGTGCAAGGTGATCTTGTATTTGTTACTACTCACCTTCCTTATTAAATGGTTGCAATTCCTAATTTGTAAATAATAAAAAGCCTTTTTACAAGTACATTATGCAAATTATTTCTACGTCTACCTGGCTTTCAGGGAGATTCCTATGATCAGTCATTTTCAACTTTCATATATAATTTACTTAGAGAAGATCACATTTATTCTCTCGCAAAATGGTAATGGCTGTAAGAACAGCATTTCACCCCCAAACACACCAAAAAGGGACAATAATTTGAACTTTATTGGTGAACAACTTTATTTAGAAAAACCCATTGATTAGTTGTTTGCAATTGTTATCTTTTTTCTTGCATTCTTGTTAGACTTCCTTATTTCTTCAGGAGAAAGGACTGTTCTTTGAAAGCTCTGGAAGTTGAATATAGAACCTGAGTTTTGAGGGAAGTGCTAAAGGAAAAACTAGTGTGATTGCACAGGGGACATGCAAAAGGATGAAGAAAAAATAAAAATCCCCTCCAAGTTTTGGCTACATCTGAACTGAAATCTGGAAATCTAAACTATCTAAACTAATAAGGAAAGAAGAGAGGATTGGGCAGCATTGGCATTACACTCTTGTGTGTGAGTTTAGCTTAGTTCAAAAAGGATATTATCAGTTGGACACATTTATTTGTGTAATATTCCCAGACAAATTTCCAGGGCAGCATCCTTGCAAGAGCAGGCTAATTCATTCTACCTCAACAAGTGCTTTTTCTCATCACAAGGATGCCTTCCTTGAACACAGACATGTCAAAATAGTTTTATTTTTCTACATAATAAACTGCACTCTACACATATCCTGCTGTTTTCAGAAATCTACAGGGCATTTGAACTGTATACTGATGAAAATAATCTAGGCAGCTGGGGAATCACTCACAGAAAATTTCAATGAAGGTATTAAACACGTGGATGGATGCTTTTTCTTAACTGCACCAGAGCACTCAAACTAAGATATTTCTCAGTGGACAAAGACAATGTTTCTGTCAGTTCTGTACATGATAAAAACTCTTATTGGACTAAACATTTCAAAAAATAGCATCACTGTCCATCAGAATATTTCAAAAAGTTTTATCCCTCAGATTCTATATAAAGGTATTACTTTATTGTAACTTTCTGTCTTAAATCTGTACTATGACTGAAAACTAAAACTGAACTGAAGCTTACCTAATTGATGCACAGCATCATGTTTAACTTATCTAATTGATGCACTTCTATAAAGGCATGAATAATTCACATAGTAATTTGTTTCATCAGAAATAAAATATTCTAACTCTTCCTATGAAAACTATAAAATTAATGAAAAAATACATGTTTAATCAAAAAACAATATACATGGAAAATAGTTTTAACAGAAAATGCTGATCAATCTTAATTATCCTTTGCTCATGCTGAATCATGATCATGGATAATTAAGATAATTAAATGTGCTAAGTAGGCATATTGCCTCACAGACCCAGGCAATACGGAAAAAAATGCTACAACCAAGTATGTTATTTTTATTAACAACATTAGTAACATTACTAACAACTGGCTCTGAAGCTCAGTTATCTTTAGTAATTTCCCAGCTCAACAAATTTCCCCATAGAAATGAGTTTTGCTGTCCAAAGTTCAATATGGAGTGTTAATTAATGACAAACTACTTTTTAATGTATCTAGTACTTGATGTGTTGCTGATTCTTTGCTTAAAATTCAAATCCTTTCTCACATTTGAAATTGGCCATCTGAACTCAACTAAAAAAGACATTCTAAATACCAGATACTTCTGGAAGAATTTTGCAGGATCAGAATTTCCATATCTAGGTACAGGGAAAATAAAAACGCTTGCCTGAATTCTAATTAAGATTTAGATATGTATATATATATACATTACAAATTTTACATTTTGCTTTGCTAGTTAGAAAACTAGAAAAACTGTAATCCACAAAGCAGGAAGCTTTGTGGTTGTAGAAATAGTCTGGGATCCCAATGCTACGCCTCCAGCATTTTCTCAAGAAACTCATGGATGTTTCTTATTTTTAAGCAACTCAGACTCTGGCACACATTAAATGATAGGTGGGGTCTTATAAAAGATAAATATATTGATCTTTATGCAACATTCCTCTAAATAAATACAGAATGAAGAATTGCAGGTGGAAACTGATATTTCTGTATTCAGTGCAGAAGTCATAATGGTGTGTTGTAAATAATGCATGGCAGTACACACTGAATGAGAAGGAAAACATTTTTTAATACTACAATTTCTCATTCAGTTCTACTATTCATTGTACGCCTTGAGTGAATCAGGAGCTCTGTGGAAAGAGCAATATGCAATCTTGAAATCTGTGTTAGTAAACACTGGGAGTATTAAAGTTGACCAGATCATCTAAATGAAGTTGACTCACATCCACCCACCATTCATTACAGGGAAAGCAAGCATACGCTTCTTTGATGTATAAATATCTTAAGTGTTCTCTTGTATAATTGACTGCAATCTGACAGCCACCCTAGTAAGATTTTGTTTCTCTTCTAATATGTTGAATGAAAGAAGCAACAAGGATTCTCTTCACTGATTAGCAAAATATGTATTCAGAAGTTTGAATAACCTCAATGTCCTCTGAAATGCTATTGATACTTCACTCTATCTACTAAGAACACTTTACACGTGAGTGTCTAGAATCATACTTGGTGGTGTTTTTTTGGGGGTTTTTTTTTGTTTTTTTTTGGCATTATTTTGACAAATATGACAGGATTTCCTCTTTTGCATCTACCAACAAGTGGATTCAATTTTTAACAGAAGTTCTTAATTCTTAAATATATGCATTTGCAATTTTTTATGAGATTTCTTTCCATCTCTATTACTTCAGTCTCATTCTTTTCTTCTGTGACATCCTTATTGACATTCCCTCTCTTGTGCACTGTTCATTCCTGAAGATGAATAAATTAAATAGTTTATTTTTTACTGTGCAGTTTTAAAACAAAACCTTATATTATCTATATGAACCAATAAGTTCTACATTCTATTGCAAGTATCTTCTTAACATATATATTTCAATCTGCAATCTAAAAATAACCCAATAATTTTACAAAAAACAAACACCGGATAAGCCTGGAACAACATATCATAAGTAAATACAGACTTTGTCTTATTCTTTGACTTTCTTACACTGGGAAAAATCCTCTCCCCCCAAGTTCGCTGTGGGGATCCTTGGTGTGTTTTATGGTGAAACAATGCCTTGTCCCCTTTGTCTTTGTTTATTACACAGTAAAAAACATGCAGCATGCTTTACCCTCTACATTTTGTGTGGTAATAAATATAGATCAGTTCATTTTATATTTCAATGCAAGTCATTCTAAATCTAATGTTGTCACTGATATTCTGAGATTGTTATCTTGTTTTATTAATTACTCTCAACTGTTTTATATACCATACATAAACTTCAGTGGTGATTACTTAACATGAAAATTCTGTACAAATAGACCCACAGGCTGGAGATGCAACAATACAAAAGTACATTTTGACAAAAAGTCTGTAAAAGAGAACATAACTTTCATTTCTTCATGCAACAAATCACTATGTAGAAGGCCAAACTTGTATCTTTGTTGTCATTTCCAGAAATAGAATGGCAATAGCTTTTTAAAATAGCTGTAAAGTGGCTGTGTAAATTATAAAATAATTTCATGGAGAGGATTTATTTTCCTCTACACAAGAAAAAGTGGTAGGAAAGAAAGCTCAGTTATAATTTTTGGAAGTTTTTCTCATTTACTGGAAGTGCTAGAAAATGTGCACTTTGTCTCTTTCTGAAGTCCTGACTCAAATCGAATCAACTTGAAGTGAAATGCTAAACCCAAACTGCTTGTTTCTGATTCTATCTTCAGTAATACTAATTTTATGGTGTTGGGAAAAGCTGGATCACTCACTGTCATTGTAGTTCAGGCTCATATTGCTGCTCAACCTTAAATACTACAGACCTCCAGAATTTTGCCACTATCTCTCTGCAGAGCTCACTTGTAGCAAAACTGACATGAGGTATGTCAGTATTCAGAAGCTTCCATGCAAAGTTTAGTAACTTAGGTTAACTATTGCCAGAAGTGAGTTGAGACATAGGGATAGGTAGTGTTATGGAAAACTCTTCCGGCACTCCTTCTGCTAATATGGACACACAAGATGATATATAATGACAGTTGAATCTCTGCAATTGCGTTCATGCTCTGTGCTTTTAGCTTATGCCATTTCTGGGGTAATGGTACCTTGGTTTAGATCATCCAGTCCAACTGTCCACTTATCAGCAATAGTACTCACTAGACCATGTCCCTCAACATAGCATCCTCATGTTCCTTGAACACCAGCAGGGTCAGTGACTCCACACTTCCCTGGGCAGCCCATTCCAGTGCCTGACCACTCTTTCTGAAAAGTAGTATTTCCTAATGTTCAGTCTAAATCTCCCCTGGCGCAGCTTGAAGCCATTCCCTCCAGTCCTATCACCAGTTACACAAGAGAAGAGGCCGACCCCCAGCTCACTACAACCTCCCTTCAGGTAGTTACAGAGAGCAATGAGGTCTCCCCTGAGCCTCCTCTTCTCCAGACTGAACAATCCCAGCTCCTTCAGCTGCTCCTCATAAGACCTGTGTTCCAGACCCCTCATCAGCTTTGTTGCCTTTCTTTGAACCCACTCCAGGGCCTCAATGTCTTTCTTGCAGTGAGGGGCCCAAAACTGGACACAGTGCTCAAGGTGCTGCCTCACCAGAGTCGAGTACAGGGGGACAGTCAGTGCCCTGTTCCTACTGGCAACACCATTCCTGATGCAAGCCAAGATGCCATTGGCTTTCTTGGCCGTCTTCTGGGCACACTGCTGGCTCATGTTCAGCCAAGAATGAATGATTAAGGGAATGAGTAGTAACTTATTGAGCCCCAGCAATTTGGTAGGTATGAAAACTTTTTTCCTATTTGAAAAACAGAAATAATATTTCCTCTCAGTTCCTATGAGGACACTGGGAGGATTAAAGTTTGCGCATGGCTTAAAAATGTAAACTACTACATAAAATGAATCAAGCATTAAAACGATGCTACGATGCCCTTTGGAAAAGATAAGTGAACATGTTCAGCCTGCCAGAGAAAACAAAGCAGTCATGCACAGCACAAATATTTCCTCTCCAAGCTGTGAAAGTATGGTCTGGATCTCTAAATACTAAGAAGTTGACAGAAGGGTCAAATCTGTAAAGTATGCAAGAATAAGCAAGAGAAGCAATCATAATACTTGTTGTCTAATTAGGGTATGTGTCTTTGATAAGTGTATGCGTGCATGTATGTCTAGTTGTATGATGTTTTTTGTGAATTTTAGACAAATTATCTGGCAGACAGATTGATATTACTGTGGAGGTAAACCTAACTTCACAGTGATTCTATGAACAGCAAGACTTATTTGTCATTTATCAAAGTTTAATATATTCAGTCTGTCTCAAAAAGAACAATAGCTAGGAAAAGGGAATGAGGAATAAGAGAAGAGTCTAGAAAACTGATCCTTTGCTTTTCAAAGTGTCCCAGCTTTACTCTACTTGCTCTGTTAAAAATGAAATGATCAAATGACTGGAAGTGCAACCTCCTTTGAGAGTTGCCTGGCAAGTGCTGTGTGATCACTATCTTTTGTGCTGTTAGAGCAGCAGTCTGTTCTGTGCTCTATCTGGACTCTCATTATCACTCATATGTCAAACCTGCTGCTGCAAAATGAGCAGGGGTGGAGGTCAGCTTGTAAAGTAGCAAGCAGCAGAAGCTAAGAGATGTGCTCTCCTCTGAGGCAGTTGTCAGTTCTCCTTCTCTAATGCCATTAATCCGCTCCCTAGGACTAAATAAGTCCGAATATTACTTCTTTGTACTCTGGTCAGTCCACATAGATGATAAAGAAAATCTTTTCTTTTGGCCATTTTCCTGCGATTCCTCAGGAATTGTTGGGAACCTGTGATTGAGGGATGACAAATTCAGAAGATTTATGTCACAGAGTAACTTTCCTATTTTTAAGAATCAAGCAGAAAAAAAGAAACTTATGTCTGGCACTTGTCACAGTCTGCCAAGGTAGCTTCACATGCTGGCATTAAACTCATATTTTCAAACTACAGAAGGGAAGAGCTCAGTATATCAACTAATCAGTTCTTTTGTGTAAGGGGGAAATGTTTTTTTTACCAAAGAACTTATGTTGACCAAAATGCTGTTTAGTCCCAGTGGAGGACACCTAGGAATAAATTTGCTTTAGGAAAACTATTGTCATCTATTTTTTGTCATTACAGTCCTGGTCTCTTCCTCTCAGGGAGTTCCACAATGGTTAAGCTATTTCAAGCTTTCTATAAATTCTATAAATTTCTATAAATTCTAATCCAAAGACTGAAATCACCACTATCTCAGAGCTTGATTTTGTTATAAACAAATACAAATATCAGTAGAAGATTAGATGTATTAATGGTTTGCGAGGAAAAAACCTCATAATACCAATCAAAGCCTTGTTATTTTTACTGAAATAAAATATAACCACCAGAAAACTGAAAAACGATTGAAAGAAGAAATAATTTGAATCTCAAGAGCTGCATCAGGAGCTGAGATCTTTTGTCTGAAGAATGTTTGTCTCCAGACTTTCCAAAGCCTTTTTGTCTGAAATTTCTCTCACGGACATAATGCTGATTCAATTGCTTTTCAAATTCCTTATGATTTCACCAAATTTTTGAAGAAAATGTTTTGTAATAAAAATGAGGGCCCTTGTATTTCGTCGGGACCTTGGTCTTGTGTAGGCCAAAGATGCAGGCTACATGAATTTCATTTTCAATCTACAGAAAGAATAATAATGGTGGGGTTTTTTAGCATGCTTTTAGTCAAACAGTTAACTGGGAATTAAGCAAACCTGTGTGCAGTTACTTCAGTTGTCTAAATGAAGTCAGATTATTAGATGGTCAAGATAATAAACTCTTCCACATGTCCTATTTCTAACTTTTGAAAAGAACAAGGAATCATTCTGTCTACTATTTTCTCACATTACTTAATAATCCTCATGTTTTAGTCCAAAAATCTGTATCATGTTTATCCAAAATTACCAGATAAAGTAAAATAACTTTTTACAGATAAGTTGAATCTTGTTAACAGTGCAATTTGATGAAACTTCGTTTGATCATGACATCATAATGTAAAATGTCTTTTCCTTTTTCTCCTTTTGAACCAAAATATATTAAATTTTCATGTCTTGCTTAGATTAATGATTATTTACATAGCAGATAATGAATAAATAAGAAGGAATTGGCACTGAGAATTAGAGAAGCAGAATGTGATATGCTTATTCCTCTGACTAATGTGAAAGATAACTAGGGACATTGGCGAGATAAAAGTAATAAGTTCACTTCCTATAGCTTGACTCTTGTACTTGACCAGTACTCGATGTCCATTCAAATCACCATTTTTATCTCAACACTGAGAGAAATCGTGGTAGGTATTGAGAGGTACTGAGCACCTAATGCAGGTAGCGTTTAGCCAGTTCCCCTTCTTTCAGCCAGTGATAATTTCAGTCTGTAACTCCAAACATAATGGCAGAGAAAGCACAAGCGCTGTTCCTATTGGATTTAGGAAATTTTGTCCCTCATCTTCTGAGGAATATTCATACTATCATTATTAGACTAGATATTAGGAAGGAATTCTTCACTCTGAAGGTGGTGTGACACTGGAACAGGTTGTGCAGTGAGGCTGTGGATGCCCCCTTCCCTGGAAGCATTCAAGACCAGGCTGGATGAGGCTGTGAGCAACCTGGTCTAGAGGGAGATGTCCCTGCCAATAGCAGAGGGTTGGAACTAGATGATCTTAAAGGTCCCTTTCAACCCAAACCATTCTGTGATTATATGAGTCTATGATTCTATGATTTCCATGACCTCATGGATATTATTTCATCACCTAAGACTGGAGACACTCATGGCAGGGTCTGGGGCCATACTGCTATTAGGGTTCAGGATTTGTGGTTGAGGTAAAATTCTCTTGATTTGAAGTTTTTCATCATAGAACAGATTTCTTCATAAAAATTTCACAAACTTATGGTGATGCCAGTTACAATTTGTCTGAGATTTTTTTTGGATACAGGATAGATTTTATGAGAAAATCTTCATAGATTAATTGCCCCAGAGGAAATTGACACTTAGCGCTTTCACTTTATATATAGTAGCTAAGTTTAAGTCCTTTTTTCCCAAGAAACAGATTTGAAACTACAATTTTCGTATGTAATGTGAGTATTGGCTCCTCTGAAATTGACCCTGCTTCTTTTTCTTCCCACAAACTCTTGAAAGCCTGTTTTGTTCATGTCAGTATCTGAAAACAAATGCCTGAACATATATCATAAGATGGAAATCTTGTTTTCTATCCAGCAGTACTCAATACTTCACAGAGAAGAACAGACATTCATCTTTATTTTTTTGTGTATAAATTGAGAATGAGACACATTAAAGAATCGTTTTTCTGGAGACCTCTGTGAAACTTCGTGTTGCCAACAGAGATAGTTATTGTCCACAAGAATCATTCTCCACAGAAAAGAAGTGAGACAGGTAATAAACTGACTTTATTCTGTATCATTTATTTTATGTAAGTAAAGACCTCTGTTAGAACAGCTATCTCTGATGTACTCAAGTATATAACATATCCTAGTAAATTATTCAGCAGAAATAAGTGAATGTGGCTCCTTAAGTTGTACCATTTTGTACCCAGTTGACAACTGTCCCCTGTGCCTTACTGATCTTCTTGGTTTAGTTTAGATACTCTGTATATCACTAAATTCAGGTGTGATGGGGCATCTTAAAACTCATGGAGAATGATGGTAGCAAACTTAGTCTGAAAGGAATAGCTGATTGTCAGAACTTCAAAGGGCAACTTCCCAATTTCACCAGCCTGAAAATGGTCTTTATACAGTTGTAGAAACTTGGGCTTTTGTGAAACGCATATAAATTAATTCAATCAACCATTTTTCTGTTTCTTTTTCATTTCTCTAAATTAATGGGTCCTTTATTTATTTTTATATTATCTTTTAAATGTTTCTCTTGCTCAAAAAAAAAAAAAAAAAAAAAAAAAAAAATCATAACTATACATCTGTTAGAACAGATCTGCCTCAGCAAACAGATCAAAGATTAATAAAGACTACTGAGACACCTGAAAATTGAATCTCTGCAATAGTATACTTTATGAATAACAAAAGTGATCTTTGAGGTAATCTAAGTACACTGTTCGTCTTCCTATGCAAGACCGGTTAAAGAACAATAGGAAGAACTAAAGATATTTCACACTAAAGTGGTAACTGACAGCTGACATCATTATTTTTCTGAGTGAGAGCTCTTCTGACATTCCCTTGCGTTTTCCTCTATGATAAAGTTTTGATAGGAGAAATGTTAATTAAAGATCATAAATCACACTCTAGTGACTTGAAATTGAGTTAAATCCTTGTCTTAGAAATACTGAAAAAAACTGTATTTCCTCTAAATAACCTTTTTTTTTAAAGTATTTGCATTTATTTATCATCAACAGGGTTTTAATTTCTGCAGGATTGATGGGAAAACCTGAATTTAATTATAAAATAAATTCTTAAAATGAATGTGTTAGGTGTGATATGGTAATATTCACAGCCCAAAATATGTAATAAGAGGGAGTCGATCTTCCATAGTCAACCATAACACCACGTTGCTCTCTTACCTACAAGAATATATTTTACATCTAAAGAAAAAAACTATGGATGTGGATCTTGTGAATCATTCTACCACACTGTTGTAATACTTGTTTTGTTTTGTTTTCACTCTATGTGAAAATATTAAAGGCAAAATAGTCAAACAAAGAATTGTGATTTAATGACATTTCTGGTCAAAGACAACTTTCAAGAAGTTTGGGTCTAGCAGCCACTGAGATCCCAGCAAGTAATGTCATTCAGCACAAACTCACTATTGAGAATACACAACACAGCCATTAAAAATGAAGATAATATTAAAATAATAGACTCCAATGTAGTGACTGTAGTTAAGCAATTGTTTTTATTGACTGAATTTGTGGATTTACCTCAGCTCACTGATATAAATCACTTTAATTATCTTTGTTACTCTCTACCATCTAAATGCTCTCCAAATACTTCTCTAGTTATGGTGCAGTTCTGTTGCTTACTGTAGTATTACAAATTTGCCCAGTGATGTTCTTCTGCGTATTCTGAATCATCCATAAGAAAAACATAACTGAGTCTTAAGGGTTTTGATATTTTGATTTTTATTGAAACAATTAATGAAACTACAATCTAACCTTTATGGTAAAATTTCACTGGGTTTCTTGTGTCTATTCTACTTGGTAAAGCAAAACCGATCTTGATCAAACACGAATGAGTCACCAGAATTAAAATTTTGGAGGACAGCTATGAGTAAAAAATTAATAATGAACAGGAAAATGTTCCTATTGATATTATTTATTAATTGTTGATATTTCATGGCTCTCTATCCTCTTGAAAAGGTACAAATATGTGGTATTTTCAGGAAAAAAATGACTAGTGTAATAATGTCTCAATACAGCTCTTTTGTAACTGTTATGTACTTCAAATATGAAACATTCACAGGACCACTTCTGTGGTTTTTGTGGGGGAAGATGTCACTGCAAGCAAGTCGGCAAAGAGTTTATCAGACTGCCTGATAGACCCCATCACTGTGAAACCTTGGGAATCTGGAGTGTAACACAGAGCAAAAGGTATCTGTTTGCTTCTAAGGGTAAACAGGAGGTTCTATTTGTATGCATTGTTAACCTTATCACACTTAAGAAACCTTTCATCCTTTATCACTGTTGTTTGGGAGAAGCTAGGCCAATTAACTGATTAGGGGGACAGGAATTCCTGGCTTGTAAGTGAATGGTATATAAGATGTATGTTGAACACAATAAAGCAGAACTATTCGGAGAACTATTCTGATGTTACAAGAAACTGTGAGAGCTCTCTAACTCAACTGAGCGCTGACAGGTTTTAAATTGCTGCTGCATTTTGCAAGAAGAGTCCATTTTCTATGGAGTAAAAGTAGCTATTGAAATTCTTGATGTTACAAAACTTTTAGACTATAATTTTCCACCTCTGCTAGTCACAGATTGTCATGAAAAATATGGGAATCAGAGAAAAAATTCCTTTCTATTTTTGTTATGACCAGTGCTAGTGATATGCCATCTCTAAGGAACTTCTAATGATCTGAAAACTTTTCTTTGGGTAGTGCATTGCTATTGTATAACCGTGTTCACACACACACAAAAAATGAATGACTAACTTCAGGTCATTTTTTTTGCCAAATGGAGGTAGATTTTACCAGGAATTGTTGATTGGTACTTGAAATTATTGCTGCATGAGGAAACCTGGGGTACTCCTGGGCTCACTGACTAACGGGAATGTGCACTGTCAAATAAAGGATATTTGATGATGGCTGTTCACAGAATTGTGTGAATAATGATTTTTGGGATGTTATGAGGCCAAGAAAAAACATTTACTTTAAGAATGCTGAAGTGAAACAGTAAAGGCGAAAAAGCACCTTATTCTGGACCAAAGCTGTTTATCATATGAAATGCAGGTCTGTGATTTGTCTGTGTCGCATTTCTTCTCCCACTCAAATTTATCTTTTCCAGAAAGTAGATTTTCTGATAGAAAAAAAAAAACAACATAGTTTTGGTTACTAACACTCAGTACTGCTCCAGTCAGGAAAGTCTTTATTTATTGGCAATCCCCACACATTAGTTATAGGTACAGCTACATGTAGTTCTTCTTAAGTTAGTGAAGATTACAGATTTTACACATATGTTTCTGAGGGTGTTTTTGCTAACTCAATGTTTGTATAGTAATTCACCTTTTTAATAATGCTCTCCACATTTCTCTGTAATGAAAATATGAACTCAACTAGAAGTTCATAAAAAGTTGTTTTTGCTAGCTCAGTAGGTCTATTTAGTCAAAATATAAAAATGCATTCAGTAAAGCCACCCATGTTTCCAATAAGTCATTTGAAAATAGTTTATTAAAAATAGTTTTGGTGTGTTTCTTGTGTTCTTCAAGGCAACTATGAGGTCTGCAGGAGAAACCTATAACAAACAATGCTTTAGAGAGTGCCATCTATCCTCAAGAGGCCCTGTTAAGTTTTAGGCTTATGTAGACAGCTCCATTAGATGCCTTGATTATCTCTTTGCGATTACTTAACAATCTGAATCTGCTCTTATTCATACATTCATTCTTTCCAAACAAATTCAGTTTTCTCATCCCTTGTTTTAACAATTTGCAGCCTGAATCTGAAAAGAACAGCCAACAGTTTTCACAGTTGATCTCTTCTCTTAAATTTACTTCTATCTCCAAAGACATTTCCAGGTTGCCCCTCCACTTTTACTTGTGTTTGCAACTCTCTACCATTCATTTTCAGTCAGAGAAATGCATTTTTCTCTCTCTCTCTCTAAAATACTGAGTCACATCTTCCTTTCAGATTTTTACTTTAAGACATTCACACTTTTTTTTTGTTTTATGATTTACATTGGATAGAATATTATTATATTTCATTTCAATTATGCTATATAAGAATAAATGGCGCTGCAGATACAGAATTTGCAAGGGGATGCAAACACTGATGCCCTTTTCAGCTTTCAGTAGGGAAGAATCTAAAGTAATTTTTTTTATTATTTTTATTTTTAAAGTGCTCTGAATGCTTCTATCAGGATGTTAATGGAAGTATGCTCATACTAATAACTTTAACTGAACTTTAATTATTTAAATCTCTTTGTGAATATGAAATTGTAAATATAAATAAACATAAAATGGTTGTCCTGAATTTTTATCAGATCCTTTTTGCATTTATTAAAACATTAACAGCATATGGCCATCAGTCATAAGTGTAAGTGGGTGTGGAAGGTCAAAAAAAGGTCAATTTTTATGACAGGCAAGGGCTTATTTAACATTTAATATGTGCTCTTTAAAAATACTGTATTTTTTTTCAACTATCACATAAACAAGCTGATCTCAAATAAAGTTCTTTTTTCAGGTGCCATTTGCCACATTTTATGAAATGAGTGTTTTATAGATAAACTTCTCTAAAGATAGAATCATATGTCTTTAGCACGCATTAAAGGACTTTCACTGGCTGTGATTGATGGAGAAGGTGCTTTAGAAAAACTAGAATATGAAGACTCATTGCCTCCAAAGATCTCCATCTTTTATGAAATCTCTTATTTCGTATCTAATCTGATGTCAGTATACTACTTCAGGTGAAATCCAGTGGTTCAGCTGATGTTTAATCTTATTTGTGTTTTGCCACTTGAGTATCTTGCACACCACTATGTACTTTGGAGAATTTTTTTTCAGCCTGAATTCTTTCAATGATTTGTTACACTGCTTTTCAAGACCTAGAATTTCTTTAGCTGCTGCAAGAAACCTTCAGCTATGCACAGCCCTGGACAATGTATAAAATAGCAATTTAAGACTATTCCAACACTGTGAAAGCAAACTGTTCTGGATGATCTCCAGCTGACCAGGGACTGATTCTTTAGCAATGGAAACAATTGTTGCTTAGACTACAGATGGTGAACTACAGGAAACACTGCTCATTTCCAGTTCTCCACAGGAGTCACCAGTGAGCAACAACAAAACAAAGCTTTAGAATTTTGGATATAATGTAATGTTAGTGCATGCATACTGTGTGTGCATATTTAACTGAAAAGCAATGCACAAGTGTCCCTGCTAGTCCTCTGCAGGATCTAGAGTACAACATAGGAACAAAGCAAATTTTGGAGTTTGGCAGGACAGAAAGCTTTAATGGCTGGTAAAAATGTGTTCTAAAGAAAGTATCAGTTGTTGATGACTCTTAAGATTGACTGACAAGGAATTTGCTCAGTTCAGGAATAAGAAAAAAAGACTACTTTGTAGCAATATATTAAAAAGACAAATAGGCTTGCAGAAATGATACCATACATCTTCGCAAATCTTCCTTTTCCTCTATGCCCCCTCTCCCTTCAACAACTTGGTCAGTTTGAGCTCTTGTTTCATTTTGAGATCTTCACAGTTATCATTTTTACCTAAATTATGCTTGCAGGTCATGAGAGTTTTATGATTTCCATAAACACAGCATATTATGTTCCACCAGGCTGAGTGACCTTGCACTTAGATTAAAGAAAAACAAGGAAATAAGACAGAAATAAGTGAGCTCCACATGACAGAGAAAGCACAGTGTTTGTCAGTCATTTTGACAGCAGCTGTCATAAGCCAGTCTGCCCTAAATAAGAAGGATAACACTCCTCCCACAAAAAATGAGCAGAGAACAGCATGAGCATTTCACTTCAAAATTCTATTGTTGTAATTAAAAAAATAAAATAAAATAAAAAATAAAAACAGGAAAAAACAATACAAAGTTGATACAGAAAAGGTCATCTATTGTAGAGAAATGCCCAGTGGAATACAAGGAATCACTCAGTGTGAAAGCTGTAATGGCCCAGTAGCTCCAGACAGTAAGCCTACAGTGCTGTGAGGTGAGAGAAAAGAAAAAGCAAGACAGAAGAAATGTTTAAGATTACAGAAGTATGATGGAGATGTGTCAAACAGAGCAATGTTTGTATCACTTCTTCATTACAGCTATCGAGGGATTAAAAAAGGAATTTGATCTGTACTTTCTGCTTTGAGACATTAGAAAGAGCCCTTAAATTTCTTCTGGCATGGCGTATCTTCACATTTTTACAATTACAGTATCTAAGTTTGTTTTGTTTTATTTTCTACAGGACCCATGAAATCTCCCTATATCTACTGATCTTAATTTTCATACTCCTTAAGTTAGAATCTAAGTGTAATTTAATCACAACAAACTCTTAAAATCATGGTAATCATTTGCAGGCACTCATTACAAAACCATCTAATTGACTGTGGAATTAATATTTATGAGTCCGTTTCAGATTTTATCCTGATTAGAACTACTCTGTGAGGTTAGAAAAACTGAAACTCAGAAGTCTTCTAAATAGAAGATTGAGAAATCACTCAAATCCAAAGTTTAAATCATGCAGAATTAGCATTCAAAATGAACACGAGACAACAAAAAAAGGACAGTTTGGATAGAAAAGTCAGTACTGATTAATGAAGAAAGTTAGATTTTTTATTTGAAAAATACAGGGCTAAAATGAAAATTACCAAACTTCCACCTGAGTCAGACCTTGAAAAGGAAATAAAAACATTTAGAAAAGAGCAAGGAAAGATTTCATTGAAAACAGATTCATTGTCCATAGGATAGTTATAAAGAAAATTAAGGATAATCTGAATCTGGTCCCAAAGATAAATGAACATTTTCCCCCCCCAAAAAAAAAAAAAAAAAAAAAAGGCTTAGGTGATCATAATAGAGGCAAGTAGCTGCTACTTTGACATAGTGAGAAAATTTCCAGTCCACTTCACATAGTTTTCTGGTTTGTTAATTATCAGTGCCATGTGACTACACAAAAGGGAATGTGATGTTTACATTTAAGAGGAAGTCATGTTCTATTAAACTACAGGCTCATTTCATAGAATCATAGAATCACAGAATCATAGATGCATAGAATGGTTTGGGTTGGAAGGAATTTGAGATCACTTAGTTCCAACCCTCCTTGCTATACACAGGGGCACCTCCCTCCAGACCAGGTTGCTCAATGCAGTCTGGCCTTAAATGCTTCCAGGGATTGGGCACCCCCAACCTCTCTAAGCAACACGTTCCAGTGTCTCACCACCTTCACAGTAAAGAATTTCATCCTAATATCTAGTCTAAATCTATCCTCTTCCAGTTTAAAACCATTTTCTCTCATCCTGTCATTACATGCCCTTATGAAAAGTCCCTCTCCACTTTTCCTGTAGGCCCCTTCACGTATTGGAAGGCTGCTGTAAGATCCCCTCAGAGCCTTCTCCTTCCTAGGCTGAGTAACCTCAGTTTTTCAGGTGCTTCTGCCATCTGATCATTTTTGTGGCAGTGACAGGACTGTGTCAAAGGCATTGCTCATTTCCAGGTAGATGACATCTGTTGCTCTTTCTTTTTCACTGAGGCTGTAACTGCTATGATCACAATAATAAAAATGGATTTACAAAGTGCTTTACAGATGATAATAAAGATAGGATTAAAAGTCCACAGGATTATGCTGAAACATGAATTTTTGCTTTGTGAGAAATAATGGATTGCCTGTTTTTAAAGAATAATATTGCAGTAAGACTAATTTGCTTCGAAGGAGTCTTTGATGTAGCATTGCATGGACATTTATTTATTATGCTCTAGACAGGTAGGATGGGCAAGAAATTGGTTAAAGTGGAAAAGAGACACTTGGTTACATTGAAAGAGGAATTATCAGGCTAAAGAAAGATTACTACAGGAGTTCCTCATGGAACAACCTTGAGATTGGTCTGATTTAATATTTTCATTTATTATCTTGGCACACACAAACATTCTAACACATTTTCTGATGACTCAAAGTTATTAGACTTTATCAGTGTAAAGGTGATTTGAAAGAATTTAGGAGACTCAAAGGACTTGGATGACCCTGAAAGCTCAAGCAACAGTAACAGGATAAAGATAGTAGTACAAAGTGCAAAGTCATGAACTTGCAGACTAATGATAAAGGACTTTTCTATGAAGTGGAAGATTATCAGTGGAGAATGACAGCAAGAAAAGAAGAAAAAAAAAAAAAAAGTAACTTGGTTAATCAAGGAGAGAAAAATTATCAGCCACTGTACAGTCTGTGTGAAAAATGGATGTAATCTTTAGCAATAGTATGGAAGTTTCTAACAGAGGTATGAAGAACTCTACCAGAACGTATAACTATGTCTGATACTAAAGAACGTATAACTGATTTTAAAGAAAGTTCAGTTTAAGGTTAATCTTCAGATCTAAAGAAGGGAAGATCTGTACGTTGATGGCAAATCTGCCTTATCAAAAGACCGAACTAATTTAACAAGTTAACTTCAGTGAGACTAAGAAGACGTGGCACTCACGTCCAGCAGTAGAGATACGTTTGAGCTGATGTTTATATCAACCAAAATCTACTACCATTATAAGCCAGCAGGGTGCGCTTGCAGCCCAGAAGGGCAGTTGTAGCCTGGGCTATGCCAACAAACGAATGGCCGGCAGGGTGAGGGAGGTGATTGTTCTCCTCTGCTCTCTAGAGATCCAATCTGGAGTATCACATCCAGGCCTGGGCCACTCAGTATAGAAAGGATGCTGTTAGAGCAAGACCAGAGGAGGCCACAGAGATGATCCAAAGACTAAAACATCTCTCCTACAAAGATAGGCTGGGGAAGCTGCAGTTGTTGAGCCTGCAGAAGAAAAGGCTCCTGGAAGAGTTCCCTGTGGTCTTCTAATACTGAAATGGAACTTACAATCAGGAGGGAGATAATGATAGGGCAAGGGGGAACAGCTTTGAACTATAAGAGGGGAGAAAGATTAGATATTAGGGGAAAATTTTTCACTGAGGGAGTGATGAAGCATTGGCACAGGCTGCCCAGAGAAGTTGTGAATGCCCCATCCCTGGAGGTGTTCAAGCTCAGGTTGGATGGTACCTTGGGCATCCTGATCTAGTGCCAGATTTAGTGGCTGTCAACCCTGCCATTGGCAATGGTTCAAAATTTATAATCTTTAGGGTCCTTTTCAACTCGAGCCAATTATGATACTGTATGTCTGTGATCAGAGAAAAGATTTTCTATATTATTCTCACAAATTTAACTGTTTTTAAAATTTAACTATGTAGTTTAAAGATGCCACTAAATAAGTGATTGGAAAAAAAATAAGCCTTTATTACATATAACAATGGTGGACTGGATGCAGCAAAAATGTTTTCAGTTATGTGTTTGTCATATGATCAGGAACTATTGGAAAATCAATCTTCAAAGGGGTCACTTCAAGAGAAACTGTAGCTGATAAATATACAGCACTGACAGTCTATTTGTAAAATTACCCTAATCAAATGCTTCTCAACATTTGTAACATCTTTTCAGTATGAAATGAATAGATTTTGATTGCTTACTCTGTAATTTTCTGCACAAGTGCATCTGAAGTTTCTGAGAGCAAGATATAGTGAAACAGACACAGAGAAACTGGCAACTGTTTGTTTTGTGTTAAGGAAGCATTCAGCACAGTGGATGCATGGGATTTCATTGCTGAAATCTGGATTCACAATTTGCTCTTCCAAAGCTGAACTTATTTTTCTCACTCTCTAAATTGTAACATACCTTAGCACAGGTATCCATGTCTCTGAAAAAATAAGAGCTACCCAGGCTGAATAGCAGTGAGATCTGGTGATAAGACTGATGCAATTCTAACCTAGAAAAAATCCATTTTCTGATGAAATTATAAGAAGTCAATATAACCTACAGGAGTAAAGAAAACATGAGAAAATAATAATAATGATGATAATGATAATAATAATAGTAAAATAAATAAAAATGAAGCATTGGATTGTGTTATTCTGAACAAAAATTAAAAAAGTATAGTAACAGGAGTTTTTCATGAAATTTTCTCAAAATATAGAAGGAAGAGAAGAATTATTTGTTCTTCACTGATCATGAAGGTTATGAAGTAATGGACTTAAGTCTCTCTTACTGAAGAACAGAACATCATTTCTAATGGCTAAAAGTCTTGACAAGTATCTTTTGCCTTGCTTAATGATAAATCAAAAAAATTTCTTTCAATATTCAACTTAATCTTATTTGCCACTCTATTACAATTATCCATTCTTTTTTTTCTTTTTTTTTTTTTTTATAGCATATTTTGATGTATTAAATGCAGCAATTATCAATCCACACGACATTTTTAAAATGTCAGGCATAGTTTATTTTGTCTGTGAAAGCATACCCAGGAAAATGAAACATTCAGTAAGTCAGTCAATGCACTTACTTCTTGTTGAGTCTCACGAAGAAAAATGAAATGCAATCATTGAAGCTACAGTATGTGTCTGATATTCTCAGCCCAGGATAAATCTTTTTTTTTTTTCTTATTATTTGCTAGAATGCTTCATGTTTGAAATATATAACTTGTCATCTTTGTTTCATTTTTCTTCATTCTTCTAGTCATCTGACTTCAGCCTATAACATCCAGACACATATCCAGAAAAAGCAAATATGTCCTTTTTAGGAAAACCCTGCTAAGCACGTGAATGGATTTTCACAAGTGAGCTGTTAAGCAAGACTTTATAACTGGAAATATTACTTACCTGGTAAAAAGTCCAATAGGTCTTCTCTGTTTGGTGTGCTAAAACCAAAAGCACCTATAGCTGATAAAGGAACGTTCTTCCCATTACAGAGATTTCTCTACTGAGCAGGAAGGCTCCCATTGCTGAGAAGGAAATTTTTTAGGTCCCTGCCAATTGATTAAATCTTCAGAATTTTCCTTTTCCTTTCATTCTTATCTTTTGTCAGTTTTTGCACATGACTTAGCTTCATTCAGTACTTCGCTTTTCAACATTTAATCTTCCAGCCCAGGTACTTCTATTTTTTTGTCCTCATTTGAATTTCTCTTCCACATTGAATTCATTGCTTTGTTCACATTAAGAAAAGTTCAAAGCACCTTTGGACCTGAACCACAGTTATTCTTTGACTTCCAGTCAAGTGATCTAAATGATTTTGTTTTCCTTTCACTTTCATGCACAAATCTACCTCCATGCCATTTTTTCTATTTTTCCTTTCTTTTCTTTAACAGTCCAATTTATACTGCAAATTCCCCTGAGCTTGAGTTAAGTTTTATTTATTTATTTATTTATTTTATTTATTTATTTTTTTTCCAGCGTAACATAATTACTTGCATTCTGGTGCTGCAGCAGAACTTGCAGAGTTATGCTTTGTGTTCCACCATAATACTAAACTCAAAACTTATTCTCTATCACTGAAATTCATGACTGGCTGAGTGTCTCCAGACCAATTGATGAGCAACACAAAACTCTCCGAAGCCCTTAAAAACCAGCTAAGGCAATGGGTAAGCACTTGCACAACTACTTTCATTGATGTAAATCTCATTTTTATGTACAGAAATTATGTTTTTATTTAAACCTAAACCTCTGCTTAGATGTAGTGATGTGCTTAATGAATACTATACCTATGCCAGTGTCAGCGTAAATGTCAAAATCTTAAAATTCCCTAAGATACAGGAAGGAGAATTAATTTTGCTTTAGTTAATTTGTAAGATTGTTCCAATGCATATTCTGGCAAAGATGGATTGTAAATCTTTATGTCACTGTCACATTCAGAATTTCATTATAGTAAACAATTATTACTAATGCAAATAATCCACAAGTTGTCCTAAATGTAGCAGTTAAAATTTGTCAGTTACTAAAATACAAGGTTGAAGTACTATTATCATATTTTATCTGTAGTTCATTGGCTTTCAGCCTCATTTCAACAAATTACTACATTTATAACCTACTTTCAAGATACCTTTCTGAGTTAAACCATCCCATGTGGCAGATAATGCATGCTGGAATTCTCTCTAAAGATTTAATCCAATCAATAATGAAGCTAATGTAGAATGTAGCCCTTTAATAAGTTGTGTGTCACACAGTACTCTCACGCACCAGTTCCCTGCAGTTTGCACTGACTATCCACAGGTTGCTGGAAGCAATTCAGTATGCTGATTTAGATTTCAGTAATTCTTTTAAATTTATTTTTTTATACATAGAATCACAGAATCACAGAATCACAGAATCACCTGGGTTGGAAGGGACCTCAAGGATCATGTAGTTCCAACCCCCCTGCCTAGCAGGGCCACCAAACATACACATTCAGATCAGGTTGCCCAGGACCCTGTCCAACCTGGCCTTGAACACGTCCAAGGACGGGGCATCCACAACCTCCCTGGGCAGCCCGTTCCTGGGCCTAACTACTCTCCTTGTGAAGAACTTCCCCCTAACATCCAACCTAAATCTTTCCTCCTTCAACTTGGATCCATTTCCCCTAGTCCTGCTGTTATCAGCCCTTCTGAAGAGTTTACTCCCCTCCTGGGTGTAGGTTCCCTTCAGGTATTGATAGGCTGCAATGAGGTCACCCCGCAGCCTTCTCTTCTCCAGGCTGAACAAGCCCAACTCCCTCAGCCTGTCCTCATAGGGGAGGTGCTCCAGCCCCCTGATCATCTTAGTCGCCCTCCTCTGGACCCTTTCCAAGATCTCTATGTCTTTCTTTTACTGAGGGCTCCACACCTGGACGCAGTACTCCAGGTGGGGCCTCACAAGAGCCGAGTAGAGAGGGACAATCACCTCCCTGTCCCTGCTGACCACCCCTCTCCTGATGGAGCCCAGGATCCCATTTGCCTTTCGAGCTGCCAGAGCGCACTGCTGGCTCATGTTCAGTCTCTCGTCCATCAGGACCCCGAGGTCCTTCTCTGCCGAGCTGCTCTCAAGGACCACTCCTCCCAGCCTGTACGGGTGCCTGGGGTTCTTCCGGCCCAAATGCAAAACCTTGCACTTTGCCGTGTTGAACCTCATTAGGTTCACCCGAGCCCAGCCCTCAAGCCTGTCGAGGTCCCTCTGAATGGCATCCCTTCCTTCCACCGTATCAACCGCACCACTCAGCTTGGTGTCGTCAGCAAACTTGCTGAGGGTGCACTCAATTCCTTCATCGATGTCATTAATAAAGATGTTAAAGAGCACCGGTCCCAAGACAGATCCTTGGGGGACACCACTTGTTACCGGCCTCCACCTGGACATAGAGCCATTGACCACCACCCTCTGTCTGCGGCCTTTCAACCAATTGCTTATCCATCGGGTCGTCCACCCATCAAATCCACTTCCCTCCAATTTGGAGATGAGGATGTGGTGGGGGACCATGTCAAAGGCCTTGCTCAGGTCCAGGTAAATGACATCGGTCGCCTTCCCTTCGTCCACCAATGCCGTCACTCCATCATAGAAGGCCACAAGATTAGTCAGGCATGACCTTCCCTTGGTGAAGCCGTGCTGGCTGTCTCGGATCACATGCTCATTCTTTATGTGATCGAGCATGTTGTCCAGGAGGATCTGTTCCATGATCTTCCCAGGCACGGAGGTGAGACTCACCGGCCTGTAGTTCCCCAGGTCCTCCCTGCTCCCCTTCTTGTATATGGGAGTGACGTGACCCTTCCTCCAGTCATCCGGGACCTCACCTGACAGCCACGACTTCTCAAATATGATGGAGAGCGGCTCGGCAACCACCTCAGCCAGCTCCTTCAGGACCCTGGGATGCACGCCATCTGGCCCCATAGACTTGTATTCATTCAGTCTAAGGAGGTACTCTCGGACTTGCTCTGCCCTTACAGTGGGGAGGGATTTACCTCCTTGGTCCCCACATAGAGGTTTGGGGATGCAGGGTTCATGGACGTGAAGAAGACTAGAATCCTGGCCACCAGCGAAGACTGAGGTGAAGAACTCATTCAGCACCTCAGCTTTCTCTTCATCTGTTGAAGCCAGTTCTCCTTTTAAATTTACCAAAGTAGGTACGCCCGTTTTGGCCTGTCTCTTCTGGCCAATGTACCTGTAGAAGGTTTTCTTATTGTTTTTCACGTCCCTTGCCAAGTTCAGTTCTGCCTGCGCCTTGGCTTCCCTGATCCCACGTCTGCAAGTCCGGACGGCGTTCCTGTACTCTTCCCAGGTGACACAGCCTTGTTTCCAGAGCTTGTACACCCCTTTCTTCGCCCTCAGTTCTCTCAGCAGGTCCTTGCTGAGCCATGCCGGTTTCCTACCTCACCTGCCCACTTTCTTATTCAGAGGAATGGAGACCTCTTATGCTTCCAGGAGGGCATCTTTGAAGAGCCGCCAGCTCTCCTCAACATCCCTGTCTTTGAGGGCAGCGCGCCAGGGGATCTTACATAAAAAAGTAATCTCGTATTTTATAATGGCTAGTTATGGGATGAAATATTGATGCTAAAAACTGACATTTGTTTGTGAAATGTTGCTATCCATTTCTATGGTGTGTTAGATGACATGTTTGATGTTTCTTATCTCACCATTTCTTATATTGTGGTTTCTAGTTAGCATTCCAAAATCAACTACATTTTTTTAAAAATATAACAATAACTCAGGTGCATTTACCAATATTTTTTACCTTCTCTCTATAAAATAATGTTGCTCATTTAGCTCTCTGAAAAGTATTGGCATGTTGTATTGTGAAAATGTGGAACATCTGAAACTTTGAAAATTCATTACAAAATGCAATTTTATTTTCTGTTTTTCTAAAATCTCACCTACGTACATACATTAGCATTCCCAAGAGAACCTCAGCTCTCCTTACAACTTTCATTCCCAGATGCAAGTCCTATCAGACAATAAAATAAGTATTCTCAAAACTTTCTGGCCACCAAAGTTTCAGAAAAGATCTTGAAAATGTAAGATTTTGGAACTGCAATTGTAATATAATACCAAAGTAACTTTTTCCTCTTCTTTTCCTAAGAAATCTTATGATTTTCTAGTTTAAAACTGTAATGCTGATTAATGCTGATATTTCTTAATCTACTAGTTTTTGCTATTTCATTAATAATGTTCCATATTCTTCTTTCAGAAGACACTATGGCAAATGCTTTACTATCACAAATGACTCCTGGTTTAATTTGTCTGATTGAACACTGCAAAAGAGTAGACATAATGTACTTTCACTAACATCTCAGAGAGATTTCCCAAAATGAATTAAGTGTAAATTCTACAACATTATTTGCTATCCTTTCTGAAAACAAATAGCAATGATAATATTTTAATCATAATCACTATTCATTGTCCCTACTGCAGTATCATATGTTTTAAAAGGGGTAACAATTTACTTTCAAACAATATTTCTGTTAAATGCGTCTGAGCTATCTTCAAAATCTTATCCAGAACTGCAGGGAAAAATTCATTTTATATCATTAGAATCTGCACTCTCATCCTGTAGAGACTCAGAACATTCTGCTTCTTGAAGAGGTTAGTATTTAAAAGTTTTAAAGTCTTGAGTTGTTACATAAAATTATTTTAGGTCATTTAAAGCTACAAAAAGTTAGACTTATGGCAAGTAAAATAACAAATATGAAAATTCAGGAAAATTTGTCCATGTGTAAAGAAAAGAAAGGTATATATTCTGTGTGCACAGAAAACAAATGCAAAGCTATAAAACTTTTATTGGCATTTCTTTTTTTAAGACTTACGTAGCTTGTAGCTTATCCACCCTAAAAATTCTGTTTGTAAGATTTTGCAATATATAGTGCTATCTTGTATTCTCTAGCTATGAATCATAAAAGGCAGTGAAATAGAAGTGACAAATTGCTAAATCACATGGAAACTATATTTTGTCATTTCTTTTTGCTCACCTCATTTTCATTCTGCTAGTTGGTCTATCTCAGGTTAAACTTTGAACATTTCACAGTTCTGAAAAGCTGCAAACAACTCCTTTTTTTTTTTTTTTTTTTTTTTTTTTTTTTTTTTTTTGCTTTTAAAGCAGGATGCTGTAAAAAGTAATGTTCCTCCTGAACAAATGCAGAATTTCTCTGCTTATATTTAAAGCCAAAATTAAGTCTTCTTGAAGTCTAAGGTTGTGCTTTCTCCAAGAAATATAAGTTATATGTGCATGGAAATACCAACACTAGCTGTGGTTTTCAGTTCTATCTATATTATCTTTGCTTTCTAATGCAGCTATTAGACTCAGAGTGTAAGAGTTATATTGCTACTTTGCAAGATTCTAATGCAGCTATTAGACTCAGAGTGTAAGAGTTATATTGCTACTTTGCAAGAAACTCTCCAAACACTAATTCTGCTCTCTGTTCTTCAAGTCGTGAATTTTACAAAGGCACTGGATCCAGCATGACTGATTTTACAATCTAAAAGTAGAAGATAACATGCTTTTTTAGCAGGAAAACATCTACAGCTAGATGTTTTACAAACCTTTGGTTCTGCTTTCATTGAAGCCGTTGCATCTGCTATTTGTTCAAATGCTTTTGCTGTTCAACTAACACGATATATTCATTTAAGTGCCGCCTATATCAACTCACAAATGGTTCCCTACAATTATTTGAGAGCAAGCTGTCAAGATTTCAGAAAAATGACTTCTGTCCTTCCTAAAGATGGTAATACAAATAATGTGATAAAACTTCAGTGGTTATTCCTACACCGACATTCATAAATGGCACTAGAGTATTTAAGCTTGTTCTAAATCTGATATGTGATAAAAGTGAAAATCTGCTTGAAAAAAATCTAGAAGTAGATTTTCTCCAGTTTAATCTATTTTTCTTTATGAAAAAGATGTGAGCAGATCTAAAGACTCCACAAAAATCTTGTGAAGTTATATGAGTTAAAAATGGTATATAGAACTGGAACGTTCTACACACTTAGATTTCTCTCTGTAATTAAGTAATAGAGTATCCTGTGTCAGTTTGGAATATGTCTACCACAGCAAGGACTTGACCCTGATTAATGATCTCAATATTACTGACCTTGATATTATTTGCTTTATTTTGTTAGTACTCCAAATTATAAAAATACCTTTTATGTTCTCTTCTGAACAGATCACCGAAGATGATCTGCATCAAATAATATATGCTTTATTCTCATAAACATTATGTCAAATAGAATGGCAAAATCTTAAGTATTGATAATTGATAGATATTCAAGGTATTAACATTAACAAAAAATCATAAAGTCGTAGAATTGTAGAATAGTTTGGGTTGGAAGGGACCTTAAAGATCATCTAGTTCCAGCTTCCCTGCTATAGGTAGGGATATCTCCCTCTAGATAAATATTTGGCTTCATTTCCAAAATGTGTTTATGAATTTGTATACTCTAAGGTCTAGTGAATGAAAGAATATTTCAGTAAATTTTATCTCTTCTCTACGATATTCAGAACTACTCGCACTACTCGTGTTATATTTGTAATATTCTTCCATTTTATAATATACAAGATATTATTTCAATTATTGTATCTCAAAGAAAAGAAAAATCATGTGAAAATCAGTAAGATAGATGAGTTAGAACAGTGATTTTCACTTTGCCTCTGCTGGAAAAAGTGCAGTCCTCCCTCTTCACAGACAGTATATGATCTTATCAGAGAGCACCTGGTCAGCTCATGAAACCAACAGAGTCCATAGGGAACAGGCTGTGCTGGTGTAGGGTGCCCACCCTGGAGTACTGTATCCAGTTCTGGAGCCCCCAACACAAGAAGGATATGGCATTGCTTATAAATGCTTTATTGCTTTGCAGTTATTCAAAAATTTCTCTCCTGATATTTATACTCCTATCAATATTCACTTTCAAGCTTAAAAGCCAATATTACAACTCTTCTGGAAGAGCTCACCAAAAGGAAAAGTTCTAGGCACATCCACTTCAAAGATTTGGCCAAATCAGTGTTCCATCACATCCAGCTTAGGTATGAATTTCATACATATTCACATACGGGAAACTGTCCAGGTTCATTAGAGAACTACATTGCTTAGGAGAGGAACAGACAATACAGTCAAGGACAGAGTTCAGTAAAATTGTTTTTCTATGGGATCCAGGCTAACTCTGATATGGTGCTCTTGGATACATCAGTTCTTCACTGTCTTATACAGGAAAAAGCTCACTCAACAGGAAAATTATGCAGGCTATGCAGTTAGAAAAGCAAATCAAAGCAGGCTGTGAAGTACAACATGAGAATATTATGTCTTCACCTTTAGTATGAAAACGTATGAGTCATTTTCATCTGTTGTCTTCAAGGTATTTAAATGTTCCCCATCTATGCCTATTGAGGGTTAAATACCTGACTTCATTTGAGAATTAAAAGATACCAGGTTTAAACAAAATCACTGGGCTCAGTATAAAGGTGAACTCTGTGGAGTTGTGTAAGAACTTTATCCCAATTCCTATATCTGTATCCTCCACATGAATGAAAACATCTATCATTTCCTTCAGTCTAGAGTACAGCAGAACATTCTCTATCCTATTTCTAGCCAGAGAGAATTGAAACTCAAGGGCAAACAGAGCCCAGTTGGAAACATCTGAATAAGTTCCTAATGGATGGTTGTTATCAAAGCACTCCCATTTTGCCATCCTCCGACAACTTTATGTTTTGTAGATGGATGACAGCACTTTTCTTTCATTTCCCAGCTTCTATAATTAACATTTAATCTTATTGGTGTTTCCAAGTGCTCTCTCTAGGGTCATGGTACTTGTAATATTGGCTCTGTGGAAAAAATAAATTTACTTATCAGAAAAGTATTCAGGTAGCGATAAGAATTCTGTGCAGCTGAGGGAAGAAGTGAGATAGCTGAAAGCTGGAGTGTCTTGGATTTGGTACAAAAAAGAAAAGGAGATGAATACTAAAGGTTTTTTTTTTTTTTACCTTGTCCCAAAATACAAAGTATATAGAGCATGTTCCCTTACAGGGTTACACAGAGAAAATCTCCAAGAATCTACCAGGAAGGATGACTCTACACTGCTGCTGGGGGGGCTTGTAATCAGACACTCTCCCAATTTGTGGCACTAGCCTTCTTTCCAGTCTATCTTGTCTTTCCTCTCAGCACATCATTTGTATTTCCAAGGCTTAATTTTTCTATAGCAAAACCATTGATCATTGTTTCTTCATATATCTTCCAAAATTTTAAAACCTTGAATTTATTCAACAGCTTTCATTTTGCTGATAGTTAGTGAATGTAATAAATACCTTATGAAAAACAGATCAAGTCTTTTCCTGAAATGTATTCCTTCTTTTAAAACACAAGTTGAACTGTCAAGTGAAGTAAGCTCTTAATATCTTAAATTGCACTGTTTTCTAGACAAAGGTAAATACCCTAAATATCTAAGGTGTGGGGGGGGCAGAACGGCGAGGCCGGACTCTTTTCAGTGGTGAGTGGAGACAGGACAAGGGGAAATGGCCGGAAACTGCAGCATAGGAAGTTCTGCACAAACATGTGCAAGAACTTCTTTACAGTGAGGTGACGGAGCACTGGAACAGGCTGCCCAGGGAGGTGGTGGAGTCTCCTTCTCTGGAGATGTTCAAGACCTGCCAGGATGCCCACCTGTGCGACCTGCTGTAGGGAACCTGCTTTGGCAGGGGGGTTGGACTCGATGATCTCTGGAGGTCCCTTCCAACCCCTACAATTCTGTGATTCTGTGATACCCAAATTTCTTCATCATTTTTAAAGTAGAATTTCAGTGTCATAACCATCAAACTATTAAAAAATAAAATAAAATAAAATAAAACCGCATTATGTCTTTCTAATCATGTTCTCTGTAATTATATTTTTCAGTTTCTTTAAAGAGGTACAGTGAAATCTGACTAAATTAGTAGAATCAAGACACTGAATTTCTTCTCTTTTTTTTTTAGAATTACACATGACAACTAGAAAACATACTATGAAAAAAAAATCAAAAGAAATTGAAAAATATAAACATTAAAGTGTATTTGAGGAAACATTTCAGAATTCTTCTCAGAAAATTTGGTTACAGTCTGTACAAAATATTGTTAGGGTAAAAATGAAACAAAGCAGAAACAGAAACAAAAACTGTCATTCTGCCTAGAGCAAAATTGGAAATATGTGAAAAACAAAGTTTTTTAATTTGAGTTTCAGCAAGAATTTCCATGAACTAATGCATGTGCTTGGCAAATCATCAAGCTCAGTACAGGTTTTTTCATACTTAATGTCTCCCTGATAGCAGCACTAGCAAATTCTACTTGCATGCATTCACAGTATTTTTGTATATCAAGATGAAAAGCATGAACAGAAATCTCAGCTCACATATTGTGTTTTGAAAAATAGATCCAATGCTCAAGCTTCTCTGTGTATTTCATTAAATCTTAATGAATAATGCTACTTGCTGCTTCATAAGATTCTGGAAAAAATGTAATTGTCTAAGCGATTTCACAAAGAAATCTAATTCTCAGCTCAGGAGGAGCAATTTTTGTCCTTCAAAATTTTTTCATATTTTATTATTTTTATCTTAGAACATAGGGCTAATCGTTTTTCACAGAAGGTTAGTGCTCATCCAATTTCATGGGGTTATTGGTTCACATCACAGATGTAAAAAATGCAAGTGTTGGTTATTTCATCTTTTCTAAAAATACAGACTACTGCAGGACAGAGTAATGGTATTTGGCTTATCTCTCAAGCACAAATATAACTAGGAGACCACTGGTGCATTTTAGGAAAATAATACCAATTTCTCTTGTAAAATGCCAATCTCATTACAGCTGCAGTCCTTCTCAAAGGAGTATTAACATCAAGTGCTTATATTCTTTCAAGAAGTAAAATATGTATGCAACATTACTGAACTTTTTCTACCTATTGATAGGTCACCTGAGGGCAGTTCTCCATCTCTCCAACTCCAGAGGAGGTAAGATTTCACCTCAGAAGGGGACAGATTCTAGGGACAGAAACAGGTGAGACAATGTCTGTGCTGCCCTATGGATCACCCTTTTGTCTTTCATTAGATACTCAGGAGTGAATGATGGAGAAATTAACCTTTCCTACACTTAACTGCCTGAAAATGAGGTGCAGAATCTGAACAAGTACATTTCCTTCACTTGGGAATTTCAGTTTAGTGCTACAACAGTGAAGTTAATTTTAACACAAATCTCACTTATTTTAAAGATGAGTGGGAAACTAATTGGCATGTCCAGCTGGAAAATGACTCTTCTATTAGTGTTTAAGTTTCAGTCACGCTTCAGCGATCATAGTATGCAGATAAAAATTCAGATAGTTAAAGATACCTGCAAATAGGAGCAAAGAATTTGGGATCTGCCAGTATAAAATGCTCAAAAAAAAAAAAAAAAAAGAATAATAAAAATAATAATTAAAAAAAAAACGGAGAATTTCTATAATCTTCAGACCAAAAAAGAATGCAATAATTCTGTATATGATAAATGTGTAGTTCACATAATACATACTAATTAGTTTGTGAGTAACAGGAATAGAGTACATGTTTCTCTGCTTACAACGGCCTCACTAAATAGTATTTTTCATATTAATTGTAGAATGATTCTTTCATCTCAGATGATAATAAGGCCTGTATACAACAGCAGACTTTACACTGCTTTCTGCCAGCCCCTGCCAGGCTGAATGTAGGCCAAAGAGTTTGTGGATGTCAGCAATGAATATGTATCCCTGGATGCTGGTCCTGACTAAGCATGAGCAAATTAGGTGCAAAGCAGCATTAGCTTGAGTTCCAAACAAAGAAAAAACAAACAATCCTCCAAGACATTATGCAGATGCTTCTCAGAAAATCCAAATTCATTTGAAAATAAAGTTTATTTACAGAAGTCTATGTTTTGTAAAAATAACGCAATTAATCCTGGTCTAGAGATTTGTATCCATCGGCCATTTCAATCCATTTCTATGGCATTAGTTGCAAAGAAATCTGCATTGATATTATGATATTGATTGATATCTGCATATATCTGATAATCTGCATTGATATCAATGATATTAATTGAGTTAAAACCAAAAATGCCAATTATTTCTGTCACCAGTAAGAAATGACTAGAGATAAGGTTTTCTTGGTTTTGTTGTTATTTGTTTCATTAGTTAACTGCTTCATGAGTTACCAGGTGATTCATTACTGGGAGTGGAGCAAAACTAAGATTTTCCAGTAGCTCACCCAGATAAAGATCACCTTTTAGTCTGATAACCTACACTGAAACCAAATAGAGGAGTAATGATTGTGGCACTCTGTGATCTGTAACAAAATGCCACAATTTAAAGGAGCAGAAATATAGTTATTTCTTTCACATTGAATGGCCAGTAAAAATCTATGGTCCTGTGATTTATTTTGGTTAGGATAGAAAAAGTAGCGATGGAGTTTTTTTTTACTTTGAAATAAGTCTATTCTCATGTACGTGAGGCATTGAAAGAAATAGTTTGCACTATTCCTGAAGAAATCAGACATCAACAAATGACCAACACTAACCTTTAAATTCTTTCATCTCAGTTGTGTTTTGTCTCATCTTACTCTTTTTTTTTTTTTAATCTTTTTCTTTATTCTTTGTGTCTGATGTTATGATTTGTCTCACTTCTTTTGTTTTGTCACATTTACCTATGCAAAAATAATAGGTTGCCCCCAAAGGGTATTGCTTATAACTTCTTGATTAGTGAAGTGATTTACAACAAGAATCACACTCAATAATGCAAAGTTCTAATCAGGTCACACTGCAAATTATACTATATTATTAGCAACAAAATGTTATGTCAATTTGTATGTATTTATTTGGAACTGAACTAAGCGAGAGATGTTAAAAACAAGAAGGAATACTATAGATACATAGGTCGGAAGAGACAGTCCAAAGGGAGCATACCTCCTCTGCTAAATGAGAAAGGAGCACTGGCTAGAACAGACATGGAGAAGACAGAGGTACACAATGAGTTCTTTGCCTCAGTCTCCTCTGACAGCTAGAATTCTCACATCCATGAACATCACACCACTGAACCTCTAGTTGGCAACTGGGGGAGTAAATTTCCCCCACTTAAGAGCAGAGCAAGTCCAAGATGAACTTATGAGACTGAATGTGCACAAGTCCATGGGACTGGATGACATGAAACCCATATTCCTAAGGGAGTTTGCTGATATGGTTGCTAAGCCACTCTCCACTATATCTGAAAAATTGTGACTGTCAGGGGAAGTCTCCAGGAACTGAAGAAAGGGAAACACTACTCTTATTTACAAGAAAGGGAGGAAGGAAGACCCAGGGAATTACAGGGTGTCTCGCTCCAATTTATAGGAGGGAGATGAGGTTCTTTAATATCTGTATACCCGGTGTGAGATTAAGAAACAACGGTTCATATGTTGTTCCATCCAGTTTATTACTAAGACCTAATCAGGGAGACGGGGAAGGGAAGGAGTGCGATAGAAAAGATGGAAAAGAAGCAGGAGTTGCGTAAAGCGGGGATAGTCACCAGCAGGATCCAGCAGTGGTCCCGTTGCACGGTGTTTGAAGGTCCCGGGCAGAACGCAGCAGAAGACGGGGAGCAGCAGCGTGGCCGGCACTGGGCAGCAGGCAGGTAGACGAGGAAGGCGAAGTCGAAGGAAGTCGAGGAGCCAATTCTTGAAGCAGCAACAGCGGTCAGGCAGCAGGCTCAGGAGAGTTCAACAGTATGCAGGAATCACCCCAATCTTCAGGAATCCTTCTATCTTCAGGAATTCCTCTCTCTCTGTTCTTCTTCATGAGGAATCTGTTGTCAGAAACCTGCCGTTCTTCATGAGGAATCTGTTGTCAGAAACCTATCCTCGTGGTTTTCAGTTCCTCTTTTATCCTCCTTGTTCTCCTGCCTATGTGACAAGGATGGGCTTCGAGCAAGAGTCATTGAGTACCCTCTAAGATGGCCCATCATCCTGAGATAGGTCCACACAAAGGAGCACTTCACAGCTATTTAGCTGCAGCTCATCTAGCTCTCGTTGCCCCTGGCCTTGTCCATCTGCATTCCCCCAGACAAAGGATTTCACAAGCCTTGCTCGGGACTTGTCTGGACTTGAACAAGTCCATCTGTGTCCCCAGCAAGCTTTGAGACACAGAAGTTAACAGAATAATAACTTACAGAGTAGTATCTTACACAGGGTCATGAGCCTCACTCTGTGCCTGAGAAGATCATGGAATAGATCCTCCTGGAAAGCATGTTAAGGCACATGAGGGATGAACAGATGATCCAAAACAGCCAGAATGATTTCACCAAGGGAAGGTGGTACCTAAGCAATCTGGTGGTCTTCTATAATAGTGATGGCATCAGTGAACAAAAGAAAGGCAAATAATGTCATCGACCTGGATTTCTGCAAGGGCTTTGACACAGTTCCCCACCACAAACATATCTTTAAATTGGAAAGATATGGACTTGAAGGGTGGACTATTCAGTGGGTAGGGAATTGGTGGGAAGGTCGCAGTCAGAGGATTGCGGTCAATGGCTCAATATTCAGATGGAGGCCAGGAAAGAAAAATGTCCCCCAGGGATCTGTCTCGTGTCCAGTACACTTCAACATCTTTATCATTGGCATAGATGATGAGATTAAGTGCACCCTCAGCAAGTTTTCCAATGACACCATGCTGAGTGGTGAGGCTGATACAGCATTTAAGGAAGGAATGCCATCCTGAGAGATCTTGACAGACTCAAAAGGTGGGCCCTTGTGAACCTAATGAGATTTAACAAAGCAAAGTGCAAGATTTTGCACTTGGTTTGAGGTAATTCCAGATATGTATACAAGCTGGGAGAAGAAATCCTTGAGAATACCCCTACTGAGAAGGACTTAGGGGTCCTGATAGATGAAAAACAAGCTAGCAGTGTGAGTTTGCAGCACAAAAAGCCAATAGTATCCTGGTTCCATCAGAAGAGGTGTTGTTATTAGCGCAAGGGACGTGATTGTCTCCCTCTACTCTGCTCCTGTGAGGCCTCATCTGGAATACTGTGTCCAAGTCTGGAGCCCCCAACACAGGAAAGATGTGGAGTTTTTGGAGAGAGTCCAGAGGAAGTCCATGAAGATGACCCAGGGACTGGAGCACCTCTCTTATGAGGATAGGCTGAAGGAACTGGGCTTGTTCAGCCTGAACAACAGAAGGCTGCAAGAGACCTCCTTGCATATTTGAAGGAAGTTTATAAGCATGAGGGAAGTAAACTTTTTACATGGGTTGATACTAATAGGAGAAGGGGGAATGGCTGTAAACTGAAGGAGGGGAGATTTAGATTAGATGTCAGTGGAAAGTGTTTCTACTGAAAATGTGGTGAGGTGCTGGAACAGATTCACAGCTCAGAGAGCCTGTGAATGCGCCATCCCTGGAGAATTTAAGGTCAGGTTGGATGGGGCCCTGGGCAGTCTGATCTACTACTTGATCTAGAGATTCTTCCCGTGGCAGGGGATTTGGAACTTGGTGATCCCTGTGGTCCCTTACAATACGAGCCATTTTATGATTATACGGTACCGTACTTATCATTATAAACTATATAGACAGAATAGAAGGTAGCTCATTGGTCCGTATTTATAATACCTTGAACTGTCTTACTAGGCAAATTCATGATTGCCTTTCATCAGATGCTTATATGAAGAAAACCAAATTGGTCAGTATAATCAAATAATCAGCACAAAAATTCAGAAAAAAATAATTTTTAGCACATGTATAACCATTTCCAGAATGAAGATCTCAAGATTTCCAACAAATTCAGCTGTTGAAATAGTAGAAAGTATTTGATAATGAATGTAAAATTTGTTGCAAATAGAAATATTACCAACATAGTATGGCATCTGTATACATTCAAATTCAGTGGACAGTGATTATCAATTCATATGAAAGAAAGGAGAAAATACCTGATATAGGAAGGAAGTTCATAGTGAGTATCACAGCAACAGGAGCACAAACATTCTTGTCATTTGTAAAACAGATTCAAAGACTCATTTCAGTGTTATCAGTGATTGATCTAATGCCCATATTCTTAGATATGTATTAATTTCCAAAGCACGTAGTAGCAAGAACAATGCAGATCATTGTGATTTGACAGCATAGCAATAATATACAACAATAACAACAGTAACAATAACAACAACATAATGCTTATATGGAGCATATTCTATATTGGAATAACTGTACCATATTAACTAATTAACACAAACTAATGATATTCCTTTACTATCTCACAATACTAATAAAAGCACATTACTTCTCTGTCTACACTTTCATGTTCTTAGCTCTTTGCTTTTGAGCATATTATGGTAAACTTTAGAAATCAGTTTTTTACAGATTCCACCTTAAACACTGTCTGATGCAGAATGTAGACAACTGTCCTTAAAATCGGGTATGTCATAAAGTTTGCACCTGTGCGATATTGTGAGTTAAACATTAAAGGAACCAAAAGAAATGCTGATAAAATTAGAGCTGGTCAGAATTATTCTGAGAGTAGTTTACTGCCACAGAATGACAGTCTCTCAAAAATCTTCTATCATGCAGTCCAGTTCACATGATGGGATTTTCTGAGGAGGAGAAGCCTGGAGATAAGGTTCAAGAACATCCAGAGACCTTAACTCTGAGTTAAGCCCCATAGTTTTAATGTCCAGAGATTTATAAAATAGTGTAGTAATTTCTCTTTGTGCCTAGGGCTGAAAAATTATGAATTTTTCAGAATTTTTCAGAATTTTATGCTTTTATGGCAGTGCCCTTGAGCTGTTGTCCCTGACTGCTTACACTGCCTGTTCACATGAGCTTGCTGACTCAAGATCTGGCTTCCAAATCCAGGGTAAGTCAGCTAGATCTGCTGATGGGGATATTTGGAGATAAAAGTAATGGAAGAGTTGCTTGTTCCCTATCAGTGCATTGTAGTCAAAGCCAGCTGGTGCAGGGAGTTCCAGCTGAGTTGAGTTTCAACAGAGTTACTAAGATCATTGGTGAATGACATTTGGACTTTGATGTCAGTGAGGACATCCAAAAGATGTCCAATCCTAAATTTCAGAAATCCTTAGTCTAAAACTAAGTTGTGCATTCCCTAACTTTATGCATGTAATTCAGATAAAACCCTTCAAGAGTTTTGATTTACTTTCTTTTTAAACTTTTGAAATAACATCTTATTTACTAGGTAGATGGGAGCTTAATTAAGCAGACACTGTAGAACACTTCTTAAAAGTTCAGATATATCTGCCAAGATTTATTTCCTATAATTTCAGTTTCATTGCCAGCTCTTGTTTGCTAGTAAGCCTCTTGGACATGTCTCACAACTTAATGCTATTCTTGCTATACTTTCACTGCCACCTTGTGTAACCCCAGTTTGTCCCATATTTTGCAAGAGAAAATATGGCAAGGGGCTATTATTTCTATGTTCATATAATATTGAGCAAAATAGCACCCAGTTGGCTTCTTTGAAACACGCTCTACAAATGCTAAGTACCAATATTACAATTGTTATTATACTGTGGTTATTATTATATTTATTACGATTATTAGTATTATATAATGACATACTTAACATTTGTAAGTCATTACATGTGCATTGAACTTCTGTTACACTGTAATATAATATCTTAAGATTGCACAATACACATGTTGATTATTCTATCCATGCACTCATGTGGTGTTTAAAGATGTATTTAAATTATCCATCTGCTGTACCAGAACCAAATAGCATATATTAGTAGAAAATAATTAAAAGACCATATATATCTATATGTTTGCATTAATTATCTAGGTATTGTTGACTTTCTGGAAACAACCTTATTTTAATCAAGCTGGTTGATCCTGTTGCAAAACTTCAAGAGTCGAGTTGGCTGATCTTATAGGGATAGGAGCCAGGCTGGCAGAGCAGTGCCCTCACCAACATGGACACAATCCCAGTATGTACAAACTAGAATAATGTAAGTCCAGTGAAGGGTAGCCTGGGGCAACCAGGACCCCAGGCATTCCCATATACATCTGCAGTAACCATACAGGATTGAGAAGGAAGCAGAAGAAACCAGCAAAGCATGGTCAGAGCCATGAAGGCTGTGGCCAGGCACAGTTACACATGAAGTGTATCAGGGGCAGAGAAGGAAAGGGAGGAGCTAGGATGGGCTCTTGAGAGTTATGCTCAGGTGCAGCTCTCCAGCTTGGAGGAGGCCCTCTTCCCAGGGCTCTGTGCGTATCTATGTGCCCAATGACTGTGCTGTTCCAGCACTCACAACAGGCACTTCCAGCGAAACCCTACATGGGAGCACAAACTTTGTGTATTCAGGCTTAATACTTGTACCTGGAAGTTTCCCGTGGGATTATCTGGATGTAGCCCATGTGTGCTCTGACTTGCTAGACAGCTCCTCCTGAAAATGTGAACTCATTCCCAAGCAGTCCCAAGAATAAAACAAAACCCAAAATGTTGCTTGAAATATCTGGGAAAGGATAATGAAAAAAAAAATTAACTCAAACACTGATGTAGTGGACATAATGAGGACATAATGACATGTTCATGTGTTCATAATATTTTCTTTGCTCCTTGTCCTTTCTTAATCAAACGATGAGCATCCAGAAGAAACTACTTCCAACATTACAGTACCCTCTGGCTTCTCTGTCACTTCCCGATCTCACCAGTACCCCTCACTGACGTCTCCAGCTCTGATGCCAATGTGTTGGATCAAAGACCTTCCAAATGTGGTATTTTCTTCTCTTTCATCTTCCCCAAAATCCTTAATAACAGTATCAACCTCTTTCCATTGAATTTAATTTCTATCTTCCCTTGTTCTTGCCACCCTCCCTTCTAAGTAATTGAAAGGATCAGAGGAAAAATCCAGATTTTTGCAATGTTTTACAAATCTTTAAGGGTTTGATGGACTCAATTCTGAGTTAGATGATAAAGTTTGTCCTGATTTGAGCCCAATTCTATTATCATCTGCCTTAGGAAATTCTAATTCAGAAGGTAAATTGGAAGGAAAAAATAGCGCAGAGAAAAGAAAAGCTTGTACACTCTTACACATGTGCAAGAGCCCAAACCTTATTTGTAACTACTGAAATTTGGCAGCTTTATGTCTTTGGGAGTTTATTATAAATGTGAAGTGTGTGAAAGGTATTGTCCTCAGAGGCTTGTGTCTGCTATTCATATCACCTTCCTAAACATGGGTGAACATGGGAATAAATATTTTCATTGGAAAGTGAGACGAACATGCATATATATAGGTTAGTAAACAGATGGTGGCCCTGAACTCCTGGCTTTAGAGATGAATTCATAGTTCACCTTTTGATTGAAATAAGAAATCACAGGAAGAAGGGAGGACCAGGATATCACAGCTGCTGTTTCTGATATCACACTTAGTCTTCTCTTATTCTAGTATCTTGGAATTATGTTCAACTTATGCTGTGCTCCACTGTCTCTTTTGTGGACTCGGGCCTTCGTAAACTGATTTTTTAATGGCATAGGTTGCTGAGAAGTATATACTTGCAATATTTCAGCTGTAAAGCTGGATAGGGATTTTTAATGTAATATATTTTTTAGCTGTGCTGGTATACATTTGACTGATTTTAAGCTAGTGGGAAATGGATGAACAACTAGAAGTTGCATGAACAAATTCTGCTGTTTATCCCTCATCTGGACTGGACTCAGTGACTTAAAAAAACTTGCAGTTAAGTTAAACTGCATACTTCCTACTCTCAATTTGTTTTTGTATGTATAAAGTTTAAAAGTTTCTACTTTAACAAACTGACAAAATGCCCTTATAATATAAGCATCTCTCAGCTCATAAATATATATTTAACAGTTCTTTGATAACTCTTTACTTGAAGGATGTAATACTTAGTTTAAATGATTTTTTTAATCTCATATTACATCCTTGTATTGCTTATTTTTTACTATTTATTGTATAGGAAGTAACCTTGATGAGAATTCCAGAAACTCATCGTTCTTAAATAGATATACTGATTTTCAGGTTTTAACTCTGTCTAGAAACTATAGCTCTTTGATAGCATATACAGGATTAATACATTAGCTGGAAAAAAAAGAAAAAAAAAAAAAAAAGTGTGATTTAAAAGGAAACAATATAAACACCTAATAGAAACATTCCAGATACAACATAGAGATACCAGAAAATTCTGGATGCTATTTATGGTAGAAGTCTCTTCTGCAAATTAAATCTCAGTGTAAAACCATTAAGGAAATGAAAAAACTTTCTGTAATGAACTTGTTTCAGAAGACATTAAAACATTTTACAGCAAAATAAAAGTATTTTATTACTCACAAACCAGGCATCATAGCAACCCTAATATTTCTATTCATATGTGAGTATTTTTATGTGGTAACATGATCTATATAATCCTTTTTAAAATAAGAATATTTAAAATTTAATCATTTAATGTATATATTTAGAATTTACTGCTTGCTTTAGTGTTCTTCTAAAGCTGGGTCATATCATGCTAAAGCTCTTTCAATTTCTTACAACCTTGACATTTCTTCTGCAGCTGTTGATATCATCAGCCTGTAAAACTTAGAAGAAGGAAGTTCCATTTCCAAGTCCAGAGAAGAGTGATTATGAATTCAATATGCCAACAGAGAAATTCAGACAGAGGTCAAGTATCCGGTATCCTATTAGTATGTAGGACTAGTGTAAGTCTTCCAGAATTTTTTAAGTCATCTCAGTTCAGCTTTAGGAGAACTTCTGGACACATCTGTTTTTAGGTTTAAATTTTAAAAAGACAGCTTCCAAAAAAATATGGTTTTTTTACAAATCAGACACTGTAGCAACCAGCTTTAAAGGAAAATCATTTTTTTTCCAGAAGTAAACCAGTCTAGCAAAATTCTGTTCATACTGAAATGAGCTGCAAATCTCCAGGTATCTTTATAGGAGTGAAAGTTTTACCAGATTATAGAAAACTGAGTTGGAAGCTGGAGGAAAGTGCATTCCAACTTGGCAATCAATGAAAAACCGCTGTTTCAAACATATTGAAACTGGTGAAAAACTAATTGATTATGATGGAAAGAAGGCATTGACTTTTCTCCATATGATAACCTTTATTTAAAATGTCAGCTAGGTTCAGACAAGGGATGAGCAGAGAATGAGAAATCTTCTATAGAGTTGCCACGTTAAATTTCCAATGAGCTGAATGCTATCAGATTTGTTTCTTTATATAGACATTACTCTAGTGTGCAACTAACCAAAGAATTGACTTTAATATTTAGATTCAGATTTCATATCAGCATAAAAACCTGGAAATTTAGTACAATCAATGATCAGAGTGCCTTTTTTTTCCCTGAATGATCTACAGGCATGCTGTAAAATTGGACAATGTTTTAAAAATATTTTGTCTGCAGATTTCCTAGGACTGAACATTCTTGGCAAAACCTAAAGCCATTACACTAGCTATAGGTTTCTTTCAGTAGATAATTACTGAAAAATATATTTTCTAGAGACATTTAAATCAGAAAAAGACGCAAAAGGTGATTCACAGGCAGCATGTCTCTGTATGCTTTGTAGGCACTTCCACCATTTGAATTTTGTAGATGAAAATAAGTTGCAGTCAAGATTGAGTAAAGATGACTGCAAGCCATCGTTCCTACTGTGTGATTTATTTTACTTTACTGTCAATAACACTGAGATTCTATCAAACCAATCAGGCTGGTTGAAACAAAAATACAAGAGAGGAGAAAAAGGGAGGTCAATAATGGCAAGAAAAAGATGACATCTTCTGATATGCTGAGTGGTGATCCTCTAATTGTAGTTTGGCAAGTAGATAGATATGAAAACTGACATTATCCTAGCACAGAGAGACACAGCACAAGGAATGCAAAAAGGATAAAGCACTTTAAATGAGCTCCAAATTCTATTCAAACTAATAAGAGTTCTCTGACTGAATTCATGAGGGTGTAGCTGAGATTTGGATTGATGCATCCACTCCAAATGAATATTGCTCTCTTACAAAAAAAAGAAAAAGTTACTGATAGGCCTTGATTGCTATCTGTTTTCCATATGACTACTCTTCCACTGTTTGATAAATAATGAAAAGGATTTTAACCTTGAAAGAAGCTGGAAAAACTTCTGAGAGATAAAGCTCCATCAGAGAACAGTGTCTATTAGGAAGTCTGTACTATGGCAATGACTGATTCCCAGATGAATCACCTTCATATATACTTTTGAAACCCATTTGCCTGATAGAAATCTTGGTGACCTCAGCAAGGCGATATTTCTGACATATTTTTGTTTACATCCTCTTTATTCACAGCTCAATGTATCACTTCTCTTGGAGTATTACTAACTTTTTTCCTATAAGCGTATGTACGGGCTTATGAATTTTTAATACCACAAGCCAACATTCATAATAAGAAAAGTTTTGTTTATATGGATATAGATATGATTTGAAATGATAGCCCTAGAAAGAAAAGAAAATGATGTAACTTTCATAATGATATCAGGTTATAATACCGCTCCCAACTGATCTTTGTATAGATTAAAATGCAGAAGCTTTACTTTAACAAATGGTGAAATAGAAAAAAAAGCAATGCACAGATGTTTGTCATTTAAACACAGACACAAACACATTTAAAGCACAAAATTCTGCTGTAAACCTCCCTCTACAAAATGATATTTCACTACAGAGCTGTTTTTTATCTATGATGTGAAATAGAAATATTGTAATATATGTCAAGCTTTTAAAGCAAGTTACTGTAATAATTTCCATGCTAACTAGGTGTTTTCTGTTTCTCCATCACTACAGAAAATAAACCATGGAAAGAACTGAAAAAACAACCCAGCAATAATAGGCTCACTTTTTAACACTGCTAATTTGAGATAATAAGTAGGACTCTCCTGATCATTCATAGTTAGTATAAATTTGACATATTTATCATGTATGAAAGATAACCCTACATTAACTTTTGTTCAATTAGATTATTTTTCATATAAAAAGGATAAGGTTTGCAAATTACAAATTGTCCCATAACCTCACTAACTCAGCTCGTGTTCCACCTGAATATACTATGTTTATGCAAAGTTGTCTAATTTAGCCCTTTTTCCTGTAAGAAAAGTTTTCCCAGTATGTAACAGAAATAATCACCTACAATATTGGACACAAATAGAATTTAATCATTTAATGCTGCAAGAATAAGATGCACAAATTTCAGATCTTGAAAAGTTGCTTTCAGTTGCTTCCAATTCCTTAAGGAAACACCTATGTTTTTGACATTACTTCCATCCAGACAGCTGCAGTTGAGATCTGGCCTCTTAAAAAAGACAGTCTTTGCAGTTTTTACTATTCTGAGCAGCTTCATCTTTCTTTGTGATTCAGTGTCTGTGCTCCACGCACCTTGCCTGCATGTAGGATTTACTTACCCAGTATTTATTAACTACTTGGATTTGTAGACTTCTCAGTCATGACACGTGGTAAGGTGCTCTAGTGAACGCTTACCATGCCCCACAGAATAAGCTTGTAGACATGGTTCTATCCCTGTAAAGTGCATAATATTATCAAGTGTGGAAATGAAAGCAACTGTACATTTCAGTTCAGCATTGCTTTGGCAGGGGGGTTGGACTCGATGATCTCTGGAGGTCCCTTCCAACCCCTACAATTCTGTGATTTGCGTTTAAATGAAAACCACTACTGATGCTGAAATACTCCTCAGGTACCTTGGGAAATGGGGGTCGAAAATATATGTGTAAGTATTCCCTAGTGTTACAGCAGTGACTCTTTCTTCCTTGAGAATGCAATACCCTGCTGGAAGCTGACTCCCAGGTCTGTTGCTTTTGTGCAGGGTTTGTACCCATCCAACACAGCAAGATGCTGAGCACTGCCACACTCCAGAACAGGCTTCAAAAGACAGAAATCTGTGTCATCCACATTAAATACTTTTCGTATTTATTTTTAATCCAATATCTCAGAGATCAGAGAGAAGGGAATTGTAGCACCCTTCCTTTGGACTCAAGGTTGGCTGGGGATCCTGCCTTCCAGAATAAGATCTCTGTTAAGAGAACTTCTATAACAGTAAACTCTTATCCACTTTTCCAGCACTATAAGTGTAAAAATTATTAAAATATGTAATAAACATACATTAGTTATGTGAAAGAGGGAGACATCAACAACCTTCGAGTTATTTGTTACAACACTTTGTGAGGGATCCAGCAGAAGAGAAAAAACAAGAGTACTAACTTTTGAAAACAGGGCTTTCCTTTCCATAATGGAACAACAAAAAAAGAAAAGATGTAGATAACTTGTTTCTGAGTAAGTATTCTCATTCCAAAATGCTGATTGATGCCTTTCATTTAAAGTGAATACATAGTGTAATTTTTAAGGACAAGTATGCCTTTTTTAAAAAAAAATCAAAAATAATTGTTGAATAAAAAAATGTTTTGTGACTCCAAAAACAAATTCAGTATTTACATTGCCTTCCAGTGTACTCTGGATGAATATTTTCAGCCATTGTACTGTTTTATCTTTTTCAATAGAAAAATAGTAAATTTCAGTAAGTTCTATAGATAGTCTCAACTGTGTTTTTCATGTGAATTCAAAATTAAAAATTTCAACTGTTTGCTTGACGGATCGTTAGAAGATTTAAAAATCAAATTCAGTTCTAAATGCCTGTTTTTACAACCAGAAAAAAATTGTGTTTTGGGAATCAAGTTTTTAACATACTCAGTAAAAGCACGTGCTTTTATGAAGTGTTAATCAAAAAGCATGTCAGATCTGCCTGGAATGCAATCTGTGGATCAAAGGACTAGGAAGAAAAGTAACTTTTTTTTTTTTTTTTTGTCAGCTATACTTCCTGCTTGTTCTTAATATAAATATCTTAAATATCTTTGTTCCTCTTTTCTATTTAAAACAAAGTTGCAAAGTTTTGACTTGTCATTTCAATTAACTTCAATACATAAAAGCACACAGTGATTTAATAAGGCAGAGATCAGGAGCAGAATGTTCAATTTTTTGCTAGCTTACAGTGGATGCAGCTTGAACATAGATCACTTTGTCATAAACTGTATTTAAGTCTGGCTTTCTGCTTCAAGACACTAAGGAGAAAAATCCGACACTGGCTACATTTTACAAATACACACTGGAATGAAACCTGCCACAATTAGGGATGAACAGATTTTAAAGTGAGTTGCACTGAACCATCAGAAGGTAATAAAAGTTACATATTCTCTAGGATAATCAATCCTTCTACTGCTCACCAAAACTTGGACCTGGATGTCAGCTATCCAATAAAGTATCTGCTATTTGTCAGGAAACCCTGTCAGAAGCATTTCTTTCGCTTTGCAGATATAAATATGAAAAACAGACTTCAGACACATGGGAGTGTCATTTCTTTTCATGTCTGCAAAATGAATTTCTGTGTCTGAAACGTCCCTTCTGCAAACGGTTTGTGCTCTAGGAAGGAGATTTCAGAAAGTTTTTAACAGCTCTGAAGGTGGATAATGATAGAGAGAAACACTCCTTTTCCAGAGTTATATTATATTTTCATGAATTGTGGCCACGTGCCAGAGGTCTTGGAAATCACTATTCTGAGTCTTCAAATGGTTTCTAGGGGTTAAATGCAAAATAATTGCTTTGAACAGATCTTTTCACCCTGCAGTTAATTTTCCCATGAGATTTGTGAAAAATTGGACACATAAAAATCTTATTCTTAGGGAATATGATTTGAGTAGTTCAACTCATCATTTGAAACGGCTTTATGAAACTGCAGTGATTTACCAAAATCCTCCTGTTATTTCCTAGAATTTGTGTTTTTATAATTGTTTAGAACTAAAAAAAATATTTCCTCTATTCCATGTTTTTTGTGCTCAAAGATACTGTTGAAACCCTGGGGGCAAAGTTTTGGGTGGAAATGGTCCACTAACTATATCTGAGATTAACTTGAAAGTCTGCATATGATTACCAGTTGATCTCAAGTTCACTGGCTTTAGGACTATGCAGTAAGTGTGAACATGACAGTCACCACCACATGCTGAAAAGCAAGAGTAAGTCTAAAGTCCTTAAGAGATAATGTTCTCCAGATTTGAATATGCCCACAGAGAGGAAGCATTTAGCTGTAGAGGATGTGCCAGTTGTCTCCAGGAATGTGTTTGTCACCGAGCATAAAGGCTTTTGTCACCTACAAGCAGCCAGCGAGGGGTTCAACATCCCATCCATTCTATCCCAACCATGAAACATATGCTCTTCCTCACATCCAGAAGTAGACAGATAAAATGCTGGGGAAGCTCTTTTAGTGAAATACTTTTTTGTTGTCAGGTTAGAGCAGAATCTCTATCAGCATAGTGTGGAATTTGTAAGATGTACTTTATTTTTAATTATTTAGAAAACCAGATAAAATTGCTTCTTTTAGGAAATGTTCTTTTTTTTTTTCCCCTGTAAAATATTTTAGTTTCTTCACTGAAATTCCAAATATATATATATATATATATATTAAAATTAAACAAAAATAATTCTGCTCTTAAATGGAAATAGGCCATTTTCTTTATGTCCTCAGGTGACCTGTATATTAGTTACCAACAAAACAATTGTTGAAGATTAAAATCATTACAAATACAATCTACCAATCCAAACTGGCAAAAGAGCAAACATGGAAGGCAAATGTGAAAATAAAAATAACAAATGAACTAACATGCATGGTTTTACTGGTTATAAATCAACATTTCTGGTCATAGCAGCACTCTAAAAAAAAGTTCTCAGATATTTTGCAGAAAGATTAAGGGGCCCTTGAATTTATAGTGCTTGTGAAAAATTTCTTGTAGAGATGTACTATTGGGATTATAAAGATCCTTTAGCAATGATTAATTGATATCTTTCAAAATGTAAGTATAGCTGGTTTGGAAACTGAATTTCACAGACAGAGATATCAAGTACAATTTCATTTCAGGTTTAAATCCCTTTCAGCAATTTTAGTATTTACTGAAAATTATTACCTAAGGGCAGGTCTCTGCAATCTCTCACATGCGGGGAAGTTTGAAAAGAACAAAAAAAAATTTTAAGACAACAATTATATGATATACTTTTTCTGGAAAGCTAACTTGAGCATCAATTTCTATGTCAGAGTTGACAGAATGTTTTTGAGTTTGGGAAGTAGGATGAAAACCCCACTTTCCCTGCTTACCTTGAAAAAAGGGAGGGGGTAAGGGTAGCAGGAGGGGGAATTCTTGGTCAGCTAATGATGAATAACTCCAAAGTATTGCTCAAGTCCAAAGTCAGTCAAGTCAGTGTACAGATTTAGCAGAAAATTTCAGAAAGGATCTCATCTGAAGGGCCAGAGTACGCCTACTTGACTTTGCATTGCAAGCTGGAAAAGTTACTGATTCGTTTTGCTAATTCTAATTTGTTATGTGGTTTAAATTGATGATTCTAATAACAATTTGCATTTTAAAGAAGATGAGACAATGGCATCAATTCCCATCAAAAAGTCATATTGGAAACATTTATTAAATCATAGTATTGGAGATACTATAATGTTTTGTCATCCTTAAACAAGAAATGTCACAGAAATAGGATATTTCAATAGGAAGTATTGATGTGGTGGTGGTTGATAAATGCTGATTTATTTTAAAAAAGTAACCACAACTATCACTAATTATAGACAGAAAAATAATGGAATTGCCATACTGAGTGTGTTATTTGTTTCATGATATATAAATGTTAATTATATACTGTCATTTACAATATATGAAGATATATTAACTACCCTACCATCAACAAGTGATTAAAAGGGAGCCGTATTGCCCATCCTTTTCTAGAACCGAGAGCTAATATAATTATTTAACAATTCTACTTCTTAACGCAGTGAATGTAGAAAAGTTTTTTATTTAAATTATTCATTTTATGAGAGACAGCCCCTAGCATTTTGCATGTGTTTATGGGTAGGACCTTCTCAGCCATGAAGCTTGCAGTGGAATCTGCCTTTAAAAGGATCTTCATTTGCCCCTCACTTATTTTTGTGTACCAAAATGAACTTGAATAACCATTTTTATCACAAATGTCTGATCCTGTGCACCTGTGAGACTTTGGCAGCATCTTATCTGAGCTAATCCAATGCAGTATGTCTACCATCAATCTTGCTAATGTTATCGCTAAAGACTTTTCTCTTAAAAACAGGGCTCTCCAGACATCTTTCTTGTCCTTCATTTTAGTATACGAAAGATGAATCAGGCCTCTGACATTTGTCATTTGTAGTGGATACCAATACAAATATTCTATTGCTTCTTTATTAACTTTAATTCCAGTTACACAAAACAGGTTTTCAAAAATCTGCGGTTTTATTTGAAAAAGGTACCAGGAGAACTGAACTCAAAGCATCTGTTTTATACCAAACGATCACACATCAATATTCTGCACTTTTCAAAAACTAATTTTTTTATTGTAAGGGAAAAAGATTGCCATAATGAGAAAATTCATTGTTTTTTCTGAAAAAGGTTGTCAATTATTTCTCTATAGTGTCGGACCTATTCTTAAGGGTTGTGATGAACAAAGTCAGGCTGTGGTGTAAGCAGAACAAAGGCACACTAAGAAGCATTGTGTCTGAATTATTTTGCACAAGAGCAGTTGAAAGATCAAGGTCTGTGCATTGAATACTGGACTACAGTCTAAGGCCTTTACTAGTATATGTATTTTATAGGTTTGGCTCAAACAAGACAAATTCTATTATTATCAGCTCTTTAAACAAGTGAATGGAATATATACTGAACCAGTACACTTTGAGTTAAACCATTATTGCTTTCATAGTATTGTATTGACTTCATATGTTGGGCCCTATGGACACAATATGGATTTGTGACCATTCAGTGGAGTATTTTTAATAAAATGTAGAGTGCAGACTCAAATCATGGTAAACGCTAATGGGTTTTATGCATAGCTCACACAGAAAATTTTAAGAGGTTGTTCCTATAAAGACCACGTGATCTAGTTTGGTAGATGCAACAAGGCAAGTAACTTTAATTCTCCACAGTGTTCAAGTTTCTAAACCTCACCTGAGAATTGGGAGAGTACTGTTGCATGAGAATGTTTGATGTTTTGTGTGCTGTTTTATTCTGCCAGGAAATATTAAAATTTATTATTAAAAAAAGATTTACTATAGCTGTTTATTTCCCACAGCAGTGATAATATAACCTCCTATTCACCTACCTCATCTTGGATGAATCAGGATTTAACACAGTAACATTCTGCACCAGCTTGAGGCTGAACACAGCCGAGAAAGGACTTTTCTTCAGCTCCCTGTTTGTCAAGGTCTGGCAAGACCAGCAGTAATGAAAAGTCACTCTCCATTTCACTGTACTTTTCTCCAATTCCCTCCTCACACCACTACCTCAAAATGGAGTGTGAAGGGGAGGAAATTGCCTACATTGAGAGCTTTTCAGACAGAAGGGCATTTTCAGTGGTTCAGCCCTGATGCAGTTTCACATGAAGCACTGTCACTTGAGGTTAGAGAATTTCTTGTATGATAACACTTGTGTTTGTTTTCAGGTGGAGGAGATCGGAAACAGAAGATGATAAACACATAAATTTATTCTCCAGTTCTTTCACTACCCAGTACTGACAGAGACCTAAATTACAGCCTCTAATCCCCAAGCATGTCTTTCTGGAGTTCAGTCTTAATCTACTGACAGAAACAAAGGAAACAATTCACTTATTTTCTTCCTCTGCTCATTGCCATTTCTCCTCACTTCCATGTGTTTAATTTCTTCTTATTGTATGCTGCTTCTTTTATTTTAGAAACCTGTCTCACACATCCTCAAAGGTTTTACAACAGTCTATACTATACTTTTTATTACATGTGTTTATAGCCTCATGAGCTGATTGATTTTAGTGGTGACTGGAATTATTTCAGATTAGATAAGAGAGAACTGTGGGACAGCAAAGTGAATAAAGAGAGCTGCAATAAAGGGAACAGAAAATACATTCTTCTGAGGAGTTAGGTAACATCTGTTAAGAGGAACACTTTTGAAAATGGACAGTTGAAGTTTTTGTTGTTTTCTTTTTTTCTCTTTTAACATACAACTGCTTAAAATAATTTTGTTGCCATAAATACACTGTTGACCAGTTTCATAATCTTTAAATAGTTACTTAAAAAAAGATGAAAAATTAGCATTAACCCTTTCCAAAGAAAAGAGAGTTTTATTTTCCTTACAATACCATATTCTTCTCATCTTTTTTCTTGAAAAAATTATTTAAGCAATCAAATGAGAAAAACTTATTTTTCACATCAATAGACAAAAGCCCAATTCAAAACCAATAATAATAATGATAATGATAATGATAATAATAATAATAATAATAAATCTCCTTCTTTAACTGCTTGAAAATTAAAATTCTGAAAACTGATAGTAGCCATCTTGTGACCTACTGCTGAGATCATAATGGTATTTGAAGCATTGTTTTCATGAGCAGAGCCTGCCTAGACAATGCATCATTAGTTCGTTGCAATTTCATCATCTGTTAGAAACTTAAATCCTGGGTGAGCCTGAGGCACAGCATGGTCTCACAAAACAAATCAAATTTTTGTGTGCACATGTACTACAAAAGGATGTAGAATAAGCTACAAATACACCTGTCTTAAAAAAAACATTGACTAAGCCGTTTTAAGCTACAATTCCAAACTCTTACCCTGCACAGCTATGCTTTAAAATGGCCTTCATTTCTCATTTAAGGTTGCAGGAAGAGGGGGGTAGAAGGGTGGTGGAGTTGGGGGGGACAGACAGGTAGGAATATAAAGCAAAAATCTTGTAAAAAGCACTGCCATTTTCCTATTGCAGTTTTTCACTGTGATTCAGCATCCTTGGGGAAAATAATTGTGGGCAAGGTATTAAAATTGCGGTTTTACTGCTTTTTTCATTGTGCTTTGTTTGGCTTTTAATTCAGAAAACACTGTGCTGGAGTAACAAAGGTGCAGAGTCCTGCAAATTGACTGCTATCTCTGATTTCTGTGTTTTTCTGTAAAGAATTAAAAATCTCAGGTCTCCACCTTCTAAAGAGTTTTAAATGGTGAAATAACTGTTCTTTCTAAGCAAGAGGCACATCTTTGCTTCCAGTGTAAAGGAAGATATTCATCACTGAGAAATCATGGAAGTAGTTTGTTCTTATGCATAGAAACTGTATAAATGTAATGTAATAAAAGGCACGCAAGAACAGATAATCTGGCTGCAATGAACCTTAAAACAAAGGTGTCACGCCAAGATAACAAGTATCTTCTGAGTATGGACAAGCCAGATACAAAAGCTTTTGCACATTTGATAAAGATATAATTGGGAGTTATTTGCAAATTCTGCAGATGAATTCGCTATGAGCCCTTTAGGAGTGAGTGCTTTGCAGGATCACGGAATGGTTAAGATTGGAAAGGACCACTGTAAGTTATCTTGCCCAGTGCCTCTGCTCAATTGGGGCCACCTAAAGCTTGGCTGTCCAGGTCAACTTCCAAATGACTTTCGAATATCTCTAATATTAACATGTATGTTAATAGACGTCTGAAAATTTTGAATTCTGGATTTTGGTTGCAGATGACATTCTGGAAGAGAATCCAGAATGCAGCCCTTAGTAGGATGAATACCATATTCATGGCTGAGCATCTGCAGCTATTGAGATGAGATATCTGCAAGAAAAACTAGTCAGTATTGCTTATAGAAAAGCTCAGAGAATAGTACTCTATGGATTAAAAAGAAAAAATCTGGGATAGTAAGATTTAGCCCAAGCTGAATTGCTGACTGAAGCAATCTGTATTACATCCTTCATCTGTAGCACTCATAAAAGTACCCACACCTTCAGAGTTCATCTGATTCATGACCTGCCACTCATGTTGTTCAATTTCTATCATGGGCAAAGCTAGGGTAGCAAATGAAGGTGTATCAGAGCTGGATGTTAGCTTGACTACATAAGAGCTTAATATGAATCTCTGCAGACTGACATATTCTTAATTTTCAAATGATATTTTCAAAATAAATTACAGAAAAAAAATAGCCACGTAACAATGTATACTGACATACATATAATAAAGTAGGATCAGTGAATGCACTAGAATAATGCGTGTGACATGTTCCAGCTTAGCCCAAAATTGTTCTGTATCATACCCTCTGTTTTGAAGGGTTTTTTTGAAATCATAACATGAAACAAAAGTTGCAATAAAGCTACATTCTCAGATAAATGACAAGGTATTCTGCTTTCAGATTTTTTTCTGTTTTTATTTTGTAATACATTTTGTAATACATTATGTAAGACAAAGAAGAAGGAAATATTAAGCTGATGATAAAAAGGATCTTGTACATGTAGGACAAGGCAAATTCAGATATTATAAAGTCAAAAAGAACGGTTATTTTGACTTTCTGCATAATGCAAACCATAATGCATATTTGAATTGTTTGTCACTTGATATGAGATGCACTTCTAAAAAGCACTGAATTTTGTTTAAAAGTTGTCACTACTCAGTTTTCTGATGCACTTCTTCTGAAAGATGTTCCAGTGGTTAACTATGTGGATCTAAATAAATAAATAAATAGTCCAGTCCGCTGTTTCTGCGTTTATTTTTCTTCAATTTCCAGTCACCTCAGCCTGTGTTTTCTCTGACTGCAGAAACTGCAGCTGTCAAATATTTCTTCCGTAAGCAGGTACTTGCAAACTCTAAGTTTTCTTTCTCTTTGCTAAACTAGTGCATTTATCTAAGATTTATTTCTATATCAGAACAAAATAAGTTCCAAATGCAGTTATAAATGTGTGAGTAATATTTGGTGAAACTTACCCCAGGTGCATCTAACCTTCGTTATTGCTCAGAGCTATATATTGAGATGTACAACCCCTTCCCTGAGATCATTCATATGTACAAATGAACTGCAGATTACATGAGTTTTTCTTACTAAACCATAGTTTTTCAATATGTTTAACTATCAAACACTGCAGTTCTGCTTACCCCTATTCTTTCTATAATTTGCATGTTATGCTGAACAAGTAATTGTTCAGATGCCATTTTAACTTCCTGTCTAAAGAACAATGCTTCCTTACTGATACAGCATCTTTTCTTCTTTTCAAGGCTGAGTCTGAAATTTAGCAAACCACTGTCAAACACATGTTTACTATGGTCTTTTTATGTACTATTTACTTCCCAAACTTGCTTTCAGTCTTGTGAAAACACTGCTTTTAAACAGTAAATGTGCACAGGTGTGTGAGCGTATTTGTGTAAAGAAAATACACACATTTTCTCTAGTCCTTGATATGAAGTGTGAACAAGTCGTAATCACTTGACTTTGTGGCTCTGGGCAGCCTGGTCTAGTGGTTGGTGATCTTGCACATAGCAGATGGGTCAAAACTAGATGATCACTGTGGTCCTTCTCAACACAGGCCATTCTATGATTCTGTGATTCTGTGAGTTCAATCACTTTACAGATCTCTAATCCCTTCTTTTATTTCTGTCAGGATGGGAGAAAATACTGTTTGTTTTCTTGTTGGAGGTCATATCCCTTGCAGTGTTTAGGAATAGCGCTGTCAGTTTCTCCTCTACTAGCTGTCCATGTTGTTATGTATTGATATATCATCTTTTGCCAGCTGCTCTCTTTCAATCTATGATAAAGCATTCTATTTTGTTGGATGAATAGTCATACAAGAAATACAAAATGCCTCCTGAATTCAACTCAGAACAAACATATTCTTCAAAAACATAAGACTTAGTTCATTAAAATATCACTGTAAAGGAAAACAAACATTTTTCTACTTTTTTTTCAGGCAGTGAAATATTAGTTTTTCTTTCAGTCATATCTCACAGCTTTTTCAACTAAATTGTTTTGTAGAACTATGTCACTGCTACTGCAGAAATTGAAGCCAGTTTTAAAACAAAACAAAGCAACACTAATCACTATCATATTGTGAAACTGTTGCTAGCTTCAAGCAAATTCCTGATGATCAATGCTCCTGATCATTAGTAAGATGCTATGTGTATTTCCATTTAATTGTCTCTCCATTCAAACCTTAAAGTATTTTCCAATTAATTTCAAGACATGCTGCATTAACTAATTTCTTGAGGCTGGCTTACAGGCTCACTGTGGTCAGATTACTCCAGAAAGCGCATCAGGACAAGTCTGCACTTGTGTAAATTTCTCCTTACAGATTGACGTAAATTTGCACCAGCCAAGCTTCTATATATAGTCACCAGTCTCAACACTTTCCATAATTTATAAAAAATAAGGTTATAAAAAAATATTCCTCCTTATATAAGGTATCTTTAAAATGTGGCACTTACATATTAATGTTTCATGCAGTTAAGTTTGATCCAACTCAATAGGAGGGATTTGTATTGCTGGTGGGTGAAACTATGACCTAACAGACATTTTATTTACATCTTGGGACTCATAGTTTGTCAGGTAAGAAAAGGGGGTATGTGACTACTCCCTAAATATTGAAATATCAGGGAAGTGAAATTCTAACAGGTATCTGGAGCTGTAGGAATGCTATTTACAGAACGGGTCGCAATGAAAAGACTGTCCAGCTCTGAATTTCTTTTTTCATATTATCTACAGAGAGACACGTGACATAAAAGATTTTTTTTTCCCAAACCACATTCACTCTCGGCATCCTTAATCCCATGCAATGTTGTGGATTTGCTAGAATGAGCGAGCACAGTTTTGTTCAACTGTGAGATGTATGGGATCAATAAAATGTATTCTTTGTACATCTAAGCAGTGTATTGTAGACTTCAGATGTAAACTTTACTGTCTAAATATAATAAAATTGTACAATTAAGTGTGTGAGTCCCATAGCTCTTACCCTTGAGTTGATGATAATTCACTCTGCCTCTGTTTCATTTTAATTGCAGAAACAAAAATATAAGTGATAAGCAAGAAGCAATTATTTCAATACTAAAGAAAAGAAATAATTTTACAAATTGTGATACTCTGAATTAGAGAATCTGTATTTTCTGACAATGAACTGACTACTTTGGAAGAAAATAATAATTCAGAACAGTGCTTAAAAGACTAACTTGAAACCAACCTCATAGCTTTTTCACATTCACAACAATAGATCAAACTGAAAACAGACCCCCCACCCCCCAAAAAAAAACCCCACAAAGTAGTAGAGCTATGAAATACGGTTTCTTTTTATTTAGATTTGCTTTGTTTTGTGCTACTTCTAAAAACCAAAATCAAGAACGTTTTAAAATCTCAGAGAAAAATAAATAAGTAAACAAAAAACATTTATTTTATTTTGTAATTACTTGTAAGAGATTCAAGAGCAAAGTTGTTTAGATGACTAGTTAAACTAGACTAAATCTTAGATTACACAAAGTTTGGATACTAGTATTTATGGCAATATTTTCATTTAGAACATGTAAAATTTCTAAGGTTGGGAGAAGTCAGTAGTGAATTTCTCTTTTCTTTCAGCATCAGTAATGTTAAAATTTACACATAAAATACATGGAATTTTCTTATATTTTTACATTTGTTTTCATTCTAGATTGTGTTGGAAAGTGTAGACAATTCCAAAAATTGTGCTCTGAAATACATTAGTCTGTGGCTTCCAGTATAATTTTCTCTTTCATTGCAGCTAAACTGAACATTTCTGAACTAAAATGAGCAATTTGTTTTTTAAGTTGGTTCATTAAATTTAAGAAAAATATGATTCTGAAACCAGATTTCAGTGATGACAACTATATTGTAGTTTTCAAACAGCACAGTAGCTTCCAGCTCATCTTTTTCCCAGTATCTGCTCTGCCATGAAGTCTATAACATGTAATGCTGCCCTTGGGACAGGCTTCTCAGACAAGCACATAGAATCATAGAATGGCTTGGCTTGGAAGAGACCCCAAGGATCATCAAGTGACCACAGGCAGGGCTAGCAATCTCCAGATCCTGTACTAGACCAGGTTGCCCACAGCTCCATCCTGGCCTCGAACACCTCATCACTTGTGATGCATCATGTCAGTCCTGTACATGGGAAGAAAAAAAACACATGCCAAATCACAAAGATGTGATCAGAAAAACCTTAGAGAAGCCTATTTTATCATGCAAGTATAATATAATATTTAAAACACTGAAACAAACAAACAAACCAACATACAAAACGACAAATAAAAAACAACGAATCACACCACCATAACCAAAATAGTTTCATAGCTGCAGGAAAGGTGCTGATCATGGGATCTCAGGATGAAAGGCATCTGTCATTGAAATGTTGAAATAACATATTTTAAGATGTTTAACATGCATCTCTGTGTGCATGTGGGAGGAGGGACACTGTAATAGCAAGTGTGGATAATGGTAATACAAAGAACAAAATGACAAGTTGCTACTTACTATCCTCAGGCTTATGTAGCATACCATAGAAGCAGATTGCATGTGTTAGGCAGAAGAAAGATTAGTGTGAATGAAGGAATAATTGAAAGCTGGAACCATGTGAGCATATTGTTTTTAATTATTCAAGCACAGAAAATCTGTGGATAAAACACACCCTCTATCCTTTAATCTGACAGACCCTGAGGCCCATAAGAGCTGTAGAGGATGTAAAGAAGATTAATGAAGAGTAGACAGAATCAAGAAGGATACAAAAGTTGTCCTCGGTGTTCATTAATAGTATAAATTGTGCAGAGACTTCATAAATTAGACTACATAATTCAGCTTTGTTTAGCTGCTGCAGTAGCATATTTTAGTGTGATTCAAGATTGCCATGGCAGCCATTTACAACTATAAAAAGGTTTCAGTGATTGCTCCTCTCCTCTTTTTATTTCCAGTGATTACCTTTGTATTGATGAGTTGGCACAGATGCATTCTGTGAAATCATTTGTAAGAGGGATCTCATATCACAGGTACTCTGGTTTCTGATAAAATTACAATCTAGATTACTGAGATCATGGTAAAATTGACTGTCATATTAATACCCAAGTAATCTAAAGAGTAATAATGCAGTAAATGAGCAAGTATAAATGAAAAGCAAACAAGTTAAAAATATCAGCAAGAAAAAATATACAAGCTTTGATTTTCTAAATATTTTGGTACATTTGGGTGAAAAATATTTTTTTCCTCTCAGCTCAAATATTTTTCATTCTTCATATGACAAAACACATATGAATTATCCCTTCCTGACATTTTGTTCAATCTGAAGCTGGTGTATGGAAGTATCTATAGCTCCTTATGCTACAAATAGGTCATTTTTATTAGACGTGAAATGGATTATAGTATGAAAACTGAAATGTGGCTCATTTGGATCAAGTAGTAGATAAGAAAAGATCTACTATCATCTGAACACCCTGCCTAATTCCTCCAAGAGTCTTTATATTACCCACCATATTGTGACTCTCCTTCTTAACAGCCAGAGGATCTGTCAGCATCCTCTGGCTATAACTGATAAATCAGTTCATAGAATCATAGGATCATAGAATTGTTTGAGTTGGATGGGACTTTTAAAGACCATCTAGTCCAACCTCCATGCAATGAACAGGGACACCTACAACTAGATCAGGTTGCTCAGAGCCATGTCCAGTGTGACACATCACACTCCAGGGATGGGGATTCCACCACAGTCTGTTCCAGTGCCTATCCTTATCTTAAAAACCTTGTATTCTTACACATATTTCCTTATGTCCAATCTAAATATCTCCACTTCTAGTTTTAAACCATTTCCTCTAAATTCCTTTAAAGTCTTCTCGAGCTAGCAATCATTAGCATACAAATCATTACAGAGCCAGTATCATCGTAGGCTTTAAAACTCCTTTGATTTTTTTCTGTCATGCATATTTAGGTGTATCAAGTATATTCATTGGAGCTAGCTCAAGGTATGACTGAGATGACTTATATTGTCACTCTGCAGTGTAAAGATTAGCAAAGCAGATGTGTAGAGCCCTGGACAAATTTGGTTGTGCTGAACTTTACAAAGAGCAGAAAGAAATCTGCATCGCGCTGTGATTAAAGTCAGCAGGAAGAGTTACAATAAATTGTGTTAAATCAAGCATGACGTTACAAATTCTTTATGCAAATCAAACAAATTTAGAAATGATTTTTTGTGATTTTTCACGAGTAGGCATATAAAATACAGAATGGACAGAAATGCAAGAAGAAAGACGAAAAGAATGTTGCGATTACCCATATATAAGGCATCAACATTTTTACTGACATTATTATTGACATTGACATTAAAGAAGAAATATATTAATCTTGTTTTGTTTGTTTATATAAGTGATTTTAGAGACCTTCCCTGATGAGTCCATGACAGTGGAAGCAGGACTTGTTTGTAAGAGTGGCAATATTACTGCTATAGGTATAGAAGGTAAAGAACTGTGTAATTTGTGAATATTCAGTTATCCAGTGCAGCAAAGGAAGAAAATAGCTGGGGGAAAAACAAGCAAACAAACAAACAAACAACAACAAAAAACTTGTTTTCTTAAACTTTGTGGGTACGAAGATTTATATGAGGCAAAAACTGAAATTAATAAGTAGATTAAAAAAAAAAAAAAGAAAAGGACAATTAAATATCACAGACAGAAAAACAACTAGGCACAAGCCTGCAAAGCATCTTGTATGCTTTATTGATCCGAGGTATTAGGTGCTTAAAATTCTATGGAAAAGAATCCAAAGGGTAACATTTTGTCTGGATCTTGTGAGCAGATACATTTCTCCTCTTGATAGACCTGCTCGCAGTGCTGGGCTCAATATTTATCACAAATTACTGTTTAATTTATCACAAGTGCTGTTTAATGTTAACCATGCTGTTAAAGAGACATGGCTTTTCAGATGTGGAAATGCATTTCTTTGCATTTCTAGTTTCTAGGCCTTTCTGTCTTGGTATCAGCAATTTCTTTTTCTCAATTCACATTTGATACATCAGATACTTATGTATCAATTATTATTTTGCTTTGGACAAAGTGCTCCCTGCTATCTGTGTATCTGTATGTACTTCCTTGCAATTCTTTAAGCTGTGTTTAAATTCACTGGATATTTGCCCTACTCCCTGCTGAGAAATCCCACCTTTCTGAGTACCAACAATAAACAGAGAAAAGAAGTGACAAAATACTCCATATCACTTCTGAAAATACTTCAGAATCTTGTACCTCAGTATTTTTTAAAAATGCCATGGCATTAAAGCCCTGTCGGAAATCATGAATGTAAATTACTTCATATAAAAAGAACCAATATATTATTTAGTATACTTTCAAATAACTTACTTCAAAGCAGAAAACATTAATAAACATCAAGGAATTTAAAATGTTGGTGGTGATGGTGGAAAGCAGGAAAGAATTATGCCTTCAGCTGAAATACTGTTTTATTTTTCCTTAGCTAACTCATCTGCCAATAAAGTGCCAGGGCATTTCTTTCTCCCAATCAGCAGCAAATGTGCAAGACTTGATTGAATTACAATACAGAAGTGTAGGGAACACAGTCCTAGAGAAAAAAGAGAAACTACAGGAACATGTCTGCCCTGACCCTTCATTTCCACAGTTCAGTGAAGTCAGACTATTGCAGCACGTGTTCCACAGATTACATCAAAACATGAATTAATAATGAAGGGACAAGTGCCTGGCTCCTAAATCAGGAATGCAAACCGCACTGCAGTTGTACAAGAATTTATTTTGAAATTTGTTAGGAAATATATTGCTGTTATTTTTAATGCACGTCTTTGAGAATGCACGTATATCAATAGACAAGTGCTGGTTAGACTGACACTCTATCTGCTATAGGTTGATATATGCTATTTTTCTCTCTTTTGCAGCATCCCATTTCTTCACCTCGTTATTTCTCAGTTCTGAACAGATTTGACTTACTGCAGTGACATCACAGCCAAAACCCTGACCTTTCCCATCTGCGTCTCTTCCTCTGTGGTACCTGGTCTTCTCAAGCTGTCTCCCACCACAAAATGACCTTTTTGATCTTTTTCAATCAGCTTTCCAAATGGGTCTGATGTCCCACTTGCAGCCTCAGCTCACCTAAATTTCTGCTCTAGTAGAATCTACCTTCCACTCCTTCTCAAGGTTTTAAATGTTCTCGTACTGCAGTTCATTTTTTTCAGAAGTAACATGAAATTTCAGCAGGATCCAGCATGGTCAGATTGAGATCATCAACCAAAAGTTGTTCCAGACGGGGGTCTTGAGAGAGCTCATGTCTGCGCAATGTGATTCCACCATAAAAGAAATATTTTTTCTTATAAATGTAAGATACCAGAAGAAAGAACCTCTATTCTTTTACAGTCCCTCCTCAGCCAGATCATTTTCTATTGTGCTGTTCTGTTTTTTTATTTTTTCTTTAATAATTCTCCTCCTGTCAGGTAAGTCTTCTTGCACAGTTACCACCCTACTGCTATGTAATTGCAGTCAGTGGAAGTGCAGATGTCCAAGCCAAAGTTGCAGCACACAGCTCCGCACGCACACAGTGGGGCAGCCCCAAGAAGTTCATGTCTTCCTGAGGAAGACCATTGGTGCCTGCTGGCTGTGCACTAGCTATGACCACCATGGTAAGTAAGAGGATGCTGTTGATCATTGTGACAGGTCTGTTTCCTTTGCCAACACTGTCACCTGGCCCAAGAAGGGAAATTGAGGGATTGTCTAGAGCAGTAGAATTGGAATTATCCAGATCTAGTAGATCTGGTAAATGCATTACCTTAACTAGAAATTTTGTAAAAGTGCTCTTTCCTAATGAGAATAAAATAGAGCAAAGTCATTTGGCCAGCTCACAACTTGCAGCTGTCCTCAGCCAGATCTCATTTTAAAACATAATTATAACTGCAAAAAGGAAGTGTAGAATTATACTTTTTTTCTCCTTTTTTTTCACAAAGATAAATGGAGAAAATATTCCTAAGAAAAATATGTCATTGAGCAGCTTCCTCATCTCTTGAGGAAGCTGCTTTTGATTCCTCTTTTCAAACTGGTCATTGCCCTGGCATTGCCCTGAGTGCGACATAGCTTACAGGTTTTTAAACCATGCATGAGAGAGAGCTAGATCTGCACAGCGCTTGGGGAAACACAGTCCACCTACAAGGAGGTCCTTGTGCATCGAATTACAGGATTTGGTGCTTTTTCATAGACAAAAATGTCTTCAACATTAATAATTCTCCAGGAGAAGTTTCCTTCGTGCTAACTGCCAGCACTTGTAGCAAAGGGCATAGAAGGCCTCTGTTCTGACCATTTCTGCTTTAAAGAAGTTGCCATTCTTGAATACTCCTGGAAAAAAAAATTGTGATAGGAAGACCAATCCTTGAATAACCAACTACCTCAGTATCTGAATATTGCCTTTCCTGGGAAGATTTGGAACTGTTGCTGGATTTATACTAATAACATACAAATTTATTGGAAGCACATGGTTTTTTGAGTATTTCAGAGCTTATCAAATTTCAAAGATACAAATTCACTTTCAAGCAGGAAATACAACTTTTCAGCCTTCCTCAAGATAACCAAGATTTTCCTGAGCAGAGTTTGAAATACACATCCACTCAAATATCAATCATAGATTTATTTTTTTCTTTCCATCACCACAATTTCATAGGGCAAAGCACTGACAGAAGAAGACTTCCGCAATTAGAGGCAAATTATATTTTAGTCAAAACACCAGTAGCCTTATGTGAAAGATAACTTTGTTTGCTAATAATGCTCTAAATTACTGTTGGACCTAAAATGAGATGTCGCATTTTCTCTTTGGTCTCTTGTAAACTCATTACTACAACAAACTCGTTTTTAGAGAACAGTTTCAACAACTTGAAGAATAAGCTGGCCTCCATGTACTCATTGTCCAGGAGGGAAAAATAAAGAAAAACCAAAATTTTATGTTGTAGTGCAAATAAGGCACTTTCTTCTGTTTATTCTTCCAAATGCTTACAGTGATATTTTCATTTCCAACTGAAATGAGCTCTCATTTATGGTTATCTTTATTTTGGTGTAACTTGGTATTACTTTGTCACAACTAAACACTGTGACAGGGAAGGTGTTGTTGTAGCAGGTAATTTTAAAAAAGCAAGTGAAAAAAAATCAAGGAAAATAATTTACATGGAGGATTATATCCAGGTTATCAATTTGTATATAACAATGTGCTATATTTAAACATGATGGTTTCAAAATTATGTACACAAAAAAGTGTGAAATAGGCTGTATATTAGGAAAAGATGTATAAGTCTACACAAGAATATTTTAAACAATGTGTTATTTGCACAAAAAAAAATATTGTTTTAAATATTTTTCTATATATGGCCTTCCAATATTTTTTGTCCAAATAAAATCCAATGCAAATTTGGTTGCCTAAATGAAATAATGCAGATGGTAAATATTTTCACTGTTTCCTCTTCAGCTGTGATTCCTGTTCTTCTGATTCCATGATTCAACTAGATTTTCTTGTGTTGAGAAATGTAATGATAAAACTAATGTAGAGTTCTGCCAGAAGATCTGGGGGAAAATTCAACAAGAAAAGTATCTAAGACTTGCCCTCAGACATTACCCTATGCAGAAGTACACAGAGCAGCTCCTGGGAGACCTGTTTATTCTCAGAGCCATGTCCCCTCGATTTCCCTTCCTAAATTTGAGATGCAGCTTGGCAGAGCAGTAGTCCAGTTTCTCTCAAAAAATTATTTTTCCAGGCTTCCTGGGAATAAAATTACTTATTAAATTTCAGTGAATGAGAGTGTGCAGGCAATTTCTGAAAGAGACAGTAGGCTTACTCTCTGTGTAACCAACTCCTGTTGCCAAAACAGCAAAAAGAAAGCAAAGTGGTTTGGTTTCTTTTTTATTCTTCTTTTCCTTCTGCTAGATAGATCTCAGGTGTTTTTTGCTTTGTTTGTTTGTTTGTTTGATTGACACCTGGGAACTGTCTGGAACATTAGTCATAAATAAAGAGCTATAGAAAAAAAAAAAAAAACTGTTAAAATATATATTATATATCCAGCATTTGTCTTTCAAAATTATGCGATACTGAAATGGAAATAGCTCTCATCAAGGCTGTGGTGAAGGAAAACTGACACTTTCCTCTTGCAAAATGATGAAATCATTAGAAGATGTGCTGTTGTCCTCATTTCAGCTGGGACAGAGTTGATTTTTAATTCATATTACCTGGTATGATGCTATGCCTTGGCTGTAGGAGATAAAAAATCTTGATAATGCATCGATGTTTCAGTTGTTGTTGAAGAGTGTCTGCACAGAGCCAAGGTTGTTTCAGCCCCTTACACTGCTCTGCCAGTGAGGTGAGCCCAAGGAGCTGGGACAGAACCAAGACAGCTGACCTAAACTGGCCAAAGAGATATTTCATACAATAAGACTGCGTGAGAAAAAAATAAGAAAATAAATAAAAAATAAAAAGAAGAAAAAACACTTTAAAAGCTGTGAGGAGTTGGCAAGCAGAGCATCCGCTGTTCAGAGTGTGGCTGGGCGTTTGTCAGTAAGTGTTGATGGTATAGCAGTAGAGATTGAACCTTCCCATCATTATTGCATTACATTTTGTTATGATGTGACTGATGTCAGCAGAGAGGCAGTCTGACAAAACGATGTCTGATATGGAAGTAAGTATGAGGCAAAGGTGTGGAATTGAATTCCTCCATGCAGAAAAAAGATGGCACCTGCTGACATTCAGTGACACTTGTTGAACATTTATGGACACCAAACAGTGGACGTGAGCACAGCAAAGCTGTGAGTGACACATTTCTGTAATGGTTACAGCAATAGCTGGTCACCTCTCCTGGTGGAGATTTTAACAAGGATGGCTCGTAGGCTCTTGTTCATTACTGGTGGAAATGCATATCAAATGGTGGTAACTCTGTTGAAAAATAACGTTTTGTAGCTGAGAATTTGCTCTATAAAATAGTGTAGTTTTCACATACAATATAATTTCAGATCCTTACACAGGTGGTGTTTAGTTTATCAGGCAAAGTTTCAGTGATGAGCTGTCTTCCTTGCATTGCAGGTGTGAATAACTTTATGCACAACTGTTCTGAAAAGCTGGATAAAGAAAAACTCCTCTGGGAAACTGGATACAGACAATTGTCTCTGTTGTGGAGAGATCCAAATTTTCACTTTTGCATCTGCTCAGACTTCAGGAGCAGATTTATGCAGCCATGCTGGAAGTGATGGTTAGTTCTCAAAGTTGACTTTAGAATGTGACTCGTAACATTTACAAACTTTTTAATTTTTCTTGATTCCCTAGACTTCTTTATAAACCTATTGAGACATTACTAGATCAACTGAAAAGAGATTTTATTTGAGGGATTTAACAAAAGAAGTAACTTTTGAACTTCTATTCATTTATCTGTGCTAAATGAATAAAACAGATTGTATTTGAATGACCTAGTAATTATAAATGTCTGCAGCAATTCTATTATAAGAGTTGTGTTGAGAACTGCGCATAAACTAGGTTTATAATTCCTATTTCATGCTTTAATGATTGAACCTAGACATTAAATTTCATGCAGTGATTTTTCAGAGGACATGTGTTTGTTCATAATAAGCTTACTGAAGAGGAAAGAGCAAAGTTTTTGAGAGTTTCACTATAAGATAATTTTGAGTTCTTCAGTGTAAGCACGTCATAAAGACTATGCTACATATGTAAACTCATTTTTACACATACATATAAAAAAAAAATTTCACTTGCAGTCAGATTTTAAAACACTTTTCATGAACAACAGTGATTTACATCAGTTTGTCTCTATTTCAGTCCATCAAACTGCATCAATGTAACTAATAACCTGCACCTGTGTTTTTGAGATTTTTTTTCTGTATTGATTCTTTGTATTTTGACTCCAACCTATTACCTTGATGCCAAAAGAAGGGCCATGCAGCATCCTGCTGCTCCAGTCAGCTCCATATGTCACAGTATGCAAGTATCATTGGAAAAGTAAAAAAAGATCACAGAATTGTAGGGGTTGGAAGGGACTTCCAGAGATCATCGAGTCCAACCCCCCTGCCAAAGCAGGTTCCCTACACCAGGTCGCACAGGTAAACACAGGTAAACCCACATCCATAGAAAGAATATTTATGGTCTTATCATCCAAGGTAGATTATATATTTACAGTGGATATACCTTTACAACCTCTGGTTCTTGGACAATATTAAAAACAAATTGTGATACAATTATCTCTTTCTCTATCAAGAAGAAAAAAAAAGAATATTTTTGTTGGTGAACAAAAGAGAATGTTGCAGACAAAAATTGAGAAGTACAATTTATTGATATTCCATTAGGAAGACAGCTGCTTCTTCTAATTTAGTTTGTGGTTTACCAGAAAGTAAACCGAGTCAAGGGATCCTCAGAAAATTTTATAGGCTGAACTGTGCCTGCTGAATTGTTGTTTATGAAGGGGGATGTCTGGATATGTTGAGAGCCAGTAATAAGGGATCTCTCTGACAGTTACCATAGTCTTACAGGAAACTCCCCTGAGTCTGCAGTCCAGCCAGCTTCCTGGGACTTTGACATCACTATTCTGATTTTCTTTTATTGTTCTCTCTTATCTTCCCACATACTCAAGTTTTCACAGAATTACAGAGTAGTTGAGATTGGAAAGGACATCTGAGGGTCATTTGGTCCAAGTACTGCTCAACTGGCCCATGAAAATCTAATGAGGTTCCATAAGGCCAAGTGCAGGGTGCTGCATTTGGGTCGGGGCAATTCCAGGTATTTATACAAACTGAGAGAAGATCTCCTTGAGAGCAGCCCTGCGCAGAAGGACTTGAGGGTTCTGGTGGATGAGAAGCTGGACATAAGCCAGCAGTGTGCGCTTGCAGCCCAGAAGATCAACTGTGTTCTGAGCTGCATTAAAAAAGGGGTGTCCAGCAGGGACAGGAAACTGACTGTTCCCCTCTACTCCGCTCTTGTGAGGCCCCATCTGGAGTACTGCATCCAGGCCTGGGGCCCCCAGTACAGGAAGGACATGGAGCTCTTGGAGGGGGTTCAGAGGAGGGCCGTGAAGAAGATCAGAGGGCTGGAGCCTCTCCTCTGAGGAAAGGTTGAGGGCATTGCACTTGTTTAGCTTGGAGAAGACTCCAGGGAGACCTTATTGTGGTCTTCCAATATTTGAATCACAGAATCACAAAGTGGCCTGGGTTGGAAGGGACCTCAAGGATCAAGAATCTCCATCCTCCTCCTCCACATGCAGGAGACTTCCCCATTTAATACCAGAGCAGGTTGCCCAGGGCCCCATCCAATCTGACCTTGAACACCTCCAGGGACAGGGCACCCACAACTTCTCTGGGTAGCCTGTTCCAGAACCTCACTACCCTCTCTGTAAAGAACTTCCCCCTGACATCCAACCTAAATCCAACCTTCCTTTCCTCAACTTAAAACCATTTCCCCTTGTTCTGAAGTTATCTACCCTTATCTACTATCAAAGAGTTGATTCCCCTCCTGTTCGTAGGCTCCCTTTAGGTACTGAAAGGCTGCAATGAGGTCACCCCGCAGCCTTCTTTTCTCCAGGCTGAACAAGTCCAGCTCCCTCAGCCTGTCTTCATAGGGGAGGTGCTCCAGTCCCCTGATCATCTTCGTGGACCCTGTCCAGCAGCTCCCTGTCTTTCTTGTACTGGGTGCTCCACACTTGGGTACAGTACTCCAGATGGGGTCTCACAAGAACAGAGTAGAGGGGGACAATCAACTGCCTGTTCCTGCTGGCCACCCCTCTTCTGATGGAGCCCAAGATACCATTTGCCTTCTGAGTCTCAAGGACACACTGCTGGCTGCTGGCTCATGTTAAGTTTTTCATCTATCAAGACCCTCAGGTCCTTCTCCACAGGGCTGCTCTCAAGGACTGCTCCTTCCAGTCTGTACGGATGCCTGGGATTCCTCCAGCCCAAGTACAAAACCTTGCATTTTGCTGTTTTGAACCTCATCAGCTTCACCCGGCCCACCTTTCAACCCTGTTGAGGTCCCTCTGAATAGCATCCCTTTCTTCCACAATTTTTTACTTGAAGGGAGTGAATAAACAGGAGGATGAAAGGATGGTTATGAGGGTAGATAATAATAGAACAAAGAAGAATGGTTTTACACTGACACAGGGGAGGTTTAGGTTAGATATTAGGGGGAAGTTTTTCACTCAGAGGCTGGTGATGCACTGGAACAGGTTTCCCGAGGAGGTTGTGGATGCCCCATCCCTGGAGGCATTCAAGATTAGGCTGGATGTGGCTCTGGGCAGCTTCTTCTTGTGGTTGGTGACCCTGTACATAGCAGGGGGTTGAAACTAGATAATCATTGTGGTCCTTTTCAACCCAGGCCATTCTGTGATTCTATGATTCTAAATAGGGCCACATGGAGCAGGTTGCTCAGGATCATTTTCAGGCAGCTTCTGAAGGACTCCAAGGAAGAGACTCCACCACCTTTGGGCAACATCTGTCAGTGTTCTGGTACCCATACAGTGCATAAGTCCTTTCAGGTGTTCAAAGGAAGACTCCTGTGCTGCAGTTTTTCACATTTTCTCTTGTCCTGTCCTCTTTTGCAGCCACCCTTCAGGCTTTTTTAGACATCAGTGAGATTCTTAGCCTTTTTTCTCCAGGATGAACATCCCAACTCTCTCAGCATTTCCTTATAGTATAGATTCTCCAATTGCTTTACCATCTTTGTGGTTCTTTGTTAGACTCTCTTCAGTATGTTCATATTTCCCATGAATTGAGAAGTCCAAAACTGGGCACAGCATTCCAGGTGTGACCTCACCAGGACTAGTAGAAGGGAAGGATCACTTCCCTCCCTCAGCCTGTTGACAATGCTTTGTCTAATGTATCGCAGGAGAGTTGTTGCTTTAAACCTTGTTACACAAGTTATTTCCTTTGTACCAGAGAACAGTACAGTTTTAACTATATTCTCTTAAAATACATTTTCTTTAAGTCTGACATATTCCTGTGCATAACCAGTGCTAAGGAAATAGGGTTTCAAGAACCCAAGAAACTAGTGTTTCTCCCATCTGTATGATGGCAGAAAGCTGTGTATGTAGTATTGTATAACTCCATGGAGAAGTTAGGTGCTCTGTGAAGCACCTCACAGAGATCCAGCCACTGTTTTGGCAGGCATGAGCAACAGAGATGACTGAGTTTATCTTAGCGCTAGAGGCCTCGGTGTTCTCCTGTTCTGAGATTTTATCGGTAGGAAATTTTGAGTTAAAACCACACAGGAAATGAGACTTTTTCCTCCATGTGTCTTTTGTGACAAAAATTAAAATGTCACAGTCAATATAATCACTCATTTTAATTTGAATGATCTATCATTATATGGATACTGCTCTAGAGAGGCTAGTTCCCAGTGTTCCTTTGCAAATGACCTTTTAGAATCTCAACAGTGGACCAGCTATGAGGAGGAACCAGTTCTATATCCTCCCATTGAGTCAGTCATTCAAAAATACTGACATTTGTTCCCTTCCTGGGTAAAATTCACTTATGTCATTACACAACGAGACAAAAGCATCCAGCCTTATCTCAAACTAAACTTGAAGTAGGATTTTAAAAATGCCAGACTGTTCATGAAAAGGTGTCCTTCAAGCCTCAAATAAGTGTTGTCAGAAATCTATACAACCCACATTTATGGTTCTAAAAAATCACTCATTTGAGTAAATTTGTTACTTTTTCAAGCCATTTGCCTGGAATCATTAAATCTCAATCAAAAGAACTTTACTTAACTGATAGTATTAGCTCAAAACTTTTATATTCAAGAGCAAAACAAATTAACTAAGTTGTCTGCAGACACGGCCTGAGCTTTGATTTTTAAAAAAGGCTGTTAGATCTAAGTGAATAATGTGAAATAAATACATTTCAGACGTTAGAGATGCAGAGAATGCAGTACGTACCTCGGACTTTGTATTTTGTTACAAATGCTTTTCATGGCTTTGTCTTAAATAATATAAAAATAAACCATAAATAAATAAATAAAACAGCATATAAATCTCTTGGTTTTCTGTTTTATGGCATTTTAATTCCAACTGTCCTGCAATGTCCATTTTTCCAGCACGTTTGATACATTAGTGGTGCTAGAATCAATCATCCATCATGTTAGCTCAAAGGATCGGTTTTAAAAGAATGAAAGTGTGTATGCATGCATATCCTCCTTCAACTACGTTTAGCAGAACATATACTGTTGAACGTGAATGAATGAGCATACTTTATTTCTTGAAGTGATCCAGGCAACTGCAGAGAGCTGCAAGGGTCATTCTTTCTAATGTTACTCTGCAATAGATTCTAAAAATCACCAAAATAAAGGGGGTCATATAGTACAGCCGTCTACATGCCATCCATAAGTATAACTCAAAACTTTTCAGTCTTCAGGAAATGAATGCAGTCAAATGCATATCTAATAAAATTGTTGTAACAGTTCCCATGTGGCATTTCAGAAGATAACTTTTAAGAAGGAGTCTAATCAATGACAATAAAAAACTGAATGTTTGCCCAGTTGTCAGTGATTTTGGGACCTCTTGGCAACTTTTGTCCAAGCTGATCAATTTATGAATAATAAATTAATAATGAGAAATCAGGTCATGTGACAAATCAATTACTGTTTCCATGTTACTTGTTCCTGAGGGTCCTCAGATTAAGTTACTCTTCCCATGGAATGTATTTCATTGACAGAAGTTACGCAGTGCACCCCAGAATTCCCAGGGACATGCTATGTTCAGCTTTTAAATTAAATTTTATATTAAATTAAATCAGAATTCTTATGTATTTCCAAATGGACCATTTTTAAAAAATATGTGCCTTGTGTACTAAAAAAACATGCATGTGTACAATCTACTTGCATTCTTCTGCACCCCACTTAAAAATGAGTTATGCATTTTGAAATCTAGGTAGAAGACATTTGGAAGAATCTTATTGATCCTATTGTTAACTGGGGTTAATTACAATACTTTGTCATTTTTTCTCACTTGAGGTAGCTGGAAAACACCATACAATTCTAGCTACAAGCGATTAAATTGTCATAGAATAAAATATAAGCAATGTTTCTCAAACTGACTCGAACTGACCTCTTCATTACTTGAGACGAAATAGATAGAAAGTTCTCATGTAAAGAAAACCCAATTAAGTGAATTTAAGCTTTGCAGACCACTGAATACAATAATACAATGGCATTTGGAGATTTCTCTGAAACAAAATTTCCCTTTGTGTATTGTTTGCATTTGATTTAGTCAACCCTAGATATTCAGATTAAGAGAAAGTGGGGTGGGCATTGCTATTTTCACTGTTTTCAAGTGTTTCTGAGAGTGTTTCCTTTTGTTCCTCAAGCCTGAGGGCATAAAAATTAGATCTTGATAAATGTAGAATTTTCATGGGAAATCTTCATACATTGCAGTGTGTAATGAACAGATTTCTAGAAGTTACAGAAAAGTGGGTATTTTTAGTTTACTGTCAAAGTTTATTTTAAGGTAATTTCATAGAAAAAAATGTTAATTTAGTTTTGATAAATATGAGTGCTAGTTGCTTCCTAACCTATGATAATGAGCTTCTTGCCTTGGGAAATAACATCAGCACCATCTGTAAGAGTTCCCAGGGAATTCAAACTCATACATTTACTCATAAATAAATATATATATATATATTGCTTTAAGACTGTTGCTTTAAGACTGTTTCTTTTTACATTACCTTTGTCTAAATATTATTTTTTCTGTTCAAATATATTGAAAACAGTTCTGGTCTGTTCATTCACATGTGTTCTACCTGTGGAATATTTATTGCCCAAATATTTTCTTCTTAAAACTTCTTCTTAAAACTTCAAAAATGGGAAGAGAGTATTTTATAGTATTTTATTCTATCATTTTTTGTATCCTTTTTTTTTTTTTTTGTGATTACTGGAAATACATATATAGTTTTTTACTACCTGTTTATACTATGTAAAAATCCATGACAAAAGAGAAATCACTAAGAAAATAAGCAAATTAAAAATTCTAAAAATCTATCTGAGATATCTTGCTTTTATAACTGGTAAAATAGTAAGGAAGAAAGCTAAAATTTATTTTAGTTAAAAAAAAAAAAGATCATTTTATACATTTTTCTGACTAGCATCAACACTTTCAGTGAATGGAAGTAGAAAAATCTCTCACTTGTTGTTTGTTTGAAAGTACTCCTTATTTGTTTATGTGTGGTTTTTTTTTCCCTTCCCTTTCCTTTATAAAAAGAAATAAATATATGGGAACACATTTTCACACTGATTTCAAAAATAAGTCTTGATATTCCTTCATGTTTGCAGTCCATTAGGCTTACCATGGGGCAATACACTGCATGGTTTCAATCATGAATACAAATACTGTGTAAAGAGGCAATTTTCCTTATTCTCTATGTACCTAATTTCTCTTTCAGACGAAAATAAGAACATGCAAAATGTCTGTCTCAGAAGATAGCTCTGAAGTTGTCCAGTCTTTAATGTAGCCTGAGATCTTCTGGGGGTAAATATATTATATTGAAACGTACTATTTTTGTATTTTGCTGATTACTCTATTACTGACAACTTCTGGAAATTGGTTAGTATTCTCAAAATCTGTATTTCATGTACAGAAATATAATCTCCATCAGTACAGCTGAGATGATGGCTTTTCTGGAAAACATGACCAGTTCAAGGAATAACTTTTAGCATTTACACGAGTGAGTATCATGGAATGACAAACAACAGTAATAGCAACCTCAGAGTTATTAGTTACCTCAAAGTTCAAAGTTCTCTAAACATTTGCAAATACTTTCAGCAGAATGCTATGAGTATCTCCATCATGAATAAAACACAATATATGTCACTTAATGATAAAAGTTAAAGTCATGTCTGAGTGCCTGGAAAAAAAAAAAAAAAAAAAGGAGCTTTTAAAGAGCTGTATGTACTTTTGTAGAGCATATCAACACATTCTCAAGTCAGCTGTTCATATTGATGTCATCTTTTTGAGTACCAAACCAATGTTGTCATTCCTTGTCACCAGTTCTGGATGAAGCAGTAAACAACAAAATATTGAAAATGATGGAAACTTTTCCATTTTTGACAATCATTTAAACTATTCTTCTAGATTTAAGTGGAAAGTTTGCTTATGTTTGATATGATGATATTACCATGTCACTGGTGCTGACATCTTGAACAACCTTGTTCAGAGACTCCCTGACAGACACAAGTGACAAGTCATTTATCTGAAAATGAAGGACAGAACCTTATGAATGAATACATATAATTTTACAATGTAATTATGTCAGAAACATCTTTCATAAAAATAAAATCTTCAGCTACAAAACTTATGTAATTGGCTAGACAGTGAGAAAGTTATTAGCAACATATGCTTCTTCGTGGTTTGATTCTTGAGTTCCTACTTAGCTGTATGGTAGATAATAATGTATACCCAAATATTCACAATTCAAATTGTAATTTAAACCTCTATCTTGATAAAAAGGAAAATTCAGAAAAGATAAATAGTTTACAATGCATTTTTTTCTGAACAGAATATCTGTGGGACTGAGTACATACTTAACACATATAGACATATATTTGTCCAAATGTCTCTAGTCTAATTGAGATCATTTTTTCCCGTTTGTAGATTTAACACAGTTCACTTATCTGAAAAGAACACCGTAATACTTAGAAATGCCTAGGTACCACCTAGGTACTTCTTTGTTAATGAAACAAAGTTTTTCATCCATAAATGTAAAAACACATTGCATTTTGGCCAAAACATCCCTTAAAGACACGAGAAGTGAAGTATAAACTGCTTCTCAAAGACCTTATGGTGTTATAGTATGATCACAAAAGAAATTATGTTTTCTTAAATTCTGTAAAGTTCATTATTTATATGATTTCTTGCACAATTTTCAACCGCAGTGTAACTCACATTACTTTTAGATTGTGAGCTGATCACAGGCTTTCATCATTAATAGTCAATTTTGCCTGGAAACTATTACTTGATTAAAGAAACATTTAAAAACTCCTTAGTTTAAAATTGTTAGTGCAGACAGGCATTTGTCTGCACTCTTTGTTTTCCATGAAAATAAGTTTTGTTCATTTTCAGATTCAAGTAATATGGCCAGATGCTTGCTCCTTTTTTTGCTAGCTGATTGTTACTAAAGTCAAAAGGATATCATGGATGTTGACAAAACCGAATTTGTTTTGCTTTTATTTATTCTGCATGTTTTGTCATCATGGAGAGTATGTCTGAGAGACCAATATGATTTTCTAATTATTTCCTTTTTTTTATCCTTAGTTAAATATTATTAAGATATTTATGTTCTATACACATTCAAATAGAGCAGCAATTGTCTGATCTTAGCACTGTGACATTACTTTTGCTAATGGGTTCCAGGAGATGCTATAACCACCTTGCCATCTCCTTTGCAATCCTTACACTGTGGAACTCCAGCGGGTTACAGAAATCTACAGCTACCCAAGCCCAATATAAATTCTGGCATTCACAGTAAATCTGTGTAAGAAAGGGATGAGGGGGACGTATGTGAAGTTGAGTCATTTCTTCTATAGCTCCAAAGCCCTTGTCTCCCTGTCATCTATGCAGTATGCCAGTTAGATCAAATGCAGAGTCTGGTCTCAGATGAATCAGAGAAATCCCTTATCAAGAAAAACTGGGTAGAAAAGAGTGACTTACTTCAAGAATTACTTCTAGGAGTAAGTAGAGAAAACAGTTTTGTACCAATTTTTTATACATTCTCTGAGAATTACTTGCTTGCATGGCAGTGAGGTAATCTAGGCTTAAACATCTCAATATTGACAGTCTTGCTATTGAGTCAATGAGAAAAGGTCTTCCTGAGCAGTAAAATATAATAGAAAATCCAAATAGTAACTTTTTTCAAACAGAAAAAATCAGATGAATATAGAATGTCTATTAGATCAGCTAAAATACCTTATCTTTGTAATTTAAAATCACATATTTCACTTATGATTTTCTTTTCTTTTCTTTTCTTTTTTTCTTTTCTTTTCTTTTTTTCTTTTCTTTTCTTTTCTTTTCTTTTCTTTTCTTTTCTTTTCTTTTCTTTTCTTTTCTTTTCTTTTCTTTTCTTTTCTTTTCTTTTCTTTTCTTTTCTTTTCTTTTCTTTTCTTTTCTTTCAAATACAATTTCAATTTATTAATTACTTCTGAGGATAAAAAAAAAATTGTTGTAAATAATATTTCCTTTAGAACATAGAGATGGAGATACTTTGCTATCATCTTTGTGGTACAAAATACAGCATTTCTTAAAAGAGACACTCTTCTGTGTACAAGCACACAAAATGCTTAAACTCTTTTCAAGTAATAAAGATTTGTTTTTAATTTGTATATTTGGAATGCATTGTTTAAATTTTGTACATCTCATAAACACAGATGCAGTACTCTTTAGTTTTTACTCTTTTTGTTGCAAGTGAAAGTCTTGCTCATGTAGAGCAAGATGGATTTCACTGTATTTTCTTTCATGAAGAGTTAGATTGGCAGCTTTTGGCCAACAATTTGCAGCAAAGTTAGGCACACTCACATTTTCAAATATTAATCTCTTCGTGTGCGTTTTTATACTTTTAGTGCTATTATCCTGCAGTTACACCAAAACACCAAATCACACTACACTGATTTCTTTTTGTTTTGTTCTTTTAAATTTAATTTTCAAAACACTGAAAATCTTTCAGTCTCATTTTCTTTATTTTCAAGATCTAAACAGTGCTAATGGAGTATTTGGAAAGTTAGACCTAGGGAAAATCAAGTTCAGTTTAAAACAAATATTATTTTTATCTCCTTTGGAAACCTTTAAAGAATCTGCAAACAGCACAACCCGGAAGCAGTTGCTTAGTCTTTCTTTACCATGTTTGTAAAAGATCCACAAGGTGGCATTATGTAATACTGCTTTTCAGGATTCTCTGATAAACTTCCCTGCCATGGATGTTAAGTATTAATTTCTTTGGATTTTAGTGTTACATGAATTTTGCCTAGTGGAAAGCCTCCTAGTTTAGTTACTAAATACTGTTTGTTGTTTGACTAAATAACTATATGTTAGGAAACAGTACCCAGTTTTAGAAATACTGCAATGACTATATATCTGAATATATTTATTTATTTTTTAAGGCAGTGTGTTATATTCCAAATGGACCTGAATGAATTATCTTTGTCATCTGTGGAAATATTTCCATGGGTTTGAAATAGTATTGGATAAGATCATAAAGAAGTTCGAGATATTTTTATGCAGTATACAACCAAAGTAAAATTCATTGCTTTAGAAGGTCAGAAAAATGTGATAACTCCTTATAAAACAGTACAGACAGATTTGAAATATCATTGTGCTCCAGACTCAACAGCATGCTTGTTTTACGTTCTTTCCTTCAAGTTGAATTGAGTAGCACTAATTACTGAGCTCATGTATCACCTGCTTTTGTGTTTCCTGGCAGAGAAGAATACAGAATTATTTTCAGCGGACTGCTAGGTCAAAATGAGGAACAATCACTTGCCCTTGCCTCTCAGAGACTGCTGACTGTCAGAGTGCTTTCAGCTCTCTGTTCAATTTGTATTAAGACAAAAGAGGAATGATCTGATCCAGTCCAGGATTCTCATGTGATATGAGCAAACTTCAATAACTTCAGTCACTGCTGTGGAAATTTGTGTAGCTATTTACTACTCCAATAATTAAAGCTAACTAAAGTCTTTTCAGACAGTATAAGAAAGTTCAAAGGGTTCTGAAAATAAAAATAATGTTTACAAATTTCAAGTTACAAAGAGGTTCCAGAAATCTTTTGGACTGAAAAATTAAAACTCGGTAGGTTTTCATTTACCTGAGAATTTCTACTGCAAATTAAGCTTTCCTTGCAATGCTCCTGACTTCCAGTCCCTTAGCTCCCTTTCCCAACACTCTCCCAAAAAGATAAAAAAAAAAAAACAAAAAAAACCCCCACAAAATTCACTACCACTTCATATTTTCATACTTAACCAGAGTAAGAACGCACTATTTCTCTGCAATCTGTGACATCTTAGTGTAAATGCCAAGCATTTAATTAAAAAGTATATGAAAAATATATGCATAAAATGACATTTATCAAAAATAATATGAATTTATTTTCCACTTACTCAGTAGGTTTTGACAATGAGATACATTCCAGAACCAAAAAGCAAAAATGAAAGAAAGATATTTTTGCACAATCTTATCATTTCGATAATGACACACTGAAGAACAGTTTCTAGCACTTCTAACAGTTAACAGCAAAGAGTTATCAGTGGTGGCAGATTGTGTTGCTGATAGGGTACCAGTTGGAGGCAACTGTATTGTTAGCTGGGCACCAGTTGGCAGGTGGTGATTGTATTATAGACATGTATATATGTACATATGTATAGTTATCATCACATTCTTGTTTCTGATTTCTTTTTCTGTCTCAGTAAATAGTTTTTATCTCAACCTATGAGTTCTATTTTGTTTCTAATTCTTTTTCTTGTCCCACTTTCTCAGGGGAATTAAGAGAACAGCTGTGTGGTGTTTTGTTGCCTGCTGGGTTAAACTGAAACATTCTGTAAGTGTGCATTATGCCAGACAAATGAAATCCAATCCTAAACTTCTCTTTATGTATAAGTATATACTATATCTATATACTAAGTATATAGTATACACTTAGCATACATATTAGTGTAGATAGTATATACTTAGTAAATATGTTTATACTTTGCAGTATTTACTGGTTGGTTATTTCTCCATTAAGATGATACAGTACCTCTCAAAATTTAAAGATAAGAGCATTCAAAATGATCTCTTCAAACAATCAAAAATTGAAGTGTCTATTTCTGTGTCATGGAGAGGAATGTCAAGCATTAAATGATTACATACAGCTTGTTCAACTGTAGGAAAAAAAAAGAAAAAAAAAGAAAAAAGAAAATAAAAAAGGATGTTAAGATATGAAAATATATATGCAACTACACAATACAGTAATTTGCTAAAGTTTGCAATGAAAACTAAATGCTGAAAACATTGTTAATTTAGACTATATACAGTGAAGAAATAAATAAAAACGTATCTTCAGTAAGTAATTTATTGTAAATTTTGGATTGCAAAAGTCCTTTCCTATAGGTAGTTTCATGGATGCAATAAATCGTTGCTGAAATTGGATTATTGCCATTAAATATTGTCTTCCTAATATTTGAGTAAAACTGTGATAGCCTGCAAATCACCTATAAACTCTGAGATTGTACAGACTTCAGTTAAACTATACAGCTCCCATCTTGGTGCATTTTCATCCATATGCCGTGTTTCAGGGATTAGCTACCACCAGGACCACTCATGGAGTTTGCTTGAGAGGGAGATGGGTGGTTCAAAACACTTCCAATGAGCGTTTTGGGAAACCAAAGTGGGACATGGAGATTTCAGTACTTAGACATATTTATTCTCTTTTATCCTTGTAAAGCAAGGGCCTTGGCAATCGAGAGTCAGTTCATCAAAGAAGTGACTTCTGAAGGGAGTCTAGAAGACTAAAGACTAAACAGCATGGGTCAGTAAGTGCATATAATGGTAGTTTCCTTCAAGGATTCTTGGAGGTAGACTTCATTCTTCTGGAATAAAAACACATCAATATCTTAGCACACTGAACAGAAAATTGATACATTACAAGTGAATACGCAGTCCATCACACCGATGAAATCATTTTCATGGCTGTATTTTAGGCATTCTACGATAAAAAAAGTAAAAAAATAAAAATCAAAAAGCATCACTCTAGAACTGTTGCTGTAATTGGCAACATGTTTCAGGAGGATAAGCAATACCAGTGCATGCCAGTCCAGAAAATCGAGTACTGTAACTGTATATTGATTTTACAGTTGTAAAAGATGGAATAAAGAAACAGTGCATGAAACAAGATGTTGTAGACCCCCTTAGGGGTCAGTTGAACAATTAAATGTAAAACAGCTGAGTATTAAAGACTGTAAAAGTTACTGGTACTGGGTAGTGAGTGACATAAGAGAAGATTTATTAGAAATTAGATAATGAATATTTATCACATGGAAAAAAAGTAAACCTATAGATAAGGCCTACTAGGGTCAAAAACAAACTTGAGTCAACAGTAAGGTTCAGGCCTTGAGAGAATATTACAGGTCATTTAGAAGAAAGAAAATCTGTCATTTATCATTTGCAATGCAATACTGTAACTTAGAATCTAAGAGCTTTTGTGTTTCTGCATGTTAATTTTTTATGTTGCCTAAAATAACAAAATGTGAAGTATATTTTAGAAAAATACTTTGCAATGTTCTTCCAAAGCACATAAAAGCATTCTTCATGTATTAATGATAACTTGTGATATCTGTTTTATGTATGTATGTATGTTCCATATATATTTCAGCTCAATATCTCCCTCCTCTTTTTTTCAGAAAACACAAATGGAATTAAGAAGTAATGATATTTTGTAGGAGGCAGAAGTGAATCAGTGTGTGAATGGATATCTCAAGCCCCAGAAATTTGAGGAAGTTGAATTGAAGGCTCCACAGTGACCTTAGCACCCTGGGTGACTGGCTGGAAAGCTGATCAACAGAAAAGAGTCAGAAATGCACGCTTGTAATGATTGTGCTAACTCTGTCGTACATTCTCAAAAGCATAAAAGAAATTGGTTACTGCTCTTAGCTCAGCTCTTGTGGGGCCACACCTGGAATAAAGCATCCAGTTTCATCCCCAAGTGCAAGACTTGCATCAGTAAACTGGAGAGAATTTAGTGGTGGACTATAAAATCAGAAAATGGCAAGGTGAAGCCAGGGGAACTGGGTTCATTCTGGCCTAGATAAAACAATGGAGAAATTTAATTGAAATCTCCTAGTCAGAGACAGTTCATAGGGAATGAAGCCAGATATTTGCTGGAGGTGCAGACCAATAGAACAAAAATCAAAAGACATAAGTTTCAGAATGGAGAATTCCAGATGAATCTAAGGATTGTACAATGCTTGCCATGAGTGTGTCAAATATGAGTTTGCCTAAAGAGATTGTGAAGTCTCCATCCCAAGTGATTTTCAGAAGTTATCTGAACATGACCCTGAACAGCCAGACAGGACAAAAGATTTCAGCTTTGAGAGGAAGGCTGAACTACAGAGATCCTTTCAAACTGAATTATTCCATGATTTAATGATTTTAATGTTCTGTAATCTTATATTTGCAAAAATAAATTTCAGGCAAAACACATCCCCATGATATTTGTTCTATACTGCCTTATTTTCATGACTATCACTCTACCTTTGAACTTTTGGCAAAGTGTAATTTTGATAGGTATTATTGATTTACCTCATGTAGTATGTCCCACAGGCACAACAAACAGGTTAACTGGCAGAATTCTGGAGTAGTACTATGCCCACTAGGAGGCAAATACCACAGAATGGCTCTGCAGAGCTTGATCGCTTTTCCACTGCATTCAGAGATAATTCTGGAAGATAAAGTTTTAGAGCAATAAGTAAGGAAAGTACATTGGAAATTGAGATCCCATCAGTTTTAGTATATAGAATTGAATCATGGAATCATAAAATTGCTCACATTGGAAAAGACCTTAAAGATCATTTAAAGTCCAACTACAATAATTCCCTCTGTTTTTCATAGTTTTCCACCAAAATATGAAGTTTTGCAAGTGAATCAATGGATTTTTTTTTAAATAGCAGAAATTCTGAAGTACTGTTTTGGGCCCCTCGTTGTAGGAAAGACAGTGAGGCTCTGGAGCATTTCCAAGGGACAACAAAGCTGTGAATGGTCTGGAGCACAAGTTACATGAGGAGATGCTGAGGAAGCTGGGATTGTTCACTCTGGAGAAGAAGAGGGTCTGAGGAGAATTTATCACCTTCTACAAGTGCCTGAAAGAAGGTTGTGGTGACGTGAGGTGTCAGCCTCTTCTCTTGGAACTAGAAATAGAATGACAGGTGATGATTTCAAATTGCACCAGGGGAGGTTCTAGTTGCATATTAGGAAAAATCTCTGAAATAATATTGGTGAGCTTTTGGAATGGGCTGCCCTGGGAGGTGGTGGAGTCACTTTCCCTGGCAGTTTTCAAGAAGTATGTAGATGTGGCTCTAAGGAACATGGTTTAGTGGACATGGTGGTAACGAGTCAACTCTTGAACTAGATAATCTTAATGGTCTTTTCCAGCCTTAACAATTCTATGAATGTATGATTATAAAGCAGAATTCATCTGTCTATGTATGCACAACAGTGATTTTAAAAACTTTTCTCAAAGGTAGAACAGGAAAATTCTGATATAATGCCTTTAAGGGCTTTAGAGAGTTTATTTTTGTTAAAGTAAGGTTGGATTCCATTGTTAAATTCACAGGAATATGATAGCACTGGCAATATAAAATTAAACAAGAGTTAGTTTCCCATATAATGACTATATTTACCTTCTCAGCATTATAAGCAACAGGAGCAGCAGTTACTGTTTTGCCTAATATCCTGTTTTAATTATGGCTGAGGATTTCTGGTATAAAAACAGTAAAACAATTATTCTTTATAAGAATAATTATCTCTTTTATGGGTTGGATTTTATTCTCAGTGTGCAATCCTTGATTCTACCACTGGATTTATGATTTGTCAGATAATTACTCTGTCTCTGAATTTCTCTGAACCTAAATGCAGACTATAATAGTGACTTATTATCAAAATGTAAAGGATCTGTGGGCAAAATTCATCATATAGAGTTTGGCTTGCTTTTGCAGGTTTTTTGTTTGTTTTGTTTTGTTTTGTTTTTTTTATCATAATTTCTTTTATAACTATGTACTCATTCTCACCATCCTCAGGGGAGGTATATTTTTTTCATGCTGATCTTCCAAATGTAAAAAACTCTGATGTTAATGCTGGCATTTCCACAAACCCATGCAGATACAAAACCTGCCCTGAGAAGACAGAGAGTATCCATGGAACCAGTGCGTGTTTTGAGATCATCTTTCTCCAAAATATTGAAGTTCCTGGAACACATAAGGGAATCATTGCACACTAATGTTTTTCACAGGTAAGCAGGTAAAAATTACATCAAAGATGATTTAAAACAATCCTCCAAGTGTTAATTTTTTCCTGGTGACATAAAGTTAGCATGCATGTTAGTTAATTTGGAAGTGAGAAATGAGAATCTTGTTTTCCAACACTGAATATTTCTATTCAAATGCTCATATTAGGCCTACTAGGTGACAATGAGCAGCTCCTCTTAGAAGCTTTGTTAAGGCACATATGAGAGAAAGAGGTGATAGGAGACAGCCAGCATGGCTTCACCAAGGGCAGATCACACCTGACCAATCTGGTGGACTTCTATGATGGAGTACGGCGTTAGTGGATGGGGGAAGGGTGATGAATGTCATCTACCTGGACTTCTGAAAATCCAGGACAGGGACCTTTGACATGGTCCCTCACCACATCTTTCCTTCTAAATCAGAGAGGTATGGATTTGAAGGATGGACTGTTTGACTGATTAAGAACTGGTTGGCTGCGTCCAAAGGGTTGTGATCAATGGTTCTGTGTCAGGGTGGAGGCCAGTCACAAGTGGTGTCCCTCAGGGGTTGGTCTTGGGACCACTGCTCTTTAACATCTTCATCAATGGCACAGACAATGGCATCGAGTGCAAGTTTGTGGATGACACCAATCTGAGTGGTGCAGTCGATACACTGGAGGGAAGGGAAGCCATCCAGAGGGACCTGGACAGGCTGGAGAAGTGAATGCCTAATGATGTTTAATAAAGTCATGTGCAGGGTGCTGCATTTGGATCGGGGCAATTCCAGGTATTTATACAAACTGGGAGAAGATCTCCTTGAGAGGAGCCCTGCACAGAAGGACTTGAGGGTCCTGGTGGATGAGAAGCTGGACATGAGCCAGCAGTGTGTGCTTGGAGCCCAGAAGGCCAAACGGTGTTCTGGGCTGCATTAAAAAAGGGGTGTTCAGCAGCAATTTCTGAAACAAAAGGCATTTTTCTTCACTAGTCATTATCATCCAACACTGGAGATGATGGTGGTGAAGAACATGTTTGCAGCAGTACAAACCATTACTGTCTTACTGTATTTTAATACCTGACACACATACACTGTACACTTCTAAACACTACATGCCCAGTTCCATAAAACAAAGATGTGGAGAAAATTTATTGCTGGTACTCCTACATCACTTTTTTTTCCCTGTTAATGTGAACTCTGCAAAGGTTTCACAATGTGATATATACACAGGTTTAACAGAGATTTAGAACCTGTAATATCAAATGTTTTGTTGTATTAGGAAAAGCTTCAATCAGCTGAACTTGTAGATGCATAAACTTTAAAGACAGGCATCAGAGCAGTGTGTTAATCTGATCTCTTTGCAATAGAATTTTGTTCCCTTGAGCAGAGATCAGCAGAGATGTGGTTCTCCTGGTCTGTAATACAGATGAATATAGCATGCTAGACTTCAACAAATTGTTTCATACTTAGTTTCTACTGGTGTATATATGAAGGAAATTTGTTAAGTTTAGGAATGACAGTCCTATAAAATTACACAGATGAGATCCACATCTGGTCTATAAACAACTGAGGATTAGTTGCCAAATCCAATAAACACTGAAATTAACAATGCCAATTTTTTCCCAAAGTATGGACCAATCATTGGCAGGGTACTGTTCTCCTTCTGTACAACAGAAAATATGAATAAAAGAGAGGACTTTTCTGTTATGGTAGTGTCATAGGTTTAGGTACATAGGTACAAAGGAAGGTTTCTTTATGATAAAATGACTTCTTGAAAATCCTAGCAATAACATCAATATTATCCCAGTCCCCTTCTTAGAGTATCAGAGAAGGGAATAGATTCTACACAACTCTCCTGTATGTGGTTTCAGTAGATTTACTTTTTTCAATCACTAGGCTGAAGGGAATTTTCCTTAGACTATTAAAAAATAAGAATAAAAGATAAAAATAAATGTGTTGGTAAATGTATTTCATCTAATACAGCACTGTCTGAAGGTAAAGAAAACACTAAGAAACTTTAACAACTTTTGGTAATGTCTTTACAATCATAAAAAAGTTATGTATGTGGCATATTCTTTTTCCTCTTCAATACTCAGAAGTTATTTTTGTAATGTCTTTTTATATAGGCTGTATATATTTTGTATATTTTGTAATGTATTTTTTATATGAGGCTCTCAGGGATGTTTTGACAGTTATGGAGAGAAAATTCATTTGGGAAAATCATTTTCTTTGAGGAAAATCCTATTGAGACATCCTGAGGCCACTTATTACACTGTGTTGATCAGAATCACAAAGGACTACTGGAAAACTGAAATTTGAATTGGGACCAAACTTTCACAGGGAATAAATTGTAAAAATGTTATTCACTTTCTAAAGGCAAGTTTCAAGTTCAGCTACCAAAACAAAGACTTTGGAGTTCTGCTTGAAAATATTCGTAATATGAACACACCTGCTTATTGTAATTTGGTCAGCCAAATGATTTGATTCTATGAACAGAATTCTTTAGACAAATATTGTCAGAAAAAAAACCAAAAAACAACAAAACAAAAAAAACATAGAGCCATGCAGGATGTCAATTATTATTTATTTTTTTAGAGAAAGCTGTGTTCTGGCATTTCACTTATAAAATTCACTTATAAAAAACTTGTAAGAGGGTTTCTCACTTTCTTCTTGGTGCAACCATGAGTAGAAACTGAAACAGAAGTTAAACGTTTATTTTTCAGGCGACTCTGAATAAAGAGTCATTTATTAACTGTCAGTTTACAAAGCTGCGGCAGTGGAACATTCAAGGAGACTGTATTAAGACAGAAAATGCCCCTCTGAGACTTTCTTCTAGTTTAAAATTTTTTGTTCCCCCCCAGTTTCTCCATTGGCTTTTTAAGACACCTGGACTTATTAGCAGTGCCAGGGACATAGTTTCACATCTGTTCTCATCCACTTCCAAAACACACATTTCCCAGCGTGACACTACTGACACAAAGCTGTGTTAGAACTGTGGATGGATGACAATGACAAATTCTCTCTCCAATCACATTATCTGCAAAATTGTATTGCCACAAATGGGTTTGCACAGGGCTGGAGAAGTCCTATTGGGCAAAGACCCTAGGACAAAACTGCTATTCCCAATATGTCTTTTAGGAGTACTTTATGCCCCTGGTCACTGAAAGAAGGAGCATGAGGTTGATTTGACCTTCTTTATCTGCACATTTTTTTAAAATTTTGATCCAGCTCAGTAACCAGCAATTAGACCATGTAGATGAACTGGTTCTTCATTAAGTAGCCTTACATTTAAACAAACAAACAGAACTATTAAAAAAAAAAAAAAATCCCACTGTTTTTGTCATGGAATTATTGGCTTGAATTTGAAAAAAAATTATCACACAGAATCATAGGACGGTGAACTAGCAAGTAACATATGCAGTTTGATGAAACTTTCTCAATAGAAACCTCTTTGTAGAATCTTCCTGTATTTGTGCTGTTCATGATAGAGTCCATGACTGAATTTTGAATTCTTTGTTTCTTGTAATTGGTGGTAGGCTTTTGACATAGACATAGTTGTGTTTTTATAAAATGTCATGAGATACCTCTTATGATTAAAAAATTCAGTTCCATTTTAAATATAGTGCACTGGTTGGAAAGTGTTACCCAACGACTGATCAAAATAATTTCCAATAGCATCTGATGTAACATCATATATACAAGTTCATCATATAACAAGTTCCTGCTTAACTGTCACAAAAAATCATGCATTTTGCTTTAAAAAAAAAAAAAAAAAAAAAAAAAGTTGTTCAAAATATTAAAAAAAAAAAAAAAAATCATCTCAATTGGTTAAACTCTTCTACCAAAACATGCAAGCCAGATGCTTCCCTTTTCCCTTTTCGTTTCAGACGAAGGCTAAGATTCTTAAGCAATCAAATAAAAATTGGAGCTGGGATTTTACAGTAGCACAAAATACAAAGATCTGTGACAGTGAAGCAAAGATTGGCAAGAGTGCAGTCAGAGAAGCTACTTTGTGCAAGTGCTTAAATTACAGCCATTTGTAAATCCTTACTTGAGTTTGAGTTTACAGAGGTAAATCTGATGCTCTTCCTTGATCTACTACAACTACTTGTAGTTCATAGAAGGGAATAAAATGTTAAGTATGTTATCTCAGTTCTGGCCTCCATATCTTAAAGAACTGAATGCATTTTTAGTTAAAATAAAATATATCATTTCCACATAGTGACTATATGATTTCTGGATTTATTTATACTTGTATTATAAATCAGCTTATTTGATATGCTTAGCTTTTTTCTTCTCTCTTTTATCTGTCAGCTGTAATGCTCACGAAGCATCTCATAATTCAATAATTTGCATTTCAAAGACACGTAAAATTATTGTTTAAGTGAAGTCTAAATAGCACATTAAAACAACAACAACAACAAAAATACAAAGCAAAAAAGCAAAAAGCCTAATAACATATGAACACTATTGTATTAATAATAATAGATATAACTGGTGTGGTAGATCTCATTACTGAATTCCTTTTACATTTCATCACAGCACTGTAAGAAAGATTATTCCCTCTCATTCATGTTTTTGTACCTATATAGCATGCATCTCCTAAACACATCAGTCAAAATTTATCCCTAGCATAAAGTTTAGTGAAGTCAGTGGAATTTTACCCAGGATTCATTTTTCCCATTCAAACTCTTTACTTAGAATTCAATTCAAGGATGCTACACTTACATGAGATCGTGTTTTAAACAGAAATATTTAATTTGCACGAAAGGTATTTCCATAAGCTCAAACTAAATGGAAATAATCAGTCTGCCTACTTTACTAATAGATTATGTTTCATGATCACTTTCATTTTGATAAAGCATTTTATTAGTACATATCTTTCTTATACTAAATATAATTTAACATGCAAATAAACCTTGAGGATGATTGTTTAAGCAGTTTTCAATGACGCTGCTTAGACAATCTTCTTATAAACCTTTATAGCTAAAAATGAAATACCTCCATAATTCTGTTCCTTTTAAATAGTAATCTTATTTTACTTTCATTGGCTCCTATGAAGCTGAACTCATTTTTATTGTTTATCACACAAATAAATGAAACAATAATGAATAGTAAATAGTGATGCTTTTTCTGTCTATTAAATAACTCTACTTTTTGTTCCAAAGATGCATTAAGTTTTTGGACACAAAACTTACATGATTTGACCTGATCAGGTACACAGTAAGGACTGAAGTTACATTTTAGAAAGTCTAATCTCAGCAGTCACTTCAGACAGGTAAGGCAGTGCAATTATTGTGCTATTGGTAACTTCAAAATCCTTTACAGCACATTGAAAATAGTGTAACTTAATGTTTTCTCAGCACAGGTTCCATCCTGAAGTAGACAATCTCCAGACATTCAAGAAGAAATGAAACCAAGTTCCACAGTAGGATAAACAAGCAGGAATTATGCATGTACTGTCTTCATTAGAGGAAGCACTGGAACTGTCAGTTTTGAAGAGGAATATGGATTTTTGTTACTGGCCTTGCAAGCAAATAGTAACAGAAGACCTGTGAGAAGATGGCATCCTTGTGAAGCACCGTAACTATGCATCTTCTGGGGTACCTCAATGGAAGCTGGGGTACCTTGGGATATATTCAGCCTCAAGAAGGGCTCCAAGAAGCATTGGCACTGATATCATCCATACATTAATACAACGCAGGGAAAATATCTGAGACATTATGCCCTTCTACTCACCTAGAAAAAGAATTATGGGAGTAATATTCAAGAATGTCTCTCTGAAAGTGCACTTTTCAAAAGCTTTCTCTTTTTCTTCTCCTTCTGCGTCAGTGAAGTGCTTTCCCACATACTTCTGTTCTTTCACTTTTCATTACACCATTTGTTACCTTCAAAGAAGTGAAATCAATCCTGCATGAATATCTGCCTATTCATCTTTGAACCTGCATTACAGCCATAACAGCAGGTCACCACTGAACTAGGCCAAGACATACCAGTGTCCCACTGTATGAGCTTGCTATGAGTGATGTGCAGAAGCTGCAGTGATGTACATTTTGTTCCTTTCCTTCTCTGGCAATAGTCTGGCAGCGGTTCAAGATAAAAAAGAGTCACTGAAGGCTACAATAAGTCTGTTCCTCATACTTAGTGTGGAGGTAGAAGAAGACTATGACCAAAAACTCAGTTTCACTTTTTAGCAGACACAAGCAGCTTGGCCTCATTGGCAGGCTGGCAAAGGATTCACCCTTACATCAGAGGAAAAGCAGGAAGAAGCTGTAGTTCTTGGAACTTAAATTTTCTTTCCAGACCATGCCCAGGCAATTCAGCTGTGTGCCACCAAAAGGCTTGTGACAAAGCCACTTATAGCTGTGCAATTAGCTGTGCTGGCAGCAAGCTCAGCTAAAAGCCTTTGCTCTTGTTTTATAGAGCTACCCTGTGCACAGACACAAAAGCAAAAAAATCTGTCTTGGCTGTGTAAACTGATACCCTGAGACCTCTGAAGGAAGGTCCATCACATCACTTTCCATCACAGGTAGCCTAAGACAGCATCTCCTCTTTTGAGCTGCTTTGTTATCTGGTGAATTTACGATTCCTTTACTCTGTGCATTACTTTCAGCAGTAATTAGAGCCCTTGTTATCCCTTCTTTTGCCCCTTCAAAAAATTGTCTGCTCACAAATTTAATAAAAAGCCTGTTCTGTAAAATAGACCTGAATGAATATTAAATGCTTACTCTTGGAAAATATGTTTGCTCATTAAATGTGACAGCCAGTGCTTATGTGGTAAAGGCTGTCAGTGCCAAGAGCTCTTTGGCAGATTCTGCCAGCTACAGGTCCATTATTTTAATTGCCTTTAACTTATAATCAATATTTGCTGCTTTCGGTGCAGCTACATGCACAGCTAAATGATACAGAGAGGTGGTTTATAGTCTATTGCACCCCATATTCTTCTTTAATATGCAGGAGAAGCAGCAAAATGCATCATTACAATAATCTTTCCAACATCACAGTTATTCCAGCTTCTTCAGCAACCATCAAAGCGGAGACCAAAGCATCCAACTCTTTTACAACAGTAAAACTGATTCCTATTTTTAGACTAAATACTAAATAAACTTAGAAAGATTAATTAGTAGCTAGTGAGAGTTAACTTCAAGTCACTGCAAATGAAAAAGTGATTCTACTTACAGAACTGGGCCATTTTCATTAGAAGTTTTAAGATTGTATATGAATGTAACAGCTATTCCAGACATGTCAGTGCAAATTGTAGCACCTGTAAAGGTCAACTTTGCTCCGGGTGTTGGCTGTTAGATAGATGCTGTGTCTTTCAACTGGGGAAAATAAAGAATTGAGGAGCACCATACTTCTGGAGAACTGCACAACTTGTTGGAATCATTCTGCTTGCATCAAAGAAGCTATAATTCCACTTAGAAAATTTTGCATTTCCAGAGGTTTTACGTTTTGTTCTAAAAGTGAAAGAACTCCGTATGTGTGTGGGAAATATTTGGATAGCTTCGGTTTACAACAAATCTTTGTGTAAGTGATACATGGAAGGTATGACTCCAAATTATAAAAAACCTCCTTGTCATTAGCTAAGCACAAATTTCTTCACTTTCTGTAGGAATTTTGTGTAACCATGACATCTAAACCAGGCCCATATATCTCCTGAATCACAATCTATGGATTCCGTTTCAAAAACTGGAAAGGTTTTTGAAAAAAGGAAGTAATTCTTGGTAAATTCTCAGCTTTAACACAGTTAGAACATCTAATTCAATTGACTTTAACTGAGGAAGAATTCTTAATGTTTAGGATAAACTGCCTGAGTATGCTTAGACTTGTTTCATAAATAGAATGAAGTAAAAGCCAAAGAAAATATATTTTGCATTGTTTCTACTTGCATTAAAGAAAAAAAAAATAATAATACAAAAAGGGTAAAGCTCATTTAAGTAGATAATATAGAAATATTTGGAAGGAATAAGAAGAAAGAGATGAATGGGAGCCAAACAAAAGATGGAGACACAGACATGAGAAATATTGTTTTATGTCTAATCTGTTTCTGTTAAAAAGGAGTTACTATCATTGGGTTGTCTTCCACTTTCCCAAGAATAAGCATAATCTTTTCTGTGTGCACATCATGTATTTGCAAGCAGATTCCTTCTACCACCTCCTGCTCCCTCTTTTGCAGTGCGATTTTTACAGCTGACGCAATGTTCTGCCTTGCCAGCTGGCAAGGCTCACTTTTACACAGGACCACAGCCTCTCAAGGGACCACAAGTCCAACTGTAGCTGCACTACTGAGCCAACTCAATAATTTATGCTTATTAATAATGCATCTCAGTGAATCATTACTCCTTTAAATTTTAAAACAATTGTTTTAGCATTTTTAATGTTTATACGCCATCAATGAATGATTCTCTTATTTATTTCAGCTACAGACATACTGGATTACAATAACAAACTTACTGGCTCTCTGTAGACAAAAACAACAAGGTTCCATGAGGAGGTCAGACTGGCAATTAGTTAAAAAAAAAAAAAAAAGGAGGATGAAGTAGGAATACACAGAACTATTGTAAAAGCTGGAATGTGAAAAACATAAAGGGATACTTCCACCTGTTGATGCCTTCTCTCTACTCAAAATCTATGCAATGCCCCAAGCTATGAAGAACTAAGATATCTCTGACACAAAAATACTAGGTCTTCATGTATTTTGTACCCTTATGCCAAAGGTAATGACCATAATATATCAGGTCAGCAGCTCAGTGAACTCACTGAACCACATCACTTTTGAATTCCCCTTACAAGCACAACATATGGTTCAGAGCCAGATCTATTGAAACACATCATAAGACACTGTGGATCTTAGACAGTGGAACTCATAAATTAGCCATATGACAGCTCTGAACACTTAGCTGTACACAGTGGCTACAAGCATCTGATTCTTCTGATACAAAATTAATGCTTTTAAATATTGCACCTTGGTGACAGTTTTGGAGCCTAGTAAAAATATACAAGCATAGTGTGCAACAACGAAAGAGCACTTCATGCAGAATAGCAGCACAAACAAAAAATTTAAGAAGTAGCAAATTCAGAGTGTTACAGTAGATTAATTGTCCAGAGAGACACACAGAGATTAGTACATACATCCCAAAAGTATAATCTCAGCACCTTCAGGCAAAGACAGAACAAGAGAAGATTGCACCCTGATTTCAATATTTTTTACTTCACGAAATTGAATTTTAATTTTCCAGATGTAAGACAAACAAGTAAAAATTTACAGAAAGTATCTTGGCTATTCATGGCTTTATATGGACTATATATCAATATACAAAGGACAACTCGTGCAAATACTTAAAGAAAAATTTACACCTCATATAAATGTTTTTATTATCTGAGCAAGCTTTATCACTGGAATACTCAAGTGCACCCTCAGCAAGTTTGTGGATGACACCAATCTGAGTGGTGCAGTCGATACACTGGAGGGAAGGGAAGCCATCCAGAGGGACCTGGACAGGCTGGAGAAGTGAATGCCTAATGATGTTTAATAAAGTCATGTGCAGGGTGCTGCATTTGGGTTGGGGCAATTCCAGGTATTTATACAAACTGCAAGAAGATCTCCTTGAGAGGAGCCCTGCACAGAAGGACTTGAGGGTCCTGGTGGATGAGAAGCTGGACATGAGCCAGCAGTGTGTGCTTGGAGCCCAGAAGGCCAAACGGTGTTCTGGGCTGCATTAAAAAAGGGGTGTTCAGCAGGGTCAGGAAAGTGATTGTTCCCCTCTGCTCTTGTGAGGCCCTATCTGGAGTTGGAGTACTGCGTCCAAGTGTGGAGCACCCAGTGCAAAGAAGACAGGGAGCTTTTGGAGAGGGTCCAGAGGAGGGCCACGAAGATGATCAGGGGACTGGAGAACCTCTCCTATGAAGACAGGCTGCGGGAGCTGGGCTTCTTTAGCTTGGAGAAGAGAAGATTCCAGGGAGAACTCATTGAGGCTTTCTGGTATTTGAAAGGAGTGTATAAACAGGAGGAATGACTGTTTACATAGGTTGATAGTGATAGGACAAGGAGGAATGGTTTTAAACAGACAGGGAAGGTTTAAATTAGATATTAGGAGGACATTTTTCACTCAGAGGGTGGTGGCACAATGGAACAGGTTGCCCAAGAAGGTTGTGGATGCCCCGTCCTTGGAGGCATTCAAGGCCAGGCTGGATGTGGCTCTGGGCAGCCTGGTCTGGTGGTTGGTGGCTCTGCAGATTGCAAGGGGGTTGAAACTAGGTAATCATTGTGGTCCTTTTCAACCTAGGCAATTCTACGATTCTACTGTTCTATGAATACTGAGCTGAGGCCAACAGGATGAAGTTCGACAAGACAAAGTGCTAGTTGCTGCACTTTGGCCACAATAACCCTAGGCAATGCTTCAGGATTGGAGCAGAGTGGCTAGAAGACTTTGTGGAAGATTATTTCCCAAAACATTTCAAGACCTAATTCAAAAGGAATATAATAGAGAAACAGTCTTCATCCTGATAAACCCCACATGCACTGGGACACATAAAGTGACAGAGCAGTTCTCACATTGTTGTGCTCCTCCCACCATACTAAGTTGAGGCAATTATCTCCCACATTTTATGATTTGATCAATTTTTTACATCAAGTATTATCTATTTCCCTAGATTTTGGGAAGAAAAAGAAATATATTAAATTTGAAATAACTGAGAAGACTTATTCAAAGAGCCTATGCAAAATCTCATTCGCCTATAAAAATTATTTTGAAAGATAAACATTTGTAGTTCAGTTCAAGCAATTCGTATTATAATTGCCTGAGTAGAATGTGTGTTCCAGTTCCTCTGTCCTCCTCCAGCAAGTCTGTGGGAAGATAAGGGTTCAGAAAGGGTGCTGGCCAGGCAGTTCCACAACATGTCCCTGTGGGACATACAATGCTAGCTTGTTCAGCGATACTTTCCACTGTATGCACATTTATTTGGATGTAAATGCAAATGTTATTTGAAACAAAGATTTTGATACAAATTTGTGTATATAATTGGATATATATCCAGAATTTTTTTTGTTATCTGTCAGGGATAATGATCACTGTTTTACTCTGTACACGGATCTCACTGGAATAAGAGATTTTAAGTTAGATTAATGACTGAACAGATATCATAAACCACAGAATTCTAAGACTGCTAATTAGTAAATCAGTGCAGAGTGTGGATTTCAAATTCAATTAAAGTTTTTTTATCAGATCTTCATGTGCTAATAGATTTTACATGGCTGACTGTAAGTATATTTGTTTCTTGGTTGTTTTTTTTCCTAAGGAGTTGCTATAAACTGCTATAGTTTATTCTGTATTTTTAAGCTGCAAATATGTCATCAACTATATCTCAGTGAGTACTGGATAAACAAAGCATGCAAATTTGGTAAGTACTGTTAAGAGTTTAAAATCTAATAAAAGCATATTTGCTCAATAAATAAGAGAGCAGAGGGACAAACAAAATTTTGTCTGAACCACCAAAGAGACACTATTTAAGGTTCTTTAGGAACTCTGTGGAAAAAAAATCTCCATTAGCTTGAAAAACTTCTGTCCTTTGTATTATTAAATAATCTAGCACAGATTCAGAAGACTGACTGCTGAACCACAAGCTGGCTGAATTCTAGATTGCTTGAGAATCAGTTTTTGATATCAGGTTTTGGTCTCTTCTAGACATATGTCTATACCTCTGACAATTATTTCCAGACAGATTTTTCAGAGTCAGCAAGGGAAGTCAGAAACTCTGTCTCCATGTATATTATAATTATGTCCATTTGGAAGCATCAGACTTGCAAAATCACCAGCACACATTTAATGAAGATAAAAGAAGAAAAAAGAAAGGTAGTATTGCATGAAACATTAATTAATGATAGTCAAACCCTTGGGTTTGGGAATGGGAAAAGTGAATTCCTGATGGTTACATGAAAACTGTGCTTCAGGTTTAGCCCACAGATGTGTAGAACACCTCAGTGGGCCTATCTCTTCTAAAAATAGCCTTCATAGAGTCCAGTATCTATCCAAAGCCATCACGTAATGCTGAAAAACACATAGTGACTTGATTACAATGGTTTGATTGTCTCATTTGGATTTTGGGAGCTTTGAACACCTCAAAAATGTAACCAAGGTAACCTCCTGCCTAACACAATAGAGTGGAGCATGGCAGAGCTTTTTCTTTCTTTAAAGTCCAAACATTCTTCATTTCAGTTCTAAAATAAACACTGTAAGTAATGTCATAAGGCTGGGAACCCTTCCATAATCATGCAAGAATCTTTTCAGTTTCATTCTTCCGGTTGTCCTGATTCACTTCAGGACATCATTCCTGAATTCCTCAGTTTTTGTGCTCTTTAGGTAAAACCAATAGGATTCAACTGAGTATTGCATTCATATTCTTCAGCAGAATTCTGAATGTTATGGTATTTAAAACATCTGTTTTTTGTATTCATTCACTCAGGCTTTTTTATGGACCCCAAAGAATCTATTTACATTGCAACAGCTCCTGTAATAAGTATCCAGCTCAAAAGACCAAATGTCTCATGGCTGTTGCTTGCATATAGAATATCATTGCAATATGGAATTTCTGAAACATGTCCATTAATTAACACTAAATTACAATGAAGCACGTATATAGAAGACGATGAATCCCACATAAATTCATTTTGATTACTGTTATTACACAGAATACTAAGTGAGGCTGCAAAGATAGGACCCTTTAAGCATCAGCAGATGTATTTGATCAGTGTTTATCCTTTTTGGTGCAATTTATTGAGAGATCATATGTTAATACGCAGCTGGAGTAAACTGCCATTCAGCCTCAACATGCCTGAGAAGAGTTTCCAGATTTCATTGCATCTACCAAAGCTGTATTTACTAATAAAAATGCAGACTAAATTTAAAGAAACAAAACACCCAACCTAGATTATGGGCAAAGTGGCTATAAACTATTAAACTTTACACAAGATGAATCTGTTCTTATTTAATTCCAACTGAAATCCTGAAGTTAGTTTGTTACTACCCAAAGGTATCTTCCTCAGTTTGCATGCTCACACTTTCCATCAGTATTTTTAGAAAATATATTTTGCTCCTCTGAGTACCAAATTTGTCATTCTTAAAAACCTTCCTTCCTTCTCCATCTTAAAGACAAAAAAATGCTCAAGTTTCCAAAATTAGTCACTCTTTCATTATCTCAATTCAAAAAGGACCGATGTTGTTACCACAGAATCATGGTATCATTTGCATGGTAAAAGACCTTCAAGAACATCATTCTAACCATCAGTTTGACCTACTGAGTCGATTGCAAAATCATATCCATTAGCGCCTCATCTACAACTCTGTTAAATACCTCCAGGGATGAGGACTCCAGCAGTTCTCTGGGCAGCCCCTTCCAGTGCGTAACCATTTTCTTCATGATGAAATATCCATTTTAAATCTCCTCTGATGTGACTTGAAAACAATGATAGAATCATAAACCATTCACAACAGTATACAATCATATTTGTTGATTTTTAAGCAAACACATATTAAACACATATACAGGTAGACTCCAAAATTGAGAGAACAAAACAGTTTACATTATCAGCTCAATATTCATAGATCCATGAGGCCTCTCACCAATTTACCAAACGCCATCAGAATCTGAAAAGATTCGTGCTGACTGTAAGCTAGCTAAAGATATACCAATCTACAAAAAAGGGCATGAAAAAGAACCAGGAAATTATAGAACTATTAGACTGACCACAACCCTTGAAAAAATTATGGAGATAATTATATCGGTAGCTACTGAAAGGCACTTGAAGAACAAAGCTACTGTCAGGCTAAGTCACCATGAGTTTATCAAGGGGAAGTCCTGCCTTATTTGATCTCTTTCTATGATAAGATCACCTGCTTGGTGCATGAAGGGAAGGCACTGGACATAATATTTATGGATTTCAGTAAGACCTTTGATACTGGCCCTCATGGCAACCTTCTGGAAAAACTGTCCACATTTAGGTTCACATTTAGCTGGGTGATGAACTGCATGACAGTAGATCTCAAAGAGTTACAGTTAATGAATCTACATCTGGCTGGTGGATGATCTCTAGTGATGTTCCCCAGGGCTTAATTCTAGAACCACTCATGTTCAACATTTATATAAATGACCTGGATGCAGTCCTGGAGTCAATCTTCAGCAAAGTTTGGAGGTGATACTACACTGGGAGGTGCTGTTGATTTAATGGAGGGGGTTCTAGATAAACTGGATCATCAGGCCACCAGCAAGATCATGAAATTCAATAAAGAAAAATGCTGGCTTCTGCACCTGGGACAGAATAATGACTGGCATAGCACAGACTCAGAGACAAGTGGCTGGAGGGACCTGAGAGTGCTGGTCAGTAGCCAAGATGGCAAACTGAATTTTAGGATTTGGGAGTCTGTGAAAATGTCTGGAGGAAAGCAACAAAGGTGGTAGCCTTGTAGGGCTGAAAACCACACCCTATGAGGATTGGGTGAGGACACTCAGGTGGTCCAATCCAGAGAAGAGGAGGCTGAGAGATTACTTCATTGCTCTTTGCAACTCCCTGAGGAGGGGAAGCAGAGAAGGAGGTGTTTGGCTGTGCTCCTTGGGAATCAATAGCAGGACAGGAATGGAGCAAAACCAAAACAGAAGGTGCTCAGACTGGACATTCAGAAAGACGTATTTACCATGAGCCATCAAACATTGTAACAGGCTTCCTAGAGAGTTGCTTGATACCCCATGCCTGTCAGTGTTCAAGAAATGTTTGGACAATACCCTTAATAATATGCTTTATATTTTGATTCTCCTGCAAGTAGTCAGAGGACATTACTGGTGAAAATGCATAGCTAGTGGTGGTGACTATGTTGAAAAACAGTGTTTTGCAGCTGAGATTTTGGAGACGGAAAGTGTTTGGGATTGGCCAGGATTTTCTCCAGGCTATTTCAGATCCTTATTAGAATGAAATAAGAGCTGAATCTGTGAGGAAACAATTTTTCTTCTAGATTGGAAATCTGGACATACAGACATATTCCATACAATACTTTAATTATTTTCTCCTGTCAACAGTTTATGGGCTGGTTTGGCCCAGTTCTGTGACTAGCGGGCTGGAGGTAGCCCTCCAGAAAAGGGAACAGGGGACCCCAAAATAATTAAAAGCAGAGGCAATGATCTAAGGAGAAACAAACTAATTTACTAAATATAGTATCAGAATGCAAGATAACACACTATAATACAATATAATTAGAATTGAAGCTAATAAATCAAATATAATGAGAGAGAGAATGTCTGAAAGGTGGATAGGCCTCACCATAACACTGAGGTGAGATGTGCAGTCCAGTTGAGCAGCAGGGAGATGGGAGGAGAGCAGACAAAAAAGAGCCAATGAAAAGGAGCAGGTGAAGAAGAGCGCATCAAGTGAACTTGCCAGGAGTTCTATCTCTTCTCTGTGACTGCAAAGTCCCCTGGGGAATGTAGTTCTTCTCTTCCAGGCAGGTACCCAGAACTTGGGCATTAACAGTTAAACTCCCAGTGCCCCACATGATGTTATGATGTGGAATACTGAAAACCAAAAATCACAAAACCATGAAATCTCCAAAGTCTTGTTCTGGGAGCAAACCTCATCAACAAAGCTTAATATATTGCTATAACACCTTGAACTACACTTTAATATACTAGGATAGTGAATACCAAACTGTGTTTCTTCTTACACTACACTACAACAGGGAGTCATAGCTATCTACACGCTGACGTTTCTCTGGAAATGATAGTCAAAAGTCCAAGAGTATCTATAGGATAATCTTAGACTGTAGATTGTCAACCCTGGAGTAGGAGAACTACTTCTAGAGAGTCAGTGAAAGATAAATCTCTTTTTATTCAGTAATCCACATTTTTCTATGTAAAAATCCCATATCTTCACTGTAAAATAAGTCTATGGAAAAAAAAAAAAAAAAAAAAAAAAAGATGAAGATAATAAATATTTTAGATGATTGATATGAAATATTTTTGGGGCACACAAAAATATTATCTTTGGCGGATCTTTAAATTAAGATCAAATTAAGCAGAAAAAACTAGGAAGGTAAGATTTCAGAGATATGTCTGAAGTAGAAGTAGAAAGAAGGAATTTAAAGAATCACAACCAGAACAAAAAGTATAGCAAATATCAGAGATGGATGGAGATGAGATTTTTAGCTTTGCTCTTTCCCAGAAAGGTTAACTGTGGTAAGAATTAAAAATAATAATGGTATTAATAATGATGATTTTAGTGAAGGGACAGACATTCAAGCAAGAAAATAAAAAGGACAACCTAAATAGGCTTAGATAAGATTAATTATGTTTGTTCCAAAACAGCCAAAATATTTATGTCCAGAGAAAATAGGTGCAAAGACTACAATAGCGCTATTTTATAGAACAAATTCTCAATTGCAAAATATCTTCACCAGCAGAGGTGACCCACTGTTTCATAGCTTCTATAATGGTGTTCTCACTGAAAGACACCACCTACCACCTCAGTTTGCGTATATCTACTGTTTTGTCTACGTAAAAGTTCAGCAAGCATTGATGGATATCAGTGGAGTGGTTGTGGAGTCCTTCTCTGAAGATATTCAAAATTAGCCTGGGTGTTTTCCTGTAAGGAACCTACTTTTGCAGGGGGGTTGGACTGCATGATCTCCGGAGCTCCTTTCCAACTTCTACAGTTCTGCAATTCTGTGATATCATTTTAGTCTTTCTGGGAGAAGAAAAAAGAAAAAAAAACAAAGGAGTCTTTAAGGGTTAGCTGATCCTCTGTGTGTTACCATATATTAGGTATTTGAAAAGCATCCACATGTTTTTTAAATATTCTTTGACATAACTAGTCTCCATTGGGGTTTCTAGAAAGAGTGAGATAAATATGTTGTCTCAATTAAGCAGTCTCCTGTTTCAAGTGACCTAAGTGTTTTCCAAATTATTGAGCATGATTTTCCTTTATTGTTATTAATAGACAAAGATACATTGCAGCTGTTTTTCCCCTCAATTTGTTCTCATTCATTAGACAAGTTTCACTCTAAACATTTCATAATTCATCATAGGTGAATTTGTGTCTGACTGTTAGTATTTTTCATTATGTGACAGAGAAAGCAAATTACAGTTCACGAAGCTAACCCCAATTAAGGTAATCAGGGTAACTTAACAAGATGGAAGATTCTAGTCTGAGCACCAATTTTGCCCTAACTGTTTCCCATGCCAAATGCCAGTATCTGTCAGGTGCTTACTGCTATTAGGACTTCATTTTTTACTGGACACTGTGGTTTAACCCAGCAGTCACACAGATGTTTGCTCACTCCCGCTTACAATCATAGAATCATAGAATGGCCTGCGTTGAAAAGGACCACAATGATCACCTCATTTCAACCACCCTGCTATTTGCAGGGTCGCCAACCACCAGACCAGGCTGCCCAGAGCCACATCCAGCCTGGCCTTGAATGCCTCCAGCGATGGGGCATCCACAACCTCCTTGGGCAACCTGTTCCATTGTGCCACCACTCTCTGAGTGAAAAATGAACTCCTAATATCTAACCTAAACCTCCCCTGTCTCAGTTTAAAACCATTCCCCCTTATTCTATCACTATCAACCCTCATAAACAGTCATTCTTCCTCCTGTTTATACACTCCTTTCAAATACCAGAAAGCCTCAATGAGGACTCCCTGGAGTCTTCTCCAAGCTAAACCTTTTATTCTCCAAACAAAAATGGGATTGAGGAGAGAATTGGAAACAAATTTTTTCACCTAAAGCAAGGACAATATCCACCTTTTATTCCACATCATTTACATCATGCTCAGGTGCTACATTTTTGTATACACCCAAGTTACTCAACACAAATATTATTTCCATAGCCTATGAGCCATCACTCTTAATTGTCCATGTAGTTCATAGTTAATGATTTTGGGCTCTATCTGTCATAGCAGTCCTTCAGGGAAGGAGGAATGATGCTTAGTGTTGGGTTGTTGCATGCTGAAGCCAGTTCTGGTTCTATCAGAATTCATTCTTCTTTAATCCGGGTGATTCTTACTGTAATACCATTAATAAGGCATATAGCTGTGATGACACGTAGTACTGTATAGCAATTAACATCATACAATTCAAGTTATTGGCTATTCTCACTCAACATCAAATCCTCTTGAGATACACATTAGACTTCCCTATCCTTCTGCATTACCCAACAAGTGCAAATTTTGAGCAAAAGTAATCCCAAGGTTGGGCTCACCTTTGCCTGAGGTAGGAATAACTCAAACTGTCTAGCACGGCATGTTTTTCATGTGAAGTACAGAGACTTTATCTGATTTTACAGGACATAGGAATTTTGGCTGGGTAAGTCCATCTCAATTGGCAGATGCCCCAGATCAACATCTAACCAGGTGGCTTTTGCTAAATGCTTTTCCCAGTGTATGAATGTCCGAGCACATTATCTTTAATGATTCGTTGTATCATTCAGTTATCACTGAGGCTGCTGCACAGTAGGATATGTGATATACCCATTCAATGCTATGCTCTTTGCCCTAGGTGTTTATGAAGTTGTTCCAGAAATGACTCAATTCTTTCTGGATTGTCAAGTCACCATAAAACTTGCTTTTCAAGGCCCAGCATAGTATTTTGAGAAGTGGTATGTGGGCTGAGATCTTTTTCCAGCCACACAATGGTTGCTTCCAATACTGTAAACACATAGTATTTGCAGCAGCAGGTGTGTGGGAGTATAGTAAAATCAAAAAGCAACCAATCCTTCCCATATTTATGTTTCTGCCATTGTCCTCCATGCCAAAGAGGTACTTGGCTTATTTGACTGCAGTGCATATTTCACATTCATAGATAACCTGTGCAATAGAATCTATGGTTAGGTTCACCCCTCAGTCCTGAGTCCATCTACATATTGCATCTTTTCCTTGATGACCTTGCTGTCATGATCCCACTGAGCTATTAATGACTCAGCCAGTCCAGATCTACTTGAGCCACTTCAATGCTAGTGATCTGATCCACCTGCTGGTTGGTTTTATGTTTTTTGGTGGCCCAACTCTTCAGATTGTGGACATCTATATCATGCATTGGGGTTTCCTATTCACACTTGTGTGATCAGTATGGCCTGCTTACTGCATGTAGAATCAGTTTCACGATGTGTAGAGAGGGCCTCCCTTTGAACATCCAGCCCAACACAGGCAGTTGAGGTGCTGAGAGGAGCTGTGCTTCAGTACAAACCATTTCTGAAGCAGTTCAAACTGCTGCTTATATCTCTTTTCCAGTTGTAGTACAGTGGACCTAGGATCCTCTGTATCCCTGACTTCAAAACCCCAGGGTTGAGCCTCAGTTCTCCCCTGTTGCTTTCTACCAGAGGCTCCAAATGGGACCATTCTCCCTGACTGTGGTGTAGGGCACAATTTTTACATCTTTTTACATCTTTTACATCACAGCACCACACAGCCATTCATCCATTTCCTCCCTTCTCTTATGGGATGAGGGAAAGAATTGGAAACAAACTAGAATTCATGGCTGGAGACAAAAACTGCTTACTAAGACAGAAAATGAAATGAGAAATGAATGAAAAGTAGCAGTGTTAACTCACTGACCAACACCCAACTAACCCCTGAGCATTGGCCAGCCCCCAGGCCAACTCCCCACAGCTTTATAACTTTCTGCATGATATCATGTCGTGTGGAATAACCCCTCAGCCAATTCAGGCAAGCTGTCCTGACTCCACACCCAACCCCTGCTGCCATGCCATAAAGGCAGAAGCTTTTCCCCATTGTGTGGCCCAGCCCAATCCTGAGTATGCTTTCATCACTCAGCAACAACCAGATACCAGTTTGCTATTAACAGTGCCTCTGCTGAAACCAGTTTTCTTTTTTCCACTATCTCATGCTATGAGCTACTATCACAATTATAAATAAAACAGCATAAATGCTAAATCGTTTCTTTGACTTCTGTTGCACTGTGAATTGGCAATTACAGACACTGAATGTTTCCAGTGAAAGCATAACAAAGGTGCTGTGCAGTAGAGTGGGAAGGAAACAGTGACTGATTGAGAGAAATACTGATGTTAAAGCCATGATGGATTTTAAATATGTGTAAAAATTTATTTATGTCTCCTTTAAGTTTCATTAGAAGCTATAGATCGGAAAAGTTGCAATTATGAAGATTTTCTTAGTTCAAACAGTAATAAACTATCTGCTTAGTGCTTGCAGCTGGAAAATTGAACAGGGACAAAAAAGAGTCTAGGGATAACATTTTGTAGGTACATTTACTTATTAACTCTCTGTTAGATCTGATGTCATACCACCTGTTGAAGGATGCACAATTCCTAAAAGTCTCTGCAGTCCTAGAAGTTACCTCTCCATTCTTCACTCTACCTTCTCCCCTTCAGAACCCAACCTCCCCCCCTCACCAAAAAAAAAAAAAAAACAACACAGAAATCTCACTGCCTGTAGCCTTTTCCAAGACCGCAAGGTATCACTGAGATATTTACCAAATATTTATATAAATCTCTGTCAGAGGTAGTATGTTTCCAATGGAGTTTTCCAGGAGTTATACCTCAACCTGCAGCCACCATTCAGCATGACACAAAATAGGATTCTTTCTTTGCTGGAGAATCGATATTCCCTGCTAATGATTATTGCACATGCTCCACATGTTTTGACAGAACAAAACCACCTGTTTCTGACAAGTAAACTGAAACATCAATGTACAATTTCCTATGCTAAGCTCTTCACTGCACACAATTCATAATAGTTATAACCTGATGAAGAAACAAGGAGTATCAGTGGAAACTGCCAGCAGAGTCCTACAGCTGTTCTTGACTGATTATGCTACTTTGGCACGAGCCTATTATTAAAGATTTTTAGCTGATGGTGATGGGCAGGCCACTTTGCAGAACAGGATGTTCTCAAATAGCCAGTTTGAGCAGAACATGACCAGCTTACAGCTCACATGGTTCTCAAGAGCTGTGGGAGTCAGACTATGCCAAGCATTTATTTTGGATGCCACTGTATTTCCAGGCATGCAATAACAGAAGCAGAAATACAGTATATCCCTTATGAATCCCACAGTGCTGATCTCACAATAAAAGGGCCGAACACTCAATTATCTGATCAGCATAACCTGTGCACAATAGTTAGTTCTGAGGAAAAGAAAGAAAAAACAGAGAGGAATATTCCATTTTCTTAACTCTATTGCAAGATAGAATATTTGAAATATCTTTAATTAAATTGAGTTTAATTAAGACTGATTGGATTCAGGGAAGACAAAGCACTACTCAAGACTTTTAAAATGCTCTTTTACTTTCTTTACTCTTTCTGAAGAACGTGTATATGTACAACTGTACAACATTCTGAAGTAATCTGTTTCTTGACAGTGTTAATCTAATAAGCTTCAGTATTTTTCAACAGATAATAATATGGGGCAGTTGAGAGAGGAATGTTGTAATCAAATGGTTAATGAAAAGTATAATTTCACATTTCAGTGCATTTGTGGAAGATACTGCTGTTAATATTATTTTATGCAAATAGTTGTCTATGTTTTGAGGGTTTCATTACAAGCTTAAAAGAACAACAACAAAAGTATTAACCAAGAAGCCAACTATAGGGAAAAAAAAAAAGTCTATATATTTGTATTGGTTTTGATCTTGTTTTAAAATGTAAAAAAGGCAGAGGAGTTCTATGTGGCCAAGGTTCTAACTGTAAACAAGAAACTTGGAAAAAAACAATAAAGATGATTAAAACACTGAAGAACTGCTCACCCTGAGGAAGAGAATGTTCATGGAGAGCTTATGCAAAGATGATGCAGACTCTTCTCAGTATTGCCCAATAACAAAAGTAAATGGCAACAAATTAAAGGACATTAAACTCCATCTGAGCAAAAGAAGACACTTTCTTTTTCCTGGTAGTGTGTTCAAGTGCTGGAACTGATTGTCCAAGAACGTTGTGGAACCTCAGTTAATAGAGATGCTCAAAGTCCAACTGGATATCAAAGAATCATAGAATCACAAAATCGCTGTATGACTTAGATTGGAATAGACCTTAAAGATCATCTAGTTCCAATACCCACTGTGGGTAGGGTTTCCCCTAGCTAACATAGGCTGCAGAGGGCCCTATCCAACTATATTTATGTATCTGCATATGTAACCATAACCATATCCAGCCTAGCCTGCTCTATGTGACCCTGCTTGAGCAACTAGCTATCGGTCTAGATCTCAAGAGGTCATTTAAAACTTACACAAAGTTCTCACATTCTGTATTCTGTATTTCAAGTAAAAGTAAGAATAACATAGGAATAGTAGGAAGACTATCTCATGGCAATTACCTATGAATGCTGGATCACTGCTGCAGAAGCCATCTCACTGAGATACTGATCACTGAGATAAGCAGAAATGTGAAAGAGGCAAGAAATAAAACTGTTTGTTTCAAAGACCTTGAGAAATCTGTTTTGACAGGGCGAGAACTTCCAAAGAAACAAGCCAAGTCATTTGTTGATGCAATCACTACTTCGGTTAAGTCAAAGAACATGTTTCAGATTACATTGCTTGTACATTAGACCAGTAAAAATACTTGATATCAAGAGATGAAAAAATATTAGGAAAAATCATCAATATTTCATTAATTAAAAATTTTAAAGGATTTTTATACTGACTACAGATACTTGCCTACTTTAAAGTCAATGAGCAGTGGAATATTTGAGTATACTTGCAAGCAGAAACAGTAAACTAATACATGCAGTATTCACTAAGGCTTAATATCACACAGAGTATCTTCTGCATGAAATTCATATATTTGCAATTTGCATTTTATTGGTTGGCTTCATAGACCATCCAAGTAAGAGAGAGAAAGGACGCTACATTTTTTAAGTGTGCACCAGCTGAGCTAAAGACAGATTAGTAACAATCTAAACAGAAAGAATTATTTTCATGTGAATGACTTCAGTAATTTTAAATCTAAAAGACTTTATAATTTTTAAAAAACTTTAATTTTTGCTTTATATTTTGGCCAAAGGACTCACTTCAGTCCCATTCATAGCACAGAAAAAATAGATAAAAGTTTGATTAAACCAGGAGCTACTGCTGCTGAAACACAAATCAAGACAGTTAAAAAAGTGTGAGAATGCAAACTGCCTTGATAAATTCGGTTTTATGGATTGAAAAAAAATAAATAAAATTGAAATGTTCCACTCCACTGAAAACCAAGAAAACCAAGATCTTCTCTATCACTGCCAGTAATGCTTGTACCCTGAAGCTGTGAAAAGGACAAGGAAAAAGGATGAAGAAATTATTTGAAGAAAATTAGTCTACTGGCAGGGGCACTAAGAAAACAGTTAAGTTTTCCAGTAGCAAACCAATCTGGAAAGTCAACTGAAAATGCACAAAAGTACTCAAAGGAAAAAAAAAAAATAGAGACAGTTTATGTTGGGAACAAATGCTAGCCCAGTAAGTAAGAATTCTTTGCCTTGATAGTGCTCTACTTATTTGCCTTTTCTCTAATTTTAATACAACTAAGTGTTTGGAATGGGCATAGATTCAAAAGTAATAATACAGCTCCAGAGTCATGGAGAAAGTGCCTGATAAAGAGCTTAGCATGTAGTTCAATGATTCTGTCAAACAGATTTCTATTTAAGCCTGAGAACAGACTACCACCAGGAAGACAAATCAGAAAATATTATTCATACTTACTAATCGCTGATTTCTTTTCCCATGTTATTTGCTGTCTGATTCCGGCATGTGGAAAAGTAATATTTTGTAGAATGCCTGCTGCCACAACATCACACTGTGACCTGAGCTGCAGATATCTCCTTCTGGCCCAGAGCTGCTTGGCCCTTGAAATCAGCATCACAGGAGTTCCCAAAGACTCTAATTTCAAGCCTAACTTCAAGAACATTAGATGAAATATGTATAGGTGTGAAACAGTGAAAAGTGTTTATGTAGATATCGTCAGTCCAGAGTTGTGTGTCGGATGGGATCTCCTTTGAGTAGTAGGGCCAGGGGAGCAGGGCAGAAGGGGCAGCCCCAGTCCTGGATTCTCAGTCACCTCCATGCAGACAGGGATGAGCTCCTTAGTGTATTAAGGGGGATGACATGAAATTTACTATAGCCTGATGAATTAAGACTCCCCCCCAAAAAAAAAGTCCCCTCCAGAGTCGAGGCATCCACAGCCTCTCTGGGCAGCCTGTTCTGGAATCTCACCACTCTCTCTGCAAAGAACTTCCCCCTGACATCCAACCTAAATCTTCCCTCCTTCAACTTAAAACCATTTTACCAACACCTTCCCTATGAAGACAGGCTGAGGGAATTGGGTTTCTTCAGTCTGGAGAAAAGAAGGCTTCAGGGTAACCTCATTGCAGTCTTTCATTACCTAAAGGGAGCCTACAAACAGGAGGGGAATCAACTCTTTGAAAGGGTTGATAACTGCAAGACAAGGTTTTAAGTTGAGAGAGGGAAGATTTAGGTTGGATGTCTGGAGAAGTTCTTTAGTATGAGAGTGGTGAGGTGCTGGAATAGGCTGCCCAAAGAGGTTGTGGATGTTCCATTCCTAGAGGTGTTCAAGGCCAGATTGGATGAGGCCCTGGGCAGTCTGGTCTAGTATTAAATGTGGAGGTTGGTGGCCCTGCCTGTGGCAGGGGGTTGGAGATTCATGATCCTTGAGGTCCCTTCCAACCCTGGCCATTCTGTGACTCTGTTATTCCGTGATCCTTTCATACATTCATACATACAGAAATAAACCTTTTCTGGTCAATACTAACTGCTTCAGAAAGTGATTTCTATAATTTCTTAACATTGAAGAAAGTTGAAAAAGGAAGTTCAAGAGGAAACAGAAGGATTTACCCAGTCCTTTTTCTTCTGTTTCCAAGAGGAGCTATAATAGTGGAAGAGTTCAATTTGATTCTAAAACACATAGCCTGAACAATTGCCAAAAATTGCAAAAAATTGCCAGTTTGATAGCAGCTTAAAAATGTTTCTGAAACACAAAAAAATTGAAAATAGCATTGCAACCAGGTAACTATGCAACAGAATGGAAGCAGTGGTGGAACTGACTCCAGGGTCCCCAGTTCCAGCTGATTCTGCAAGGTTTCCTATAATCCACCATGACAAAGAGCCACTAGTCCCCACTGCCTAGCAAAGACCATTGATCTCAGATATCTGCTGAGAGCATGGTGTCTTGATTGTGAAGAAAAGTCAAATAGAAAAAACAAATTGTTTTGATCACTATGATTCAGAAAATAAACTAAGTCCCATAAGAGCAAACAGCATCAAAATATAACTTATTTTTGTTTAACGTTTCTTTGTTAGAAATACGCAAGAATTACATATAAGATGGACTGCCAGTGTAGATGAAGCAGATAGAATTGCCTTGAGGTCTGGAGGATAAGGTAATTTAAAACACAAAGCTCAGCATAAAATTATTTGTTTTAACTTGCCTTTCTTTAATTTCTGCCAGATTCTGGCATTGTTGTCATGGCTGCAACGGGATTTAAATAAAAAGATGGCAGATTTAGAATTCTACATAGAAAGTATAGTACCCATTCACATAGGGTCTTAAGTGCAAAGTGCTAATTTTAATATATAAAATTATAAATGGCTTCAAATTCAGTTGAATGAAGAACGGTCAACTTGCTAAGCTTTTCAGTGTTGTTACAGTGCAAGTTTCTATCTTACTGTGGAAGAGAAAAAACTACCAGCAGAATAATTTTAGCTTTGCATTCTTGAGCAGCCAAACCCATTCTCTTTACTTAAGGATAAATAATTATCATCAGTTTTAATGAAGTCAGTATGCTTCTTTGATGTTCTAAGTATCTATAAACTGGAGAAACAATCTTGTTTTTCCTTGAAAACCTTACAGTGTGTGTGCAGCGTGTATCAATGAATGTCATGTTGGCAAGACAGTACAGCTGATGGTTAGCCATACTTTGAGGTGGACGAAGTCATCTAGTTTCTTTAAGAGCCTACAAAAAGCATTTTCACATAGGCAAAGTAGGACCTGAAATCAGATTTTCCAAAACATATTCAATGAAAAAGAAGGTGGAGGTAGTAACAATATTCATATGCTAGAATTCGGATATGCTTAGGAAGTTCCTGTCTCCCATCTAATCCACTTTTCAACCAGAGCATGGGCGAGTGGAAAACGCTGCAAAAGAGATATCACATCACACCCTTTCCTTGTTCCTTTTAAGTATTGAGAACATCACAGAAAACCTTCCAGACAGAACATCTGCTGGGACTCTAGTCCTTGTAAGGAGCTCACATATGGGAATATTTGTACCTTTCCCCCCACACCAGTGCTTTCACAGCAATTCAATTGCCAGGGACAATCTGAACCTTAATTGTGGAGTCTGTCAACAGTTTGTCATTTTAAGTCTTATATAACTTGTCAGTTTTCCCTGAATCCTGTCAGTTCTCTTTTTGAGTGTTTACATTTGGGCATAATAAATATTACAAATAACTGTGGCTGGATTTAAAAGTATATGATCTGTAGTTTGAAATCCACAGCAAGCTGTACATGATTCAAGAAAAAATTCCTCATTTGTCTTCATTCTTTTTTTCTCTTAAACATAATCCCCTTGCATGTATATATTACATATATATTGTTTTAATTCTGCCTGCAGATCATGAATAGAAAATGTCAAATTTCATATCAGTTTAATTATTTGATACATACAACAGATTAAAAAAATCCATATCATACTTTCCCTAACTTATTTAGGGAGAATTAGTGCTTAAACTGGAGGCAGAAGTTCAGTCCTGGCAGCGCTCCACACAAAAGAAGAGTGACTTGCATTTCTAGAGCCACACCTTAAAAGTCTGGAGAACATTTCTCATGAGTTTAGAATTTTACCTGCTGTCTTCAATATTTCTAGAATGACACAAAATCAAATTTCATTTGAGAAATATACACATTTACAGATACAGAGTCAAAAATAAACAGTGTACATTCTTTATCCTAATAACATGCATTTTAGTTCTGTTGCTGTTTGTGAAATCTATGGATTGCAGGTTTTCATCCTTGCAGATTGTGATCTAACACCAGCAGTAACCGTATTTCAGCACGTTTTGCCATCAAGTATCTTGATATGTAATGTATGGCCAGAACAGTAAGACATGCTGTATTTGAAATGAAAGTGCTTAATAAGGAAACTAAGTTGTCATTTCTTTATAGGATAATGAAAGACATATTCATCAGGAATAGAAATAGATGATGAAGGTGTGTTGAGTATAATTCCATCTCTAATTGTAAGAGACATTGCAGTAGCACTTAGATCACAAGTACTTCATACTTCAGAGGTAAAGTTATATGAACTAACTGATGGTCACAGTTCCAGTAGCAAGCTAAATTGTGAGTAGATCAAAGACTAGTGGTCTTTCACTGACATATTGATGCATACTTGTTAGTTTTACTTATTCTAGTTTCAAATAGCCTACATCTTCCAGATTCACTCTAAAATTCATGTTCCTAAGTAAAATAAAATAACTTTTTGAACAAATACAGATAAAACACTGATGAGAGTTAAACATAAATTTGGTGCTTGTACACAAGGAAAAATAGTTTTTCTCTATTTATACCCGAATTAAATGCTAATATTAATTTTGATTCTAAGTTATCCACTGGTAACTAAAAGTTCAAAAGTGTAATGGAGGGTTGTAATAAATTACTCGTGAATTACAGCGTTGTATTTTAATAAGTAGTGAGTTGTACAAAATATAATAAAACTTTAAAGCACAAAATAATGACAATAAATCAACCAATGCTATAAAATGTAGATATATATCTAGCTTCTGCACCAGAAGTAAAGAATCAGGAAAAAATGTCAAGAACAAAGACATGAAATTATTTTCTAAATTTATTACACACTTTTCCTCTTAAAGTTTCAAGCTAACATATTCCATTTAAGTCAATCACACACTGAATTGTTAGATATTAAGTCTTTTAACTTATGCCAGACTTGCATAGCACAGGTGAAAATGAGTTCTTAAGGAAAGTCCAAACAAATCTATTTTCGTTTCATTCTCTTTGGAAGCCCTGGAATTTTCTTCACTATATGAAAATTTATGCTGAAATATAAACGTTCATTCTTTGCTTCAATCATTTCATTACATGTCAGTTAAAATTATATGTTCTGCATGATTAAGGGAACCACTATGCTTATCACAGCGATACCAAAGTCTTAAAGGTGGAAAAAATACCTCTGGAATGTAATTGAGAGGACTTGAAAGAGAAAGAAGAATTTAAATAATTAATTTAAATAATTAAGATGTCTGGAAACATCTTACTTAAAAGTTATGTCATTTATGATGCTAATAGCACAGTCTAATTAGGGATCCTGAAAACTAGGTTGGAACAAAAAAGCAGAAGTGCATACAAACTGACACAAAAGATGATGCAGTAGGCTTCCCACATGCCCTGACAAAGGATGAGCTTATGGTCTACAAAAAAAACTTCTAAAATAATAATAATTAGTAACAATAATAAAGTATTTGCTTAACACATTTGCTTAACTGATGCTTTGTCTACATCTATGCTAGAAAGATGAGTAGAGCCAGGGAACTTTCCTGGGCTGATCTATCTATTGTCTGTCTGTGTACTTGGACTATGAGAACAACCTTTGGCATGCTTTGGGGTCTGATACAAATGGCAGCAGTCCAGACAATCTCTGGGAATTATAAAAGAGTTAGGATAGACTGGAGGCGATTCTCAGAAAGCAGTTTACAAGCCATGCTGTTCTGGAAGACAGGTGGGTTTAATGTTACAAACAGCTCACGCCAGTTGGTCTTAGTGCCAGAGATCATGTTCTGGACCCATTTAATTTCTTAATACAGACATAGCCCTCATGTTCATTAGATATACCCATGAGTTACAACAATAGATCTTCTGTGATGTATTCTAAGTTAGAATACTGATGGTCCAAATAAAAATGCAGAAAATGAAAGTATTTTTTATTATTAATTAGCTAGAAAATAGAAGTATATTTTTCTACTATTTCCATTTTCAAAATGAAACAGGTATGGCTTTGTCTTTACTTATTAAATTAGCCTTTTTGGGACAATTTTTTGATACGTCTACTGCTTTCCCTAATTGGTCAGAAAATGTTATGAATTTTTCACATTTCGCTGAGTTTCTGGAACATTTTAAAGAACTGTACAGTATTTTAAAAGTGAAAGTAAACAAAAAGTATCATTATTTTAAAATGTATCAAATAATTACAGTTAGATTTATTTGGAGCACTTACTGTAAACATGTGAAGGATCCTGTTCTTTGAAATTCAGATATCAAGCTACACAACAAAAAAAGACACTGCACAAAAATACTAGTAATACTGATGATGATTATAAGCATCATCGTCCTATATCAATTAGAACATGATGGTCAAAATTAGGGACTGAAGTCACCTAAATCTAAACTGCAGGCAACTAATCTTCCCTAATATGAAAACATTATCATAGAGCCATAGAGCCTTACCACTTAGTGTTGTAGGACAACTCCCTCTGCATAGATTCAGATGTTACAAATGCATTTAGAAAAAAAATTGTGAACTGTTGAATGTGAAATTTGAATCTTTCTGCTCATGATGAACTAGTGGTTATTATGCTGAACAAAAATACTATCTTCTCATGGAGGATGATTTATGGAATAGGAATGGATGAGTTTGTTCTTTTGCTGAAGACATATTTGCCCTAGATAGTTACTCTCCATTTGATCCTGTTGAACTCAGAAGGAAAATGCGAGAGTGTGGGTTTGAATCCTGATATATATTGTGATTTGAGGTAACATTCAATACTGTTCATCATGCTAATTATAAATTTCGTACTTTTCATTTTCTGTAGAAGAAAATAAATCTTTAGCAGCCTTTAAAATGCAATTAATTTGAAAAAAAGGACGCTTGCTACTTTATAATGCAAAAATGTTTCACTGCACTCAGCAAACATTTACAGTAAGTGCTAAACATTCTGTCCCATGCTAAGAATTGGAATATTCATAGCTATATGGAGGGAGGAAGAAAAATCCCATAGAAAGAATTTGTTTGGTGACTTCACCACCATATTCTGCAACTTCCTATACACTGCAGCCCTGATGTCAGGGGGGCATTCTAGAAGCTGACAATTGATTTGGTAGATATCATTTTTATGATCATATAATCATATAGTCATAGAATCCTTAGAGGTGGAAGGGGCCCCTGAAGGCCATCTAGTCCAACTCCCCTGCAATGAACAAGGACACCACAGCTAGATCAGGTTGCCCAGGGCCTTATCCAGCCTCACCTTGGAAGTCTCCAAGGACAAGGCATCAACCCAGATCACTGGACAACCTGTTCCAGTGCCTCACCACCCTTACTGTAAAATACTTTTTCCTTATATCTAATCTTAATCTACCCTTTTTAAGCTTGAAATCATTTGATCTTGCATTTGTATTTGTTGACTTTCATGAGGTTCACCTGGACCCACTGCTCAAGCTTATCTAGATCTTTCTGGATGGCATCCCATCCCTCTTATGTGTCGACCCCACCCCGTAGCTTGTCATCAGCAAACTTGCTGAGGGTGCACTCAGTCCCACTGTCAGTGTCATCGATGGAGATGTTAAAGAGTGCCAGCCCTGGCACCGACCCCTGGGGGACACCACTTGTCACCAATCTCCATCCAGATACTTAGACAACGACTGCCACTCTCTGAACTTGATCCTGCAGCCTGTTCTTTGTCCATTGAACAGTCCACACATCAAATCCATATCTTTCCAATTTGGAGACAATATTGTAGGGTACCATGTCAAAAGCCTTACAAAAGTCGAAATAAACAACACGTCTCCTCCCTTGTCCATTGATGCACTGACACCATCATGGAAGGCCACTAGGTTGGTCAAGCAGAATTTGCCCTCAATGAAGCCATGCTGGTTCTCCCATAACACCTCCTTGCCTTTCATATTCCCTAGCTTCCAGGAAGACCTGTTCAATCATCTTCCCCAGCACTGACAGGTTGGTAGGTCCCAAGGTCATCATTTTTACACTTTTCAAAAATTGGTATGATGTTGTATTTTTTTTCCAGTTACTAGACACTTCACCTGATTGCCAGAACTTTTCAAATATCATAGAGAGTGGTTTGGCATCAGCCAATTCTCTTAGACTCTGGGATGCATCTCATCAGAACCCGTAAACTTGTGGATGTTCAGATTCCTCAGGTGGTCACAAACCTGATCTTCACTTACAATGAGAGAGATGTTGCTTCCCTGATCCCCTCCTACCAAACGAAATGTTTGAGGGCTGTGCAGTGAGCAGTTATCAGAGAAGACTGAGGCAAAAAGTTGTGAAGTACATATCACCTTTCTTCTTGTCTGTTGTTACCAGCTTGCCGGTGTCACTCACTAGTGAGGATATACCCTCCTGGACTTTTCTTTTCTAGTTGAGGTACCTGTAGAAGCCTTTCTTGTTCTTTTTGGCATCCCTAGCCAAGTTCAGTTCAGGCTGGGCTTGGCTTTCGTGACCACATCCCTACACAACACAGCAGCTTCCTTATACTCTTCCCAGGTACCTTCTTTGTTTCCACTGCCTGTGCATTTTTTTCTTAGCCTTCAATGTGACCAGCAGATCCTCGTTCAGTCATACTGTTTTCTTGTCTTCTTTTCCTTACTTGCTATACCTGGGGATGAAGAGTTAGTTCTTGTGCCCTGAAGAAAGCCTCCTTAATGATCTGCCATCTCTGCTCCATTCCCTTGCCCACGAGAACAGTTTCCCAGGGTGTTCTGTCCTCTAACTCCATGAAGTTAGCTTTCCTAAAGTTTAGCTTCCTGATTTTACTCTTGACCTGTACTCCTGTACCTCTGGAGTGTGAACTCAACAATAGCATAGTCACTACAGCCCAGGCAACCTCCAATCCTGACCAACCAGTTCATTTACATTGGTGAGAAATAGGTCCAATATTGCATCCCTCCTCGTGGGGCCATCAATTACTTGACTCAGAAAGTTGCATTTCAGGAGCATCCTGGATTGCCTACAACTCATTGTGCTACTTTTCCAGCAAATGTCAGGGTGGTTGAAGTCGCCCCACAGGACAAGCACGTGCACTCACGACACCTCCTGTAGCTGCAGGTAGAAGGTGTCATTGACAGTCTCTGACTGATCTGGTGGTCTGTAGCAGATATTGATCACAAGGCTCCCTTTGATGCCTTCTTCTCTAACTGTCACCCACAGGCTTTCGACCTGTTCATCACTGTTCTTTGAGGACAGGTCTTCACATTCTTTTCTTTTCCTGGTGTAGATAGCAACACTCCTTCCTCATCTGCCCCTTCTGAACAGTTTGTAGCTGTTGATAGCCACACTCCAGTCATGGGAATCATCCCATCAGATTTCAATGACGCCAACAATATAATGGTTTTCAAGCAGCACCTGGAGGGGTGAGGGAGAAGCAGGCAAGGAGGACAATGCTCTTATCCATGCATATTTTCATATTTTATATTATATTTCCATAATTTAACTTTCACACTGCTGACAAAGCCAACTTCATCTTGTTTTGGACATGCAAGCTCCTACTCTCAGGTTGCCAGTTTTGTCTTGTTGTACACTGCATAGCATTCTCTTGCTAAGCATAAATAAAGAAAAACTGTACTCAAAGAAGTCCAATTTCTCACATAGTTCTTTTGAAAATATCTTTGAAGGTAGCAAGGGAAAAGCTGCAAGAATTCACAAAGAACTCCTCATTCAGGAAAAAAATCTAACTTTTATCTTTTGTAACTGATAACTGTGGCCAACATAAAAATGTTCCTGAATGTCTTCCCTTCATTCAGGTCACTTAAGCATACAATCACAGCCATTATCTGCGGTAGCTTTATAATTAAAACTTACAATTAAGATCAATATTAGCACAACTGCTGAGGTCAATCCTGTAAATCACTGTTCATTGTGCATAATAACCTTAAACTTCCTTGCAGTTGCTCTATGTTGTACACATTCTAGTCTTCTGCTCCTTTTGCCACAGGAAATGAAGTATCATGAAAACCCCTACAGTTAATATTATATATTCCTTCTGTGGAGTAAGATATTATTTTAAAATAGTAGAAGGTCATAACTTTTGTAATTCCTCCTGCAGGTTACATCCATAAGGACAATACATCACAGTTAGGAGGTTCTAGTCTGATTGCTTTGTTTTTGGCTGAGAAAGAGTTAATTTTCTTTGTAGAGGCTTATAAATGTACTGTGCTTGGGAGTTTTTATTATAGCACACCATGATTTACTTGTTGCCTAGCAGTGCCAAGAAAATTTCTGTTTCTTCATGAAATCATAGAATTATTAAGACTGAAAAGACAAATAAGATCATCTAGTCTGACCATCAACCCATGCTTTTGACCACTCTAGACCATGGCACTCAGAACAATATCTACCCTTTTCCTGAACACCTTCAGGGATGATGACTCCACCACTTACTTGAGCAGCTTGTTCCAACATCTCACCACTCTTTCTGAGAAGATAGTTCTCCTAATATCCAATCTGAACCTCCCCTGGTGCAACTTAAGGCTATATCCTTCTCATTCCATCTCAGTTACCTGGGAGAAGAGATCAACCCCCACCTCACCAGAACAGACCACAACCAGACTAGATATCCTTATGATATCCCTGCCACAGTGCTCAGAGAGACAGCAGACATCCCTGTGAGTAGAGTCTAGTAGGCATACCAGGCCCTCAGTTCTCCTCAGAAGGGAGTCTCCTATGACAATCACCTTTATTTTGTTCTAGATAGAGAAGGTCTTGAGGCATAGGAATGACCATCATGAGGTATGTGCTGCCAGAAGGGACATGGGCATGCACAAAGAGCTGGCAGAGGACAGCTGAAAAGCTGACCCAGACTGACCAATGAGATATTCCACATTATATGCTCAGCAGTAATAAATGGGGAAAAGAAGGAAGAAGTGGAGGACTTCTGAACTGATGGAATTTGTCTCCTCAATAAACTGTGACCTGTGATGAGCCCTGCTTTGGCTGAACATGCCAATAGGAAGTAGTGAATGAATTCCTTGTTTTGCTTTGCTTTTGCTTTGTTCATGAAGCTTTTGCTCTAACCAATAAACTGTCTTTATCTCAACCCATAAGTTCTTGCACTTTTACCTTTCTGATTCTCTCCATCTTTGCACTGCAGGGAGAATAAGTGAGTAGCTATGTGGTGCTGAACTGCCTGCCAGTGATAACTCACAACACTGCTCCTCAGGAGTCCCCCTAATGCAAGGAAATTGTAAAAGGCAGACGTAGAGAAATAAAACACACCTGCATTAACCCTTTTTCTTCCATTTTATTTTCCCAATTGAAGCGCCCTGAAAGCAAGGCAAAGATCTGGCATTTTCACTTCATTGATTCACAGCTTCTGAAACAACTCTCTCTACCAGATACCTTGCTGACAGATACAACTGGAAGACTCTTTGAAGTTAATCTTACTTTGTATTGTGAGTCTTACACTTATGTAAGTATGTCATTTTACCACATCCCTCTCTTTCTTAGCTCTCTGAAGTCTAAATGTCATGTAATTTTATAATGGTAAAAACCTATAAGTGCCACTCAGAGGAAGCTGATTACTTCTCATTTCATTCCTCCAAATTAAAAACGGTTTACTATTAACAATTTATCCTTTGGAAATGAGCATATTAAGAGATTTTCTTGCCTGAAAGAAAAAGCGCTTCTTTACTTCAGACATAGAAAATACACCGTGCACCTACTGTGATATTTTCCTTGGCAAAGAAATGGAAAGATGCAGTGATAATTTTGCCATAGACTGAATGCTCAGTGTGTCTGAGAGAAAAAGTTCCATCCTTTGTGGTGGAGTGAAACCAGGAATGTAGATATACTGAAAGGTGGATAGACAGATGATGGAGGATATTTGTAAACTATCTATCTTTTTTCCCCAAAGCTTCCACCTTCTATAATATTCATGTTGTCAGTGCTCTTCCCTAAGAATCCTTCCCTTCCTCCATTCCAAACCTATGTTAGAATCATAGAATGATTTAAATTGGAAGGGACCTTTAAGATCATGTAGTTCCAAACCCCTGCTATAGGCAGGGACATCTTGTACTAGATCAGGTTGACTCATAGCCCCATACAGCCTGGCCTTGAATGCTTCCAGGGAGGGAGCATCCACAATCTCGCTGGGCAACATGTTCCAGTGTCCCATCACCCTCACAGTAAAGAATTTCTTCTTAATATCTATTCTAAATCTGCCCTCTTCCATTTTAAAATCATCTCCACTTGTCCTGCCACTACATGTCCTTATAAAAAGTCCCTCCTCAGCTTTCCTGTAGGCTCCCTTCATGTACTGGAAGGCTGCTATAAGGTCCTTCAAGAGCTTTCTCTTCTCTAGGCTAAATTGCCTCAACTCCCTCAGCCTATCTTCATAGGAGAGGTGCTCTGGCCCTCTGATCACTTTCATGGCCCTCCTTTGGATGAGCTCCAACAGCTCAATGCCCTTCTTGTGTTGGGGGCCCCAGAACTGGATGCAGTACTCCATGTGGAATCCCATAAGAACAGAGTAGAGGGGAAGAATCACCTCCCTTGATCTGCTGCTAATGCTTTTTTTGATGCAACTCAGCATACAGTTGACCTTCTGGGCTGCAAGCACACGCTACCAACTCATGTTGAATATTTCATCAACCAGCACTCCCAAATCCTTCTCCTCAGGGCTGCTTTTAAATGATTCTCTGACCAACCTGTATCTACGCTTGGGATTGCCCTGACCCAGATGTAAGATCTTGCACTTGGCCTTGTTGAACTTCATGAGGTTGGCATGCGTTGGCATGGCACCTCTCTCAAGCCTGTCCCAGCCCCTCTAGATAGCATTCCTTCACTTTAGGGTGTGAACTGAACCACTCAGCTTGGTGTCATCTGCAAACTTGCTGAGAGTGCACTCAATCCCACTGTCCATGTCACCTATAAAGACATCAAGTAACAACAATCCCAGCACTGATTCTTGAGGAGCACCACTCGTCACCAGTCTCCATTTGGACTTTGAGACATTGACAACAACTCTCTGAGAGCAACCACCCATCCAATTTCTTATCCAGTGAGTGGTCCAACCATCAAATACATATTTCTTCATTTTGGCAACCAAGATGTCATGTGGGAAAGTGTCAAATGCTTTGCACAAATCCAGGTAGATCAGGTCAGTTGCTCTTCCTTTATCTACTGATGCTGAAATTCCATCGTAAAATACACCAAGTTAGTCAGGCATGACTTGCCTTTGCTGAAGACACATTGGTTATCATCATCACCTTGTCTTTATTTTCTGTGGGCCTTAGTAGGGCCTTCAGGAGGATTTGCTCCATGATCTTACCAGGCACAGAGGTGAGACTGACTGGCCTGCACTTCCCTGGATCTTCTTTTTTTTTGCCTTTTTGAAAAGGGGGTTACGTTTTCCTTTTCCAGTCAGTGGGAACTTCACCATACTGCCATGACTTTTCAAATATGATGGATAAGTGACTTGGCAACTCCATCTGCCAGTTCTGCCAGAACTGGATTTCATTGGATTCCATGAACTTGTGCACCTTCAGGTTCTTTTGGTGGTCTCAAACATGACCTTCACTTACAGCAGGCAGATCTTCTTTCTCCAAGTTCTTATCTTTGCTATTTTATCTTCCATCAGGCAGTGTTTTGCTCCTTTTCCCCAGTTCCATTTACAGATGATGACACTGTCTGTTGAGAACATTTAGAAGAAATCGTACTGTGCTGTTTTCTTGTAAATTTTTATTTTTCTTCTATCTGGCTCCATTGTTCGCCAACGAATTTTCTCCATACCCTCTCTTATGACTCCAGTCCACACTGGATCTTTGTCATCTTTGAATCACCTGCGAAACATTACATTTTCTTCTCTGTCACTTTTTTTTTTTGTTTTTCACTTATTAGTTTTTGATAACGCATTGCATATTTGCCACACACTTTCTTTTGAGAGCTCCCAGATTTTCTGGATGTTGCCCTGTCAGCTAGTTTGGCTAACAAGTGACTGGATATGAGTGTTTGAAACACTAATGTTTATATCAAGGGAATAATTCTCACGCTTACCAGAATTTCCTGTCAACAGCACATAGTTCATCTCAGCCTAAAGTAGACACCTACATTTTGTGACATGAATCATACCTTGGACCCTATTGACTGCTAACTGAAGTTTTGTTGACTATGATGGAAGCCTGCACAACCAACTCAAATGTAGAAATCAGACCTGTAGCCCTTAACGTCAGCTGTGACAACTGTCAGTCTCATACTTGCTCCTTTTATCCCTTTTACAATAAGGAACTTTTTAATGTAAGGGAAAGTTATGACAAGATTGATGGTGGACTTTTCCAGGCTGATATCCTGTGCTAAAGGCAACATAAATGTAGGGAATCTTAATGTAGCTGCTATATTATCTCCCTTGCTTGTCTATCTTTGAAGCAGTGTGAAATGCAGCTTTTTCAACTAGCATTACTACTTTATCAAAAATAGCATGTGGGTCATGAATTCCAATAGCTCCATTGGAAAAGAATAATTGCTCTTTCTTTTTTGTGCTGAATATTTCCTTCCAGGATATATATCTCATGTGTCAGGTTCCACAAATGACCTACAATAGGTATTAAGCCATAAAAATGTCAGTCTTATGATTCTCCACAGTTTTGTGACCCTGTCCTGCTTCGTCACCTCAGTACTGTGTGTTAAGTTGACATAGTTGTCTCCCAAGGGCAATTTTGGAAGTCTTACTCCAGGGCTGAAGTTGCTAGGCATTTTTTTTTTAATATTGTGGATGTCAGCATTCCACTGGCAGGACAAATATGTCCCATTGAACTCAAGATTTTCAGGCTTACAGATGTGGCTCACTGACTTAAGAAAATTTGTTTTCAAGATATAACAGTCATTTTTTCTAAATACACAAGTAAATAAATCTAAAGGTCTGATGCAAAATTTCCCAAGATTTCTAGAAGCTTCATTTCAATAGTTTACTCTTTAGCCTGATTTTATGTCTTAAAACAGAAAGTCAGCATGTCTTGTAAAAAAATGGAAATGAGATGGAAATATTCAAAAACATGATGAGCAAATGAACATATGAAGCAGTAGGGCATTTATAGAACGGCAACCTTCCAGAAATTCCTGGGGTAGCCTAAGTGTAAGTTTATCATACAATTTGGTCATAAATTAAAAAATAACTCACCATGGGTAAAAGAGCTTGTTACAGTGGAAGTATTCTTACTCTCTTGCATGTAGCATGACCCGTAAGTATTTAAGTCCTTTACTACTTCATTAAAAAGAAATGCACCAGCAAGGAGCAGAAAAGACATAAGAACAACTGACTGCAACAAGAGCAGTACTGAAATTCTTCAATAGTTACCCTTAAAAAGAGGGCAGTAGCCAAAGCAGTATGAAGCTGAACAGATGCAGCAGCATGAGCAAAGAAAGGCACTTACAAGGCAGCGTAAATGGTAAGAAGAGCCAGCTAACAATGATCACTAGATCAAAGAATGCTGATGTCAGAAACACAGCAGCAAGTTAAGTAAAGAAATTGGAGGATTTTATGACTTAATATGTGCTTACCCTAGAGAAAGATTCATACAGAGTTAATTGAAAGCAACTATTCTCCAGTGAGAGGAAATATGAAGAGATTGAAAAGAAATGATAGAGAGATATGGACAAAGATTTGACCAACAGGTGAGAAAACAGAATGTATGGTAATCTACTGCAGCAGAATATTTAAACATATGTTGACATCTTAATGTACAAGTAATCCCATTGACTTCATCATGTACTTAAATGCCTTGCTGGATCAGGGCTTTATTGTACATTTGAATTAAACCGTAACATGATGATTTAGAAGTGAGCTCATTTCAGGTTTCACTGGCTAACTGGAGTTTTGCTTAAATAACATTTGGAATGAGGATTTTTAATGAATAACTAGGTGCTTCAGGAAGTAATTAGATTGTTATTCAGTAGTGACATTTTTCTCTCTAAAAAATAATTCTTCTTTCCAGATTAATATGTGTCAGTTTAAGCTTGGGTGACATCATGCTACTAGTGCATAATCATAGCTAATATATACATACATGCGTGTATTATACACATATATTATATACCTACATGTGTTCTACATAAATGTATGTCTTATATATATATATACATATACATATATATATATATATATGCATATACATTGCTTACTTCCAACAACGTCCTCAGCCTTCAAGATGTTTCCCAAGAAGATCTTAAAGTTTATGTAACAGCTGATACCTCTGTTTATTTCTTTATATTGGAACACATGCAACATATCTAAAGGAAACTATGAAGGAAAGAATCATCAGGAAATAAAACTAATGACAAGGCTACAGAGATTGTGAATGGTCTAAAAAGCAAGACATACGAGAAGAGGCTGAGGTGCCTTGGTTTGTTCAGCCCAGAGTAGAGGAGCTGATGGGAGGCCCCATGGCGTCTGCTCTCTGTGACAGCAACAGGCCCAAGGGAACGGCATGGAGCTGCATCAGGGGAGGGGTGGGTGGGGGTTAAGGACAGGTTCTGCACCAGATGGCGGTGGGCATGGAATGGGCTGCCCAGGGTTGTGGGCATGGCCCTAAGCTGATGGAGGAGCATTTCGACACTGTTCTCACACACACAGGGTTTGACTTTTGGGTGGTCCTGTGTGGAGCCAGTTTAACTTGATCCTAACTGCGTTCCTTCAACGTGGGATTTTCTATGATTCTATAATAAGACAAAACAACTGAAATAATAGCAGTAGGGTCATTGTTTAGGAGATTCAAAACTCATGAGAAGTGTGGTGTGGTTCACCAGATGGCATTAATGGCATCAGCCATTTATTATCAGCCAGAGGCCCCTTTTTAGCACTTTGGGTACAGTTTTTTAACTGATCTCTATCCCCTCTGTCCTACTTTGACAGTTTTTGTTGCTCCAAGCAACTGCTATAATTACATCTGGGGAAAAATAAAAATTAAAATTAAAAAAAGGGTACTGAATGAGTATGAAGATCAGTGAAAATAACCAGCTGGGATTTATCCATGGAAAGCTGGAATTACTGTATGTGTTTTCATGTTGTTCTGTTTAATATTAATTGTGCTGGCCTTGAGAACAAAAAAATAAGCACAGGAATGTACTGTCTGAACAATGTCTAATATACAACCAGCATGCATACTGGAATAGCAGCAAACTGGCCTAGCTCTCCAGCTCCAAAGTGAAAATAAACAGAAACAAATCAAATAAATTTTGGGGCAGATGAAGGCAAACACAAAGCTAAACAACTAACCGACGCTGAAATACTGTCATGTTTATATTATATCTCATACTGAAAGGTTAATGCTGGTCTTCTGGAGTCACAGGAACCATCCTTAGTGCACAATCTGATTTCTGAAAGCAAGTTTTCTCTCTCTCAGAAGTGCTGGAGGTTGCCATAGGTACGTGTGTTAGGGAGATTGTGCTGATACTACTAACAGCATTATACTCCTTTAGTAGTTTCAGTGAACATGTCCTGTTGTCACTTCCAGAATTAAGTCAAACTGCAGACTTCAGGTAAAGGGGAGATTTTTTCTGATTCAAATTGCCAGGCACCAAAAGAGGTTTCTTTTCCTCTGTATCCTGACCATTCATATGTTGAATTTGCTATAGGCTGCTGATCAGTGTTATTTAGTGGTATTATTTGAAGTAGAAGATTTGTGTACCTACCGCTCAAAGGTAGGTATCTGTTTCATCATTGTATGTAGCTTTATACATCTTGACAACAAGGTGTTGCTTCTAAGTCACACATTTATACAGGCTGATATTCAGGAGAAATATCTGCCAGATTATCTTATGTTGAGATATCTCTTCTGAAACAAGGCTGCTCCACATATGTCTTTCTGCAAGATTAGTAAAAGTAGAGGTGTTGTGTTTTACTGAGCAGATCTTTTCAGTGGAACACTAATTTGTTCTCAATCTTTGGAAATTAAGACAAACTAAAATTGCAGGATAGTTTTCTTCCTCAGGAAAAAAAATAAAATCTATCTCCTTCAATTTTTTGTTTCTGGTTATACAAAAGGGAGAGAAATCTACTTTCTCAGCCCTGACTATTAGCTGTGTTTTGAACAGTGGTATGGGCAGAATGGGTAATTCAGACTATGATCCCATGGACCATACGGTGCAGAAGTGCAGATTGCATAGTGCATTCCATAAGCATCCAAAGAGATGTGAAGACAAGAGACACCTCCCTGGGGACATAGGTCATTGAAAAAGCTTTCTTCACTGAAAAAGCTGCCCCCCCCCCCCCACCCCTTCCCCTCTTAAATACAAAAAACACAATTGCATTGTAATAAGCAAGAAACTATAAGTGATAGGTTTTTCCCACATCTTAAAGAAGTTTTCAGCATGTCATCTGAGACTTTTTCTTTTACTCCTGTTCTATGATAGTGAAACTAAAGTTTTGATTATCTTTTTTTTTTTTTTTTTTTTTTTTTTTTTTTTTTTTTTTTCCCAAATCTGTTCTGTATTGGTTGCTGCAATGACTTTCCTGTGTTGGAAATTTTCAGGTTGCGTATCATGAGTTTATAGATAATGCAAGTAGAAAGGGAAGGAGATGATACGTCTTTTTTAATAGCTGTCACCACCTACTAATAATCTCAATAAAAGATAAAGGCCACATGATGATTTAGCTTTCCTTAACTCCCACTTAAATCTTTTGATTGATGATTGAAGTCTTTTGCAAGTAAGTATTTTTCATGGCAAAATACTCAAAAACACTGGATGTGGATAGGAACTTGCAAACAATTTTTTATAAAAGGTGTAAAAATGATTCTTTCCCTGAAGTGCTCACAAGTATCACAGTAAAACATGCTGACAAGTTTGACAGGACAACATTTATACTGATGTGATAAAAGTAAAGCTTATCAAGTGCAATAAAGCTAGGTGCACAGTTCTTTGTGGAAGACAGTCTGAGCATAACAGATCAATGAAGGTTTTGATCGAAATCAGCTCAAAAGAAAAGTGTACTGGAATGGCTTTTATTCTCCAAGTTGGGTAACTGCTAAAATAGCATTTTTCCCCACTAATGTTGTCAGCAACAACAACACAGCCATTTTAAATTACTTCAAATCATTGTTAGAGCTCTTTCAAGATGTCCAAAACCAGTTTCACCAAATAGCTTTCAGCTGCTCGTTTGAAATCATAATGCCACTATATAGGTGAAAAGTTCTAAATCTTGTTTGTGCTCCTATGAGTCATGCAATGCTTCAAGGTGTTTTTCTGAGAAAGCATTGCAATTTGCCATTTACAGTTAAGACACATTTACTACCAAGTTGTTGAAGTCAGAACTGAATTTCTCTAACAGTTAATGATCTTAGCAATCTGATCTTGAATTTAAAACTGGCACAAATTTAGATTTTTGTTGCAATGAAGATTGCTTTACAGCATTTGCAGTTAAAACATTCCAGGACCACTCAATGTTCTATTGAAATTCTTGAAAAATGACACTAAGCACAGAAAAAAGACTTAATTTTTAAAAGTAGCAATTTCAGCCCCTGATTGCTAAAAATATTTCGAGGAGCACCAAGCATCTTAATAACAACATTGCGTGGGTCAGAAACAGCATTTGCTTGAAAATGTATGTGTGGTCAAAAAGGAAAAATTTGTATTGAATGTTAATGGAGATGAAAGCTAACAGTGGTATTTCCTTTAAATGCAGCTGCCTAAGAATTTAGAAAATAGGCTAACATAGCTTTTTTTTTTTTTTTAATGTACTTTTAGAAGACAAGTCACATAAGCTGTAAAAGGAACCAAATGATGATCAGTGGCCAGATCTTAAGTCACTAATGTTATGTGGGTGACTTTGCCAGCAGCACACTCACTTGTCCGTATTCTAATAACACAAAGTTATACTCCTCTAGCAGCAAACACACATTTTAAATGTTTGTCATAACACACCCAGTTGCTCCCACCTGGATCAGTATAAAGTCTCCAATGAACTATGAATGAAATAGAGAAATTAGTTTTGCATGACAGATAATGTAAAATGTCCACAGTAACAAAGGCATTCGCTGTAATCATGAGATTTTCATTGTCTGTATCTCTTGAGGGTGAAGATATTCAGCCTGTGAGCAGTAGTACATTAAAAAGGAAGCTGCTGAAGTGTTCTGAAAACTCCATTCCCTCCTTACCAGAATTTTCCTGTCCCAGACATTATTTTGCCAGCTCTATTTGTCAAAAGCAAATCTTTCTGCTATTGTTTTATTTTTCTAAGCCAACAGGAGAAGGAAAAATTAACTCCAACAAATTGTATTTCTTCACTTATATGTTTTGGGAGATTTTAAGGTCACGTCTGCTCTCATAGCCCTCTACTGTGTTCTGATAGTCAACCATCTGGGAGATATTAAGGAAGATAGCCACAAAGGAATTCTCATAAAGGAATATCATAAAGCAGTAATAACCTATATGATAAGAGAGGTATAAAGTACACTGATGTGAGTGCCACTGAATCAGATAATGGACCTGAGGGTGGAAGGGTGCAGAAATTGCTGTTTGGAGTCTCCTGAAAGTAATTACATTGACTTACAGGCATAGGGGACATGGTTTCTAATTATTTCTTGTGCTGGTGGATTTTCAGTCCAAACAGTTGACTTAACTTCCACTTTCTTTTGCAGATACAATTAGAAAAATTGTTCCTTGCTACCTACAAGGTAGGTGGATATTCAGAACACAATAACATTTAAGTGTGTCTTTCTTTTCATAGCCAACTCTGACTGCTATGCAACAGCTAATGCACTTTTTACATTCAATAATACTGCTTAATTCCCAGGACTTATTGGTGACATCATGTTTGGAGGATGCCTGGATTGCAGTGATCATTCAGTGGTGGAGTTCACACTCCTGAGGGATATGGGATAGAAAGAGAGTAAAATTATGCTAAATTTTAGGAAAGCCAAATTCCAGCTTTCAGTGAACAAAACCTCTTCTAAAACTATCCTAAACAACAAGGGAGAACAGAGTTGGCAGATATTTAAGGAAGTTTTCCTTAGCACACCAAGAGCTCTCCATCCTCAGCTGCAGAAGTCAGGAAAGGATGGCAAGAGATTGGCATGGCTGAACCAAGACCTGCTGGTCAAACAGGAAATCAAGAAAAAAAGGCACAGGTAGTGGAAGAAAGGACAGGTAACCTGGGAGGAGTATAGGGATGCTGCTAGGCTGTGTAGGGATGAAGTCACAAAGTCAAAGTCTAACAGAATCTGGACTTGGCAAGACACACAAAGATGAAAAAAGGACTGTACAGGTGCATCAACCAGGAAAGCAAAGTCCCAGATGACATACCTCCCCAGTAAGCAATATGGGCATTGGACAAGGGGAAAGCTGGGTTACTCAACAACTTTTGCCTCAGTCTTCACTGGCAACTGATCTTCACAACATCTTGAGTAGGTGGTTGAGAAGGTGGGAACTGGGGAAGCAATGTTCCGCCTGCTGTAAGAGAAGATTTTGTTTGTGACCACCTGAGGAATCTGAACCTTCTTAAGTCTAGGAGTCACAGTGAGATGCATCCCAGAGCCCAGAAGGAATTGGCTGATGTGGCTGCCATGATGCTCTCATTACTTTGAAAAATAATGGCAGTCAAGTGAAGTCTCTGGTAGCTGGAAAAAAGGCAGTGTCACACTAATTTTTAAGGTTAGAAAAGACAACCCAGGGAACTGCCAACTTGCCAGCCTCATCTCTGTGTCAGGAAAGACTGTGGAACTGACCCTCTTGGAATCTATGCTAAGGGACATGGAAGAGAGAAAAGTGATATTGGATAATCAGGATGGCTTCACAAAAAGGAAGTCCTGCCTAGTCAACTTAGGTAGGACCTAGCCTTCCATGATGGTGTAATTGAATGAACAAGGGAAGAGCCATTTGTGTCATCTTTTTTTAATTCAGTAAGGATTTTGACACAGTCCCCCAAAACATCCTTTATTCCAAATTAAAAAGATACAGATTTTCTGGGTGGATAGTTAAACGGATGAGAAACTGGTTGTAAGACCACCCCCAGAGAGTGGTGGTTGGTGGTCAGTGGTTTAATGTCCAAATGGAGACTGATAGTGAGTGGTGTTCTTCAGCAGTCACTACTGGGATCAGATCTTTAATATCTTCATCAGTGACATCAATAATGGAATTGAGTCCACTATCAGCAAGTTTGCAGATGACACCAAGCTGTGTGGTATGGTCAGATTATTTAATGGACAGGATATCATGCAGAGAGACCTAGACAAGCTCAAGCAGTGGGCCCAGGAGTACATCATGAGGTTCAAAAAAGCCAAATACAAGTTTTTGCACCTGGATGTTGTAAATCTTCAATATCAATACAAGCAGAGGGAATGAAAGATTGAACACAGCTCTGCTGTAAAGGACTTGGGGGTGCTGATGAATGGTAAGCTGGGCATGAACCAGCAATATGCCCTTGCAGCCCAGAAAAGCCTACTGTATTCTGGACTGCATCTCAAGAATTGCAGTCAGCAGGTCAGGGCAGGTAATCTTTGTTAACTCATTCTGTATTTCAACAGCAATCAGTCTGAAATGCCTGGATGCCTTATCAAGCAACATAAAGACATAAAGACAAGGAACATAAAATTTTGAATGTGTTAGGACTTAAACTAAAATTCTTTTTGCAATTCAAATCTCATATGAATCCTTATTTATCTTCAATAATAAGAAATGAAACAAGTATGTCATTATACTACACACCAAATATATCAATAAATGTTATCTTATTCTGATGTCTCTTTTAATTTAAAAAAAGAAATGCCTTTAATCTTAAAAAAAAAAAAAAAAATCACTGTCTTGAGAGAAGGGCTAGAGAAAGATGACAAATAAGATTACTTTATTAATAGTAGAATTGTGTTATCGATAACAAGGTGGGAGCACTGCCACCAAGTGGAAGTCAGAGCTGTGTTAGTTCACGTCAGAGGTCCATCTCATTCTCTAGCGCTACAGACCATAGCATCCCACATTCAGCAAGCTTCAAAAGTTCGTCCAAGTTCCAGACAACTGAAAACAGCCTGTGCACTGTGGTATTGTTGTGAGATATGGGTTTACTCAGTATTTTGTTAAGGGAGTTTATTTTCTTTAGCATTACAGTGCACATACATTTTGAATTCTGCAAAGTATAACTGCCTTTCTTTATCTACATAATTAGTTTTAAAATCCTGCTCAGTTTCTGGTCTTCATTTCTTGCAACAGTGAGTTGCTCGGATTGAGAATTAAAAATTAAAACAAAAAATACTCGAAATGATTTTAAACTGCTTGTCCTTTCAACTTCTTTGACTCCCTCTTTTTCATTACAATACATTAAAAAAAAAAGTTTCATTCTAATTTGTGTTAATTGCTGTTTAGGCCAGAATGCATTTGCTCTTGCTAACACACTGACCATTCTCATTTTTATAAATACATTCGTTCATGTTTGTAGTTTTTTTAGATTCTATTACTGTGTATTCATTGTTGTACATTCAGCTTTCTTATGGACAGTGTGCAAGCTCTTATAAACGAGAAACAAATTTCACTTCATATGTCAGCATGATTGCTCCATAAAATAACATTGATATGCTCAGAAATTGTATGAATTCCTCCATGAGGAAAAAAGAGCACCCACTGACACTCTTTGATGCTTGCTGAATGTTTATGGACACCAAACAATGGATGTGAGCACAGTGAGGAAGTGGATGGTGCATATCAGATAAAAATGACATGAAGGCAAGCCACATTCTGGTTGGCCATAAAGATTTTTTGGAGCATGACATGCAGGTTCTCGTTCATTGCTGGTAAAATTGCATAGATAATGGTAGTGATTATATTAATAAATACTTGATGATTTGCTTTATCTTACAGTGTTATTGTGCTCTTTGTAGCTGTTGTAGTTTCCATGAAAATAAATAGGAAGCACTTCTTTTGGAGTAACCTACATGGGATTAATTTTCCCTTATTTTTGTTCAGTAATTCTGTCTAACTAGAGCATTTCTTGGAAAATAATTTCACTGCTCAAAGTGGATCGATTGAATGAATGCAAAAGGAACTTTGTTTTTAAACTGCAGCGTGTACAGCAATTTTCCTTCTCATGCTTATTGACAAATACTTAGGATTTTATCACAGTTCATACAGTGCTTTTCCCCTGCATTTTCAGGGCATCTGTAATCACTTGCAAGTTTCTAAGGGAGTGGGGAAATATAAAAATGAAAGATGTAGGCACATAAGATTTTTTTTGTTTTAGCTTGACATTTAAGCTAGTCTCATAATGTTTGTGTTAGTAATTTATTCCTAACAGTTTCAAAAAAGTGCAAAACTGGAAGTGGAGGTGACTCCAAGGGGTCCATTCTTTTAATTCAGGACAGAACCAGTTGTGCTTACAAGAACAAGATGGAAGTTCTTAAAAATAATAAATATTCCCAAAAATCTCAGTCAGCCTGGCCTTTGCTTATCTTGACATCAGAAAGCTTTTTTTTTCATACTTTTCATACTTCTTGAGACTGATTAGTGTCCTTTATATCTCATCCTATTCAGTGCTGGACACCATAAACAAAATGCTTCCTTTCCTCTAACAATCTATATGCTTGTATCATGTTTCTACGTAATCTTTTCTCTGGATTACATTGCTCAAGGCCTTTCAGTTCTTCCTTTGAGGCAGTGTTTGTTATATCTTAACTTACCATTTATCCAATTGTTGGAATATTCCGATTCCTAAGAAATTCTTTTATAAATATATCCACAGTAAGAGGAGGACCAAGGAGAATCTCCATTCTTTACTGGATGAGGCTGGGAATGCGATTACCAAGAATAAGGAAAAGTTAGCGGTTTTGAATGCCTTCTTTATGTCTGTCTTAAAAGTCAGACCAGTTATCCCCAGGGAACTCCACTCTCTGACCTGGTAGTCTTATCTGGGGAGCAGACTAAACCCCCCATGATTCAGGAGGACACAGTCAGAGACTTACTATTCCAGCTGGACTGTCACAAATGCATGGGGCTGGATGGGGTTCACCCAAGAGTGCTGAGGGAACTGGTGGAGGTGATAGTTGAGCCACTTGCCATTGTCTATCAGCGCTCTTTGTTGACTGGTGAGGTCCCAGAAGACTGGAGGCTTGCCAATGTGACTCCCATCTACAAGAAGGGTTGTAAGGAGGATCCGGGGAACTACAGGCCTGTTAGCCTGACCTTGGTCCCAGGGAAGGTTATGGAGCAGATTGTCTTGAGGGAGATAGCGCAGCACGCGCGGGACAACCAGGTGAACAGGCCTAGTCAGCATGGGTTCACGAAGGGCAGCTCCTGCTTGACCAACCTGATCTCCTTCTATGATCTACTGACCCGTATGGTACACAAGGGAAAGGCTTTTGATGTAGTCTACCTAGACTTCAGCAAAGCCTTTGACACTGTCTCCCACAGTATTCTCCTGCAGAAGCTGGCAGCCTGTGGCTTGGACAGGTACACTCTTGGCTGGATAAGGAATTGGCTGGAGGGCCTGGCCCAGAGAGTGGTAGTGAATGGAGCTAAATCCAGCTGGCAACTGGTCACTAGTGGTGTTCCCCACGGTTTGGTGCTGGGGCCTGTCCTCTTCACTATCTTTATTGATGACCTGGATGAGGGCATTGAGTACCCCCTCAGTAAGTTTACAGGTGACACCAAGTTGGCTGGAAGTATCTATCTGCCTGGGGATAGCAAAACCCTACAGAGGGATCTGGACAGGTTGGATAGCTGGGCTGAAGTCAATGGGATGAGTTTCAACAAGACCAAATTACTGGGTCCTGCACTTTGGCCACAACAGCCCAAGGCAAAGATACAGGCTTGGGGCAGAGTGGCTGGAAGACTGCGTAGAGGAAATGGACCTGAGGGTATTGATTGATGCTCAGCTGAACATGAGCCAGCAGTGTGCCCAGGTGGCCAAGAAGGCCAATGGCATCCTGGCTTGCAACAGAAACAGCGTTGCCAGTAAGAACAGGGAAATAACTATCCCCCTGTACTTAGCTCTGATGAGGCTGCATCTCAAGTACTGCATCCAGTTTTGAGCCCCTCTTTGCAAGAAAGAGTCCCTGGAGTGTGCTCAAAGAAGGGCAACAAAGTTGGTGAGGGGTCTGGAGGCCTTATGAGGAGCAGCTGAAGGAGCTGGAATTGTTCAGTCTGGAGAAGAGGAGGCTCAGGGGAGACCTTATTGCTCTCTGTAACTACCTGAAGGGAGGTTGTAGTGAGCTGGGGGTCTCTTCTGTCATGTAACTGGTGATAAGACTAGAGGGAATGGCTTCAAGCGGTGCCAGGGGAGAGTCAGGCTGGATGTTAGGAAATACTACTCTGAAAGAGTGGTCAGGCATTGGAATGGACCGCCCAGGGAGGTGGTGGAGTCATCGACCTGGAAGTGTTCAAGGAACATTTGGATGTTGTGTTGAGGGACGTGGTTTAGTGAGAGCTATTGGTGATCAGTCGGTTGGACTGGGTGATCCTGTGGGTCTTTTCCAACCTTGGTGATTCTATGATTCTATGATTCTATGACTCTATGATTCAAGTTCTGTGAAGGTCTCACATCTGTTTCAGATTATGGTCAAGGCAGATTTCATACAAGTTCTTTCCATTCTCTCTTCCAAGATACTAATGAAAACATCAAGGACAGGTGTCTCTGGATCCTTCTGTACCTAGCTTTTCTTCTTTATAAAGCTTGAGTACATTCTGTGGACCCACAGCCTCCAGTTGCTTGAAAGGAAAGACAAACAAGAGATATATGTTTCAGCTCAAAGCCATTCTATTTCTGACGATCAATCTGTCATGAACTTCTCTAGGCTAAAAATGATGCTGATTAAGCAGAAAATGTGCACTCCATATTGTTATACTTATGAAGTTATGTGTGCTTTTTCAGCTTGCACATGCTTCTCATCTTACTCAGCAGTATTACAGTATTAGGGACAGAACTATATATTTTTATATATATATATATAAATGTATATATAAATATATTCCCACTAGGGATTCTACTATATAGACATTTTAAATATTATCAAATTTGCCAGTTTTTAGATTCACTGTAAATGAATCTCTGCTTTTCATATTGCAATAATTTCAGAAAATGCACATTAATATGCAAACCATAAAATTGTAGCATCCTTGAGAGTTGGAAGGGACACTGACAGCCATTTAGTCCAACTCTCCTGCAATGAGCAGGGACATCACAAATAGATCAGGTTGCCCAAGGCCTGGTCCAGCCCTCCTTTGAAAGTCTCCAGGGATGAGGCATCAATCACATCACTAAGTAACCTGTTCCAGTGCCTCATCACCCTCACTGTAAAAGACTTTTTCCTTATATCTAACCTAAATCTACACTCTTTGAGCTTGAAACCATTTCCCTTATTCTATCACAACAGACTGCTTAAGAGTCCGTCCCTTTCATTCCTGTAGCTCTCATTTATATACTGAAAGACTGCTATGAGGTCATCTCTGCACCTACTCTGAAATGCAACTGAAATTCCACACAATGAGATGTGGGATTTTTTTAAATGTACATGGATGTATTACTATATTGTGTTTTAGGATTACAAATTTCATTTTTAGTGGTAACTATCCCTCAACTGTAGTACTTTTACTTTATGCTAAATCCAAATTAGATTATTGTCATGAAAATTTAACAGCTTTGAACTGCGCAGTTTTTACAATGCTCTTGTATTCACCACCCTGCATGCACATTTAATGTTTAATCTTTTAGGAGATCGTAACTATCCTTTTAATATTACATTAAATGTGTATTTTACAAGCTTTTAGAAAGACATTACTGTTTACTATATTTGGGCAATGGTCTCCAGAGACATGAAGAAAATAAGCAAGTCTCCAATATGGTTTTGTCGTTCTCTGCCATCAGTCACTATTTCTATTTCTAAAGAAACAGTGCTAGAACTCATTCAGAACACCTAAGAAGCCTCAGTTCTGCTCCTCTACAGAAAGAAGTTAAGTTTGTAGTTCACAACAAATCGTTATTCATGCTGTTTAAAGTAGAAAAATCATATTTTCAGAAAATGAACTTGTACCTCTATAGAAAGCCAGAGGTCAGAGTAGAAGGTGGGAACCCCTATAGCCATCATCAGTACTAATGAAAGAAAGAAAAGAAAATGTATTTTCTCCAGTGAGGTTGATCCTATCTCAAGCATTCAGCTGATTTTTATGATGGTTGTATTGGACCACAGCAGACTGGCTTGCCTGAACCACACCGAGAGAACAGGAATGGTTGTTAGTAGCATAGGTTGCTCCAAAAGTAATGCCTCCTATTTATTTCCATGAAAATGACAGCAGATACGAAGAGTGCAATAACATTATTTGATAGAGCAAATCCTCATCTACAAAATATTATTTTTTTTTATTATTATTATAGTCACCACCATTAGCTATCCATTTTTTGCCAGCAATGAACAAGATCTTGCATGCCATGGTCATTTAAATTTGCACCCGCAAAGGTGACCCATTGTCACTGTCCCCACTGCTGAAATGTACCACCCGCTGCCTCACTGTGCTCACATCCACTGTTTGATCTCCTTAAACTTTTGGGAAGCATCAGTGAATGTCAATGGGTGCCATTTTTTCTGCATAGAGAATTCAATTACACACCTTTGCTTCGTACTAACTTCCACATCAGACACTATTATGTAAGACTGCCCCTCTGCTGTCATCTGTCACACAGCAACAAAATGTAACAGAATATTGGTAGGAAAGTCCATCCTCTACTGACATACTACCAACGTCTGCCTCTGTTATCATGGGCCCACAGAAAAAAAAATAGTCATTAGCTTAAGAGCAACCCTCGCAAAATATACAATATTATTAATAAATAAGTAGCAAAACATTTTAATTTTTAATATTTTTTAAACATTAAAAAAGAGAAAGCAATGAAAACACAGAACCAGTGAGATATTTGACATTGCTTTTGTGAAACTAACACAGCAGTCTGGTTCAGTGTCAATGGCTGCAATTATTAGTGAGCTCTCAAATTGTCTGTCAGAGATTTCTGATGAAATGTTACCCTTCCTGTGCTTTATCTTTGAAAATAATTTTTCACAGATGTGCATACTGTCAAAAAAAAAAAAAAAAAGGACATGGATAAAGCATGATTGTGAAGCAAGGGATATTTGTCTCTGGTAGGAGAGATCTTATGAAGGTGTGGTAGAAAGATGTGATCAAATTTTTGAGTTGAATGTCTGACTTGAACTCTATACATTCCATTTGAAAATTGGCAGGTAATGTATTTACATCGACTGAAAATGGAGATATAAATATAAATTGAAGATTGTTTTGGCAGTATTCAAACCTATTCTCAAATTCTGATATCGAAGCAGAAAGCATGTGTGCAAATTTTTCACTATTCACAAGATTGTGTTTAGCCAATGTATCAAAATGCATAAAATTGCCATAATGTAATATTGCAATGTTCCCTCTCTGTGCCCTGGTTTCAGCCCAGACAGTACTGATCTCACATGAATGTTTAGTTGTTGCTGAGTGATGGGGGACAGTTCGGGGCCAGGCCAGGCCACTCGGTGGGGTAAAGCTAACATCATGATGGCTTGGGGCAGGAGGTGGCTGCAGGATGGACTGGGCTGGTCCATGGGCAGCCCATGAGCCATGGATTGAATATGCCTTTGGACATGTAAGCTACTATCACGCTTGTGCTATTAGCAGAATGGTCACATGTGTTGAGCATCTTAACTCTAAGCCATGTGAGCTGTTATAGGTCATATAAGACAAATACACACACAGGAGTCCTAACCTGCCTTAGATATTATTTGCAGTTTCGTCTATCACTGTTATATTTTCTAAGAACATTTGTGGCTACAAAATCACGAGTAAAGTAAAAAATACTTAGCAAGCTTTTTTTTTCTCCTTAAGCTTTTTTCTCATACGTTTTCTTTCTGACCCCTGATGCTATGGACCTATTCCCAACAAGCTAAAATAAGCAGTAGTACATATATCAAGGTTAGCTATCAAAGCATTCCAAGTGTTGATATCCTCTCTTCTGCTCTGGCCAAGAGGATCTGAGCAAACTGCCTGTACATTTGGTCACTGGAAATGTCTGTCTTGAAGGCTAGTCTCTAAATAATACTTAGGGAGATTTTGCAGTAATTCTATATCAACAACAGATTCAACATAGAGTTAAGTCTGCTAGTAGTTTAACTCCTTTCTGGATGCAGACACCATTTGGTTGGGCAATTTGCAATCAGTCATTGTGATAACAAACTCATGAAAATCTAATATGAAAAACTCATCATCACAGAAAAAATATAAATCTGAAGCAAATCACAGGATTCAATCACTCTGCAGAACAATCTGTGTAACAGTTATGCAGACACGTTCAGGACACCACCACTGGCTGGTCAGAACTTTTTGAAATCTAAGTGCTAGGTTAAAACAAGTTTTCACTGGCAACCTCCTTCTCCCATTTTTATCAAGCATATAATTACTGCAAGGTGCAGGATACTGATCCCTCTCCCAGTTGTAAATTTCATGTTACTCAGGTGGATGCTCTCACTGCTGTCAGTATTTTATTTTTTACTGAGTGGAATTCAGGTTTCCCATCCTGACTGACTACTCCCACTACCCATCTGGAAAGCCATGCTCACTTGTTCATTCTGTCCCTGTTTTACCGGAAGACACTCACTGGAAGAAACTAAATTGTATCTCAGAAGTCACCTAGGAAATTGGTGATGAAATTCAAATGGGAGAGGAAGGAATTGAAGCCAAATCTCACACATTCTGAGTCAATTCTCTGTCAGTCAGACAGAGACAAGGCCCTTTTACAAGCTCTAACGTTCCTGCTTCTTGGCTGGTACAGCCATTTCTAGGAAAGGAATTAAGGCTCTGGTTGCTATGTCAAATCTCCTTTAGCTGTCTGATTTTTTTCTTAACTTTCTGGGAGTAACTGGATCATCTTCTTTTCTGACTGATGAATCTGTGTCTCAGTTTTCTGGAATTTTTAATGTAGATTTAGAGTTTACATGCATTGATACAGGAACACAGAATTCTATATGTAGGCTTATAAGACCAGATTTGATCTCAACATTTCCATCCATTTTGATAAGAGATATATGTTCAAACTGCTTCGGAATTTAAAAGCTGTTACCTTAAGTGTTGAGAGCTGCAGTGTTCTGTAATGCGCTCTATTTGCTGACTAGTCCTTAGTGCTTTTCCATTCCATAAACTATCTTTTTCAATTTGCATAACTACTACAGCTGTTTAGCTGCTTTCTGATTAAGACAGTTTCATGGGAACATGTTACCGAGTCGAATATGCTTTGTCATAAATGTCTTGGGTTTGACAAATGCTGAGAAAGGGCAGGGTAGTTTTTTCATTGATTCCTGGTATTCCTCAAAATCCCAGCTTTTGAGGCAGACCTGTCAGGTAAAATGAACCAGGATAAAGGCATAGTACTTCTAATTGGCGCCTTTCAAAGCCACATTTCCAAGTTTCTGTCAGCCACAGCTCCCATTGGAGCTTCTGTGCTGTGTTCAGTTCAGAGACCTGGAGGTCTTGATCTCCCTTCCACTTCCTCATTTCTGTGATGTTTTTCAGCACACAGAAAGATTTCCATACAGACTGCTTCAGGATCAGGATCCAGAGATCTGCTCGGGGCAGATCTGCCTAGCCAAGTTCTCTCAGGGTCATGTTGCCCAAGTCCTAGCATCACTGGTATGGATGCAGATGCTATAGATCTCTGGTGATTTTGCCATGGAGCTGAGCTTTAACCAGAGCTACAAACCTCATAGTCCCAGGCTATTGCATAGCGATGTCACTGTTCATGTCAAGTTTAGCTCTACAAATAGCAGAAACATAGAACTGACAGGAATTTCAATTTCAGTCAGCAAATATACCTTCCAAGCAACATAGCCATTTCCCAAACTGTGTGTCTTACACAAGGCATCTTCAAAATTTCTGGCTTCCAGGGTATTTAGGAAAGTATTTTGTTTAAAGCATTTGTTTAGTTGTTTTCCTTATCTCTTCAGTTTAGACTGGAATAAATTAAGTGCAAGAGAAAATTTTCCCTGCTTCTAGCATCATCTCCCTGAGGTTCATCTGAAGCCCAGACTCACACAGTATCACAAAACTATAAACAGCATTAACTGGTAAATGTATTTTTAAGTATATACAACATATTCTTAAATGAATTCAAAATGCCGTGTTACTCAGGGAATGACAGCAGCATTTTAAACAGATATATATTAGAAAGTTGTGTTACTTTGAATGACAAGTGGCAATGCAATTAAAACTAGTTTTAAAATCACTTTTCCTTATGTTTAAAGAAATCAAAAAAGATGAACCTTTCTTATCTGTGGAAAATTATTTTCTGTCCCTCTACTCTTACTATTTTAAAATACTGAAGGTAAGCAATTGCACAGAAATGAAAGTATTTTTCTACATGTAGGTTGTCTGCAGTCATTTGAAAGCATATGAGATGGTACTGTGTTCTGAAAACAAAAAATCAGATCCAGCATATGGAATGATTTGTCTGAGCCGAAGGAAAAATGCATTTAAATGTGCTGTTATTTTCTTTTCTATTAAAAATATGGTGAATTTGAAATCTGTTTGCATTAACTAAAAATAAACTAGTTAGAAGTTTTGCTGAAAAGTGTTACTTTTCCTTTTCTCATACATATTTGATATTTTATTTCCTGAATCACAGGATAGGCTTTTTAAAGTAATAAAATCAAAACAGAAGATCTTATCAATTAATAAACGTATTTTTTTAAGGAAAAAAAAAAAAAAAAAGAATATTCTCTATGATGTTAGAAGATGTCTTCATTTGGTGGCCAAGATTTGCAGCTTCATCTGACAAAAAATATACACTCCAATTCTCCTCCATACATGCTTTCAGTGTTGGTACTGGGGGGAATTATCCACTCCACTTATTAGAGCATGCATACTTTGTGATAAAAAACAAAAATGATCACAATATTATGATTGAATATCTGATCCTAAAATACATATATGTATATGTTGCGATAGTAGAGTCAACTAATTCCATGAATTTTTCCCAAAAGTCAGCAGATGTATTAATTTAGGATGGCTTGTTTTATACTACTCTTTTACACTCTTATAAATCTTCCGTAATCCAAACAGAATATAAGTAACCATCCTTGTGGCATAGCTAATCTAAAGGAAAATCTTTCAGATTTAAGAATTTATCAGAGAAACTAATAACAGTTGTGGTTAACCTTAAACCAAACTATTCATTTGATTTCATAACTTAGGTAATATTTTTCTTAAATGGTGTTTTTCTCCTGAAATTTGGACAATTATCAGTATATGTAGTGTTAGATCATTAGCAGACTGGAGCAATGTTTATGATGTGGAACTAGAATAGATTCCATTTTTTTCTTTTTACTTCAAGTTCCATCCAGTGTATCTACCTCTGTTTTATGTTTTATGTGACAGCTTACTTTGAAGGAGAGATCATCTTCTTCTCCAGTATTAGCACTGGTCCCTAATACTTGAGGTTGTATTCAAAGGGACCATTGTGGAGAACCTATTTCTGGAACTGTTCCCCGCCCAAATTCTGTCAAGCTGAAATACTAGGAAGTCTAATGTGTAGCACTCTCTTGAACCTAGATGCCATAGCAGACACAATTGCAGATGAGCTTAATACAGCCATTTGAAAACGAATTTAATAGTGAATATAATGATGAATAACCTAAGAGAAATGCACAAGCTTATGGCTGTTTCTTGGGACAATAATGATTAAAAAAATGAAAAATCCCTTCTTTATGTAGTATAAAATCTGAAGAATTGTATTTATTTCTATGGAAATGCATATATTTCAATGTTGCTGATTAGTATAAAGACAGTTATACTGATTTACGAGATCGTTTAAAGAGTGCAAAACAACAAAAAAAGAGGGAGTATCTTCTTATATTGTCTTTTGAGGATGTAGTGTGTCAATACATGTTTATTTCTCTCCTTTTTTCTCTTTCAAGGAAAAAAAATGCCAGAAAGTACATTGAGTACTGAGGCAGCATCATAGATACAAATCTTTCCAACAGTGGACACTCTGAGGGTGATACAGACTTCTTCAGATCTTTCTTTCCTTTCTCAGTGTAATTCTCAAACATGTATTATCCCATTGGCATTGAGGGAGAAGTAGCCATGTTATTTCAGAATCACTGTTTCTTGTCAGATAGCAATCTCACCACAGACTTTTATAAAACTCTGCCCTACAACATACTAGAAGTGATTTTTTCTCTCTCTACATCATTTTGTCTTTCTGATGGTGGGCATGTTACTATGTTTGATTGTAGAGAAAACAATAATGACTCTACAGAGTTGCATAATTAGGCAACACGATTAGGAAAGTGTGGAGGCAGAGTACACCTGACTGCACCTCCAGTTCTTCTGTAATTATGTCAGAGAGGATATACCTGAGATGCTTTATCAGATGGAAATATGTAGTCCTCTCCCTTCTTCCAACTTGTCTGTCTTTTAGCAGTGAGCTAAAAGTATTTTATTTATAAAGCTTTCATGTTTGGTGGCAGAAAGGTGTTTTCTGAACAATTTTTGCTGCTGTATCACAATTGCCAGACTCAGTCTAAATTCCACTGAAATGTCACCAACAAATTCTCTGGAGTACGTAACTTCAGTCACTGCTGAAACCCACAGGAGAGATAATAGAGGCTGACAATCAGACAGCATTTGTGTGTATTCATCAGTGTGTATTCCTTTCCCTCAAGACACTTCTAGGACAAAGTAAGACCTACAGCTCCTAGACCGGAAGACGGAGAGCTCATATTCATATACAGACAATGCAGAATCTGAGTTGCACATGTAACCTTTCAGAATTTGCTATTCTCTTCTAGGAATGTGTTATTGAGTTGTTTGTTCATTTCTGGCCCAGAAAACTTGTCTAGTTATGCACAAATGAAATTTCATAAATACAGCATATATGCCATGTAGCTTTATAGAGAAGATTACAATATATTTAATTTCAAAGCTTTTAAGACTGCCTGCTATTCATTAGCAAATACACATTGGTACGCGTCCCAGCTTGAAATGCTTAAAACTCCCTGCTGGATACTGGATTTTTTGCAGACCATCAGCATAGAAGTGCCATTTATCTTCTTCTGCAGTGCATTCTCCTATAATCAATTTACGAGTGAAATATTCTATGTACATATCCAAATTAATTCTTCCTCAAGATTGGTCTTCAGACTCCACCATATTATTGCCAAAACTGTTCTACTCACTATCGTTTTCTACTTGCTAATTAATTAGAGAAAGTCACAAGAAATACCAGCTAAGTATTTTTGGGGGGCTTAATGAATGAGTCTATTAATTTAAGAAGATTTAGCAATTATGCATTCTCTAATATTGATTTCCACTAAATCCTATCTGGAAATTAAGGAGATTGATAATAAAACCTTTTATTCAGTTCCACTACAATAGATCTAATGAATAAATTGGCTGCATGCACATCCTTAGAACTAGATTCATTTAGTAATAAATGGTGCAACACAAAGGAGCGCATTATAATTGAAATTAAGGAGGGGAGAATAAGCAGGTATAGACTGAACTCAGGAATATGCTAATCAAGCACAGTGCAGAACTAAGTTTTATGTGATATTGGTTTGCTTTTTATGGCATTCATAGGATTTCCTTTTGAATTTTTTTCTCACATTTGTGTAACCAGCTCCTGTTTGCTGGGTTCCTAAGCATGTTGTTTCAGGATAAAAGGAATTATATTTGCACAGCAATACACTGTTAGATAAGTCCTGTTTGGTTAAAAGGACCATATAATTAATTTGGGGAAAAGACTTCAGTTGCTGACAACACTTTTTTCTATTCCAGATCGTTCATTTCTTTTCCAGAGGCTGAAAAGAGAGGAACAATTTCTAAATAACAGAATATCCATCAGAGTTCTAAGAGAAGGGAGAAGTGGAGAGTATATGAAAAAAGATCTGTAAATAGAAATGTTCAGATAGTCATCTTCCTTCATTTTCCCGAATAAAAGTCATAGCTCGTGGAAGACTCATATATGTAATTATTTAACTTCAAGTATGACAGTCCAGTCCATTTAGGCTGTTAGGGAGTTCTCAGCAGTGAGCATCTCTCATAGTCCAATAGTAAATATTTTTTTTTACCCCCTCTAAACTATATTTCACCACATATGTTGGAGAAATCTTTGAGGAAAGAGAAGAAACACTAAATCTTTTTAACATTTTCTCTCCTCAGGTACAGAAAAGAGTTATCTTTTGAGTTCTTTCTGAGCTTTCTGTCAACAGCATCTTTTCCTCCGCATTTCTTTCCTTTTGACTCTCAGCTCTTAAATTCATGTTACCTCCTGACTGCAGTCAGAAGTGCATTTAAATATCTAGGACAATAGATACTAAGGATCTGATTTAAAAATCCACAAAAACTAATTCACTTAAGACTCCCACTGGCATTAAAAATTATCTAGGCCAACTACTCTGCAGTGAACAAGAATACCCGCGGCTAGATCAGGTTACTCAGAGTCCCATCCAGCACGATCTTATAATGTCTCCTGGCATGGGGCTTCCACCACCTCACTGGGCAGCCTGTTTCCAGTGTTTCATCACTCATATAGAAAAAAACTATTTTCTTATATCCAATGTAAATCTCTTCTTTTTTATTTGAAACCATTTCTCCTTGTCCTGTCACCACAGACCCTGCTAAAAAGTCTGTCCCCTTCTTTCTTATAGACCCCCCCTTTAGATATTGGAAAGCCACTATCAGGTCTCCCTTGGAGCCTCCAGGCTGAACAGCCCCAGTTCTTCTGCCTGTCCTTGTAAGGGAAATGTTCCATCACTTGGATCATTTTTGTTGCCCTCCTTTGGACACGCTCCAACAGATTCATGTCTCTCCTCTACAGAGAACTGCACATCTGGATGCAGTACTCCAGGTGAGGCCTCACCAGCTCAGAGTAGAGAGACAGGACCACCTCCCTAGACCTGTTGGTCATGATTCTTTTGATGCTGCCCAGGATACAATTGACATTCTGGGCGATGAGGGCATACTGCTGGCTCATGTCCAGCTTGCTATTCACCAGTACCCCCAAGTCCAAGTCTGTGGTGAGAAAAGATGAGAACTCTGAGAATTTTAGAAGCTATTCCTAGTCTTTTAACATATTGACATATAGCTATGTCTCTCATCATTTGACAGGCTTTAATTCTTCAAGCTTCAGAAGAAAGCTATCACAATCACATATGCAGAGCTGCATCTCACATAACCCACTTCTCAATAAAAGTAGTGTAATTTGCCAGCAAGCAAAGAGATAATCTACATCTTTAACAAGGATCTGAATTATATACATTAGCCTGAAGGCTTAGAGCATCAAATGATGTATGAGATGTGGAGTCTATAAAGACAAACTCTTTCCAAGAAGTCACTCTTCTTGCCCCTCTTTTTCTATCTTTGCTTCTTTCTTCCACTGCCGTGTAAGTAGAAGCACAGACAAAGATTTAAGGATGAGGGGTGTGGGGAAAGAGACAGGGCAGGGAGGGAATGAAAGCAGCTAAACATAGGTGAAAAAGAGATCAGGAAAGATGTAGCACACTGGTCCCTGTGTTAGGGCATGGAGAAGATGGAGTGTTCATAAAATCAAGCATTGAAACGTGTCACAGAAGTTATCCTAAATTCTCCTTCATAGCTGCAGCTGTCTCAGGCTATGGCAAGTGTGCCCAGCCTGCAGCCCGCAGGCCACATACAGTCCAGCCAGGCCCCAGGAGCGCACGCATCACTCAACAACAGCCAAACGTCTGTGTTCTATAAACACTGAGCTGAAAGCAGAGCACAGGGAGGGCACAGGGCAGAGCTAACTCAAGGAAAAGAAAATAACTGTATGCATTTTGATTAATTGGTTGAACACTGTCCTGTGAACAGCAAAAAATATGCAGTCTTGCTTTCCTTTTGATAAAGGAGTTTGAGAACGTGTTTGAAGATTGCCAAAACAGCCACCATTATTTGGTATATTTGCGAGACCATTTTCAGTCGACATAAATACATTACCTGGGAATTTTCAAATGGAGTGTGTAGAGTTGCAATTAGATATTCAACTCAAAAGTCTGACCATGTCTATTTACTTTTGTAAGCCCTCTCTTACAGAGAGAAGCATTCCTCACTTCACAATCACACCTAATTTATGTCATTGCTTTTGGGTAGTACATATATTTGTGAACAATTATTGTCAACGATGAAGCACAGGAGGAGTAAAATTTCATCAAAATTCTCTAACACCTTAAAAACTCACTAAGAATTGTAGCCACTGCCAGCAGACCAGCATGAGGTATTAGTTTCACAAAAACAAGGTCAAATATCCCAATAGTATTACGGTTTTGTAGCTCTCATTTTTTGTTTCAATAAAAAGTATTAAAGTTTTGTTACTTAAATAAATGCATGAAATATATACTTTATGAGGGCTGCTCTGAAATTAATGCCTCCTATTTTATTATGTTGGCCCACAGTGTAAGAAGTAGATGGTGGTGGTATGAGAGTAGAGGCTGAATCTTTCCACCAATATTCCATTTTGTTGTTGTGTGACAGATGGCAGATAAAATGGCAGCTGACATGAATTGAGTATGAAACAAAGATGTGCAACCAAACTCCTTCATGCAGAAAAAATGGCACTCACTGATATTCACTGATGCTTGCTGAATGTTTATGGAGACCGTACAGTTGATGCAAGCACAGTGAGGTGGTGGATGGTGCGTTTCAGCAGTGGGAACAGTGACAGTGGGTCACCTTTGCTGGTGCAAATTTAGACGAGCATGGCATGCAGGATGTTGCTCATTGCTGGCAAAAAGTACATAGCTCATGGTGGTGACTACGCTAAAAAAAATATTTTTTTAACTGAGAATTTGCTCTATCAAACAGTGTTGTTATGCTTTTTATATTTGTTGTAGTTTCCACAGAAATAAATAGCAGACTTTACTTACAGAGCAAACTTTGTGTCTATAGCCCAAGACAGTTCCTCTTCACTTACTGTATCTCAGGTAAGCCAAAAGACTGGACACCCATGGGCTATGGCCATGAGGGGAGACTGTCTCTTTCACATCGGCCACAGTTATTTTAGAAGGCCTCTCCGATACATTTACCCAATACATATGTATAACCACTGTTGCTCAATCCAATTTTCTACAGATTAGGCATGAATATACAGTAATTTTGGGGACAGTTATTTCGTGTGATGAAGTTAGAATAGTAGAGCTGAATGTGAAAGAAAACTGCCAAACTTCCATCTCTGATACACCTGAAAGTAGTAATCTTAGACAGCAATTCAAATGCTAAATTTGAATTGTTAGCTTAACAGCTAACTGCTTGGATAATCTCTGCTTCCTTTGCTTTTCATGTACCTGATGTGACACAAAATGCATATGCAGTTCCTGGAGCAGAGAATGAAGCTGGCACACCTTCAGTGCCAGGGACTGCTCTATTAACAAGCTGCAAAGTTAGTCTCTCTTTCTATTTTTCAGGCTCAATAAATTCTGTATTGCTTTCTGTGCAGAACTTGGTTTCCAGGGGAAGAAGGAAAGGTGGAGACTGGTTTCTCTACGGATCACAAAGTAACCTTGTGGCCAAGGTGGTCTGCTCCTCACACTAAGAATCCATATTCCCTTCTTTTTTTGCTTGGAGTTTTGCTTTCCAGGACAAACATAATCCAGTTCATCGTCCATTAGCTGTATCTGGCCCATGGAAGTTCTTGCTCAGATAGTGGACTCTTCCTACATGGGCGGACAGCTCATCTCCTTTAGTGAAGAGGTCCCATGCTCCCTCAGTGACCTCCTGCCATGTCATAGCCATGTAAGAGGAAACAGGGGCAAGTAGACTCTGTTTTTTGTTTTTGTAAGTACCAACATAAAATCCTTCTCCATTGGCCTCTGTGCTGAAAACAAAAGCTCTTCAGATGTGCTCTCCCTGTTGTGAATCATGGTAGGAGGAGGTGTTCAGGCAAATGTGTGCAAAACAGAGAGTGAGCTTCTACTGAAGGACTTTGGCTCTACATACAGACAGCTGTGTTACCTGACATCACTGAAATGTGAGTTTCCCTGAAGAATTTCATACAGCACTTTATTGCCAATGCAGCAGTGAGTCCTGCCTTACTAAGTCACAGATAACTAAAAGATTACAGCTGTGGAAAAGACCGTTCGTTTAGGAATTGAGGAGCTCTGGTTTATCGTGCATAATCTAACAGTTGATAAATAAGTAATAATAAAGAAGGTCTGATAAAAGGAAAGAATTTTTAGTTTAGTTTCTTAGAAGAGCCTAAACAAAATTGAGGTGATTTGCACAGCCAAATGAGCATAAGTTCAGTTACAGGTGTAGTATTTTAACAGGTTTTAATAAAGAACATTAAGCATCTTACACACAGACACTTCTCTCAGGATACCTAGTCTCAGATCTGTTCTCCAAAGTACTTATTAAAATAATAATAATGATAATAAAAAGGCAGAATAATCTGTTACACTTATTAATTTCAATAGAATTTCAATATCTCATAGAAAATTATTACAAATGCAATTTGAAGTTAATCCCTTGACAATAACTTTGCAAATACGAAATTAAAAGTGAAGAGAATGTCTAGCTGATAATGCTCTGTTTTGGAAGTAATACTAGACTGAAGAGAGCACTGAGTGATGCTGTGCAGGACTTCTTTGTCTCAGAGCTGTGTGACTGCTCAGAAATGTGTTCGACTGTATTGGATCAGCAGACAAGGCAGTGAAGAGAGCTACTATTTCATTTTTACCTTTTCTTTGTACAAACAGGGTAGAGGGGAAAAATATCTTTTGGAAGTAATAGCACGAATCTAAACATCAACTGAGATCAGCTTACTTTTTTGTGAGTTCTTTGCTGAAGGAAGAATGCTATCTTACCGGTTTGTATTCAAAGACTATTTCTTCTTACATTATACTGCAGATCTAGAAACACTGTTTAATCCTTCCTCCCCTTGAACTTCCAAAAACCTTTGGCTGAAGCAGTCTCTCAGAAAATGTAGATTTTGATCAAATTAGGTGAGGGAAGGCATCATAACTGTGACTATCACTTGACACCTAATTCATACAGCTTTCCTAAGTATGTGAGTCACTGAAGTGTTGCATAGAAAGGGAAGAAACCACAGGAAAAAGGCTTCCTCCAACTCATTTTGTGTGGATTCTACTGCAGTGGGCATATGATTCATGCTTCAGTCTGTGCAACTAGGATTGACTGTCTCTGGAGAATGGGCAGAAGAATTCATTGGGTTTTTAATCCTTAGTGAGCTTATCTATGAACCAAGCTGCACAGGAACAGTCTGCTTCTAATTATGTTCCTTCTAGACACACTTCCTATGGTGTTGGTGTTTCACCTCAGCTCTGTGAGTTGCATGAAGTATTTGAATATCCCAGAGAGCATATTCAACTTATATGTGATTGATTAGAAAAAAGGTTTCTAATATTGCTAATGCACAGTCTTGGGCAAACTGCCGCTGCAGCTAGCCTTCATTTTAGCTATTAGCAGAATAAGATAATAATATGTAATTAACTATCTCACAAGCATATGATATGGCTTACTTGGTTTACATTTTTAAGACACATTTTGAAAATAAAAATGCTATATGCAGTCAGTATTGTGCAGCATGGAAAAATGTTTGACTGTTTAATTCAGAAGGAATGCATGTAACAGGATGAAGCCATGAGTCTTGGCGAGTGTGCAAGAACCCCTTTGCCATCTTCCATTTGATATGCAAACACTAGATTAAGTTTCCTTTACTTTGGCCAAGCCAACACTCTTAGGAATTATACCGTCTCTCTCACAGCTGTAAAATGTTCTTCTTCTCACAGAAGAACATCAGGTGGATTTTGGAGTAGGATGCCAATACCTGGAAGTATTTTAGGTGTACTCTGGGAGTAAGAGCTGCTTGGTTTTGTTAGCTGCAGAAAATCAAGGAAGTAAAATGATGTATGATACAGACTGGCAGGTAAAACCCTTGAGATGGTCATGGAGATCTTCATTTTGCCATTCACAACAGTAAAAGAAACCTAAACCATAACGTGCTCCAGTATTTTTTTTCCTGGCCAATAAGCAAAGTTGAACTCCTGATGCATGCCATTAATCACACACTACCACTGGTGACATAAAAATAAATAAATAAATAAATAAATAATTAAAAAAAGGGAGAGACTTTAGAAACACACTATATAGGGACTAAGCCATCTTATAGCCCTAGCCTGCTTTTTTTTTCCCCCCTTTTCTTTCTCTGTTTTTAGGGTTTGTTCTTTTTTTCTGCATTCTTCCTGATTTATGCTCTGGCTTAACAATATCAAATTTTAACTGTGCATGAATCCTTAATACTGCCAAATGTTCTGAATGTGCATTCCTTCATACTCACTGGCCCACAAGTTCTCTATTTTAATAGTGAAAGAAGCTGCACGACATAGAATGAATTCAGATAGCAAACTGTCAGCAGCCCTCTATTATGCGTTGACATAATCTATCAGAGTTTACAAGAGGTTTAGAATATGGGATAGGATAAAAAGCAGAGAAAGAACAAAGAAAGGCCTGAAAATGATAATAAAAAATGAATGCATGATCCTATGCTTCTCTTGCTTTAAGCAGATAAAAGTATACACTGACTTAATTAAGACAAAATCCTATTATTTAGCTTTTGGAGTCTTAACTTGCCATTGTTTTGATAAAATGCACCATTAATATTAAATAGTAGATGACCTCAGCTCTCTACAGCAAAAGCAATTTCATTTATTCTAAACTCTTTTGATCCTGTTTATTCACTTTTTTTTATTTCATGTTTTCTCTGTTGACATCATTCATAAGATCTGATGGAGAGCTGGGATTCACCCTGAGTTGTGGTGTGTGATGTCCACTTGGAGTGGACAAGCAATCCATGCAGTCCAGGGAAAATTCTAGCTTCCCTTGTGATCACCACCTGCCAGGAATCCAAACCCAGCTGTGATAGATGATCACAGCCTGGCAGATCTCCATCACAGGAAAAGTATGATTTTTCTCACATTTATTTAAGTGCTTAAAGAATCTGGCAATGCAAGGAAACTGGTATTCTGCTTGGAACACAGAAGATCTAGTATGACTGCAGTGCAGTGCTTGAGACTAAAAACATTTCTGGCAGTCCATTTCAAATTGCCATTTGAAAAATCAGATTGGGTCAGTCAGTTGAAAAGTCATTTGGTTTGAAACACGGGGCTGAGAAGTTGGATTTTCACTAGATTTTGTGAAAGCTTCCCAACAGATAGAATTCAAATGCCATTTGTAGCACCACTCTCAACCTTAATTCGGCAGACTTTTAGGTACTTATTTAACTTAATGTCTGCACTTAAGTGAAAGTGCTTTGCTGGACCAGAGCCCTCCTGAGCATAAACAAACTCTTAGAAAGTACCCAAAGGAATCGATCCTGTCTGACACTAACGCAGATTTTAAATCATGACCTACTTTTTAAATATTTATTTATTTATTTATTTATTTATTTATTTCTGCCCATAGATTGCACATTTGCGCAGTCATTCATTTCCTGGCTGGAGTAACTACAGATCAGAAGGTTAAAACATTCAGTGGTTTAATGTTCTAGCTTCATTTCTACTGGCTTATTATGGCAACAGTGGACATTGAAAGTGATAGGCTCAATCTGATTTCTGATGAATGATTACCCATGTAATTATCTTGCCTGCCAGCTTGGCACAGTTGGGAGGCAAAAGATAATAAGAGCTAGAAAAGTGGGGTTACTGTGGGTCATAGCTGATGTGCTCACACAGCATTTGCATACCTTTTCTTTCTCAGGATTGCTAGATATTTCTTAGCTATATAAGCCACATTTGATTTCTTGCTCGTAGGCATGTTCAAGCATTAACATATAAAAACATCCTTCAGCCATAGCTTTAGAGTGAGAGCTGGGCTGAAGCCAATAGGATGAGTTTCAACAAGGCCAAATGCCGGGTCCTGCACTTCGGCCACAACAACCCCAGGCGACGCTACAGGCTTGGGGCGGTGTGGCTGGAGGACTGCGTAGAGGAAATGGACCTGGGGGTATTGATTGATGCTCGGCTGAACATGAGCCGACAGTGTGCCCAGGTGGCCAAGAAGGCCAATGGCATCCTGGCTTGCATCAGAAACAGTGTTGCAAGCAGGAGCAGAGAGGTGATTGTTCCCCTGTATTCAGCACTGGTGAGGCCGCACCTCGAGTACTGTGTCCAGTTTTGGGCCCCTCACTGCAAGAAAGATATTGAGGCCCTGGAACGTGTTCAAAGGAGGGCGACAAAGCTGGTGAGGGGTCTGGAACACAGGCCATATGAGGAGAGGCTGAAGGAGCTGGGAATGTTCAGCCTGGAGAAGAGGAGGCTCAGGGGAGACCTCATTGCTCTCTATAACTTCCTGAAGGGAGGCTGTAGTGAGCTGGGGGTCGGCCTCTTCTCTCGTGTCATTAGTGATAGGACCAGGGGGAATGGCTTCAAGCTACGGCAGGGGAGATTCAGGCTGGACATTAGGAAGTATTACTTTTCGGAAAGGGTGGTCAGGCACTGGAACGGACTGCCCAGGGAGGTGGTGGAGTCACCGACCCTGGGGGTGTTCAAGGAAAGACTGGATGTTGTATTGAGGGACATGGTTTAGTAGGAGCTATTGGGAATAGGTGAACGGTTGGACTGGATGATCTTTTAGGTCTTTTCCAACCTTGGTGATTCTATGATTCTATGATTCTATGATTCTATATCACACCTATTGTGGCTAAGATAAACTTGTCAGGTACCACAGGGTTTCTTTATTGACATTCATAGTTATGCTTTGAAATCTGAAAAAAAATTAAGCCAATCACTTCAATTATCTGGAGCTTTTGTCTGAAAATATATTCTTCATGCTTTCTGCACCTAGTGATCCTGTGATAAAAGGGTGAGCATATTAAATTCTCTTGGAATCTTATCAAATAATGCTTCCTTTAAGTGCAATGACCTCCCATTTCAATATTGCATATCTATGGCTGACTTCTAGATACTTTGAAAGACTCTGCAATTAGGAAAGCAAATGTTTAACTATTATCTTTGTAATCAGCTTTTTCTTACACCTTTCACACAGTGAAGTGGAAAGGGTTAGCCAAAACCTTTTATCTAGATGTAACATAATCAGTGTCCTACAGAGACAAGCCTCCATGTGGACATCACCACCTCTTGAGATGTAGCTAATTAGCTTCTTAGAAGTAGCTATTATCATCTACTGGATAAGTACAAAGCAGCTCTTGAAACTACGTAATAAATTCCTGGTGGATTCTTATTTATTGCAGTAAATGATATATATTTCTTCTTTGCTTAAAATTCTGTGCAATGTTTACACCAAAAGCTTGAACATTTTCTTTTCTCTTGACAATATGATAACTCTTTAAATTCTTAACTTAAAATAAATAAATTATAGGAGTCAGATATGAACTTGTAGCTTCATATCTCTGCAGCTAGAATTTCATCATAATTTTAGTCTTGCATTAATGAGCTGCCTCACACATAGGTTAGCTGCCTCTTCCCTCTAATTTGAGCAACAAGTTCCTGCTCCCCTTTCCCACCAACACAGCAATCTGGACTGGATCAGCTGATCTAACTGAAAAATAGCCAGGAGGGAAAGAGAAGGCTGTGAGACACAAAGAGGGCTTTTCATAAGAATTACTTCCCCGAACTGGGTCATTCACATCCCAGATCCAGCTGAATGCACAAGTGAGATAGAACAGAGTAGAACTGCTAGTCTGACTTAGGGCGATAAAGTATAAGTGAGTAATCAGAAGTAGCCAGTGTAGGTTTACAAAAAGGAGGTCCTGCCTGACTAATCTGATATCCTTCTACAAAAAGATGATGTTTTTACTAGATGAGGGAAAGACTGTGGATGTTGGCTTTTTTTCATACAAAATTCTCCTGGAGCAATTGGCTGCTCATGGCTTGGATAGGTGTACAATTTGCTAGGTGAAGAATTGGCTAGATGACCTGGTTCAAAGAGTGATAGTGAATGGAGTTCAATTCAGTTGGTGGCTGATCACCAGTGGCCTTCCTCAGGGCTTGGTACTTAGGCCTGTTTTGTTTAAACTTTTTATCAGCTATCTGGATGAGAGGATTGAGTATGCCCTCAATAAGTTTGCAGATGATACTGAGTTAGGTAGCAGTGTTGATCTGCTTGGGGGTCAAAAAATCATCACAAGAATCTGAATGGTCTGGATCAATGGGTCATGTCCAATCACAAGACATTCAGCAGGGCTAAATACTGGGGCCTGCACTTGAGTCATAACAACCCAGCACAGTTCTAGGACTGGAGAAGAGTGAATGGAAAGTTGCCGAGCAGAAAAGGTACTGGGGTTGCTGGTTGTGAGCCAGCTGAACATGAGCCAGCAGTATACCCAGATTGACAAGAAAGCCAGCGGTATTCTGGCCAGCATCAGAAGTAATATGATCAGCAGGACTAAGGAAGTGACTTTCCATTTGTATGTGACACTGGTAAGACTGCATCTTGAGTATTGTGTTTGGGGCTCTTTACTACAAGAAAGATAATGTTACTCAGTTATGTGCAGAACAGAGTAACAAATCTAGTGTACAGACAAGAAAGCAAGAGTTATGAGGAGCAACTGAGGGAACTGGGATTGTTTAGAATAGAGAAGAGACTGAAGGGAGACCTGATAGCTCTCTTACAACTACCCGAATTGACATTGCAACAAGAAGCTTGTTGACCTCTTTTCTCAAGTGACTAGTAATAATACCAAACAAGGCAATGGCCTTAAGATACACCACAGCAGGCTCGGATTAGACAAAATAATTTATTCATGGAAAGAATGGTTAGACATTGAAACACACTGCCCAGCAAAATGATACTGTCACCATCCATTGAGGCATTTAAGAGACATGTGGGAGTGCAATGGTTTAGTGGTGGACTTGATTGTTGATTAGGTGGTGGTTGTATTTGGTGATATTAACAGTCTTTTCCAACGGTAATGATTTTATGATGGATTCTAAATGAATCTATGAATCCAAATGGAATCACAGAATCACTACAGTTGGAAAAGACCTCTCAGATCTTCAGAAAAGGTAAGTAAGAAAGGGTGATGGATGGATAGTTGGAGTAGATCCACTACCCTTTCTTACTAAATTATGTCCCTCAGTGCCATATCTACATACTTCTTGAAAACCTCCTGGGCCAATGACTCCACCACTTCCTTGAGCAGTCTGTTCCAGTACCTCACCACTCTTCCCGACAATAAATTTTTCCTGAATCCCCCACTAGTGCAACTTGAGGCCATTAACTTCATTCTGTCATTAGTTACCTGGGAGAAGAGGCCAACTCCTACCTTGTTACAACCTCCTTTCAAGTGGTTGTAAAGAGTGATAAGGTCTCCCCTGAGTCTCCTCTTCTCCAGACTAAACAATTGAAGTTCCCTCAGCTGCTCCTCATGGGACCCGCATTCTAGATCTTTCACCAGCCCTGTTGTCCTTCTGGCATAATTCATTTAGGTTGACTTGAGGTGATCCCAGTTCAGAACAATACCTAAACAAGTACCTATCTTTAAGTTTCACACTGAAGTTCATTGGTAAAGCAAGTTCATGGTATGTGGCTGAATTTCTAAAGTGCTTGATGAGAGTCAGGGGAGCTATTGTTCTCTGTAACAATTTCACTGAAAATTATTTTGCCATTTTAAAGAAAATATTCATTGTTGCTAGGAAATATTGCTTGTGACCTTTTTATTAAGCAGCTACAACACCTCAGGGAAGAAAAGAGAAGCATAATCTCGGCAATGAGTGAAACTCCAGGTCTTATTTGTGTTTTTATTAGCCCCAGAAGAGTTGGATATTATTTAACTGAGTTATACAATACGTAAAGCACTTTGTATATGGGCCGTGGAGTACATTAAATGATAAAATTGGTTTCTTTTGCTGTTCCATTAGTGATAGTACCAGAGGATATACAAACTGAGACTGATACATCTTGATGCATGAGGATGAAAAAGGCACAATAAGGAGGATGGAGGTCTCAGAAGTGCTTTCCTAGCATTATGTAAACTAAGTTGAAGTTGTAATTTCTTCTTCATCCTCTATGAGAGTGCATGTGAGAACTTATCATGTTGTTGCAAGATACTCACCTTCCCAAGAGATATTCTTGAGAGATCTTCAAAATCAGCATTTTACAAAATGTCTTGCCTTTCTGTATAAGATAGATGAAGATCATTGTGGAAGATGAATAAACAAGAGAGAGTCATGCTTGATTTATTGCAAATATTGAATGACATATATTACAAGACTGTTATCCAGCCAGTAGATGGAACAAGGCACAGTGCTTCATCCATTTTTCTTTCATACAGATTTGCTAAAGCAACTCTCTGAAACTGACTGAACAAGCAGTAGCATGGCAGAAATGTAAACCTTGTGTTTCACGCATGGCACTGCTTAGATTGCATGTCTAAACTTAGCAGTAACCACTTGTATGTGTTTGCTGCAGGAAGGCCCTTCCTGTATACAATCTCACTGATTTTCTCTCGTGTTATGCAATGTGTGAATCCCCAAAAGCTGTTCTCCTCCCTTCTTTTCCAAAACTCCCAGATATTTATGTCTCTGTTAGTGCTCTTCTCTCTTTTGTTTCTGTGTCGATCTTCATAAAGATGCTCTTCTCTTTTCCTTGATTTTTCACTAAGAAACTAGTCTTAGTTTATACTTACTTTCTCTGCTAAGTAGATATTATCCAATTATTATCTTATCCTAATTGCAGATATTTTAGTACACAGACACTAGCCTTTGCCCTATCTCTCTTCTACAAAATAACTGCTTTCGCAGACCTACAAGCACAAGTGGTCCTTAACCTAGTTCTGTCAGAATGACTTGATTTATAAAACCCTATCAGAGAAGTGTTTTAGTAGGTTTTTAAAACCAAATTCTTTTGACAGAATCAGGCTGGGGACAGCTACATGTGTAGTTATATGAGCAAATCTGAGGGGGTTGGTAGCCTTCAGGGACATGGAAGAGAGAAGAGTGTGGTTGGTAATGAGCCGTCTGTATTATCTCCATACTTATATTCTCTACACAATTATTGAAAGTCTTAGCAACAGCTAGGCTATTTTCTCTATACATTGGCTATTCTCTTTCTCATATATTTTTCTCCTTTGTCCAAAATGCTTGCCTTTGCTGATGTGCTTGCAACATACAACCTCAAAGCTCTCACTCTATTACAGTCTATTACAGATTGCATTCTCATCTCCTTTACTGATTTTCTTTATTCATTCACTATTTTTATCCCATTGCTGACTTCATGATTTTTTTTCAGGATGTCCAGTTCTTTTCCTCAAAAAATCCCATCACTTGCATCTCTCCATTTGCATGAGTTTCTCTTCATTCTTTAGGTCTATTTTAATTAACCAGTGAGCTCTTGAGGTCAATGAACACAATCAGAGTGTGTAAAATGCTGTTAGTTGAACAGTCAAATGATAACAATAGCAATAGTCAATAGAGTTCAGGAGTTTGAGCAAAGGGCAATATTCAATATTTAAGCCAAAGCAAATGGATGGGGGAAAAAATAATAAAGGAAGAAAACCTGCTGAACTGATCAATTTAGAAAATACAGAACAGCCAATACTCAGACATATGAAAAGGACAAGATCAGTCTTGAAACCAAGGCAACATGTATGCCTGATTGTTCAATAAGAAAAGTATCTGCAGTTTGGGAAACTCCTATTTTTGCAATTGCCCTGCATCATACACAAGAGAAAATTTCAATCTCTCTTATCAACTGAAAGGTGCTATATTTATGGAAAAGAGTGAGCCCTGTGGATGAAAATTGGTTTCAGAAGATGAATAGATGCCTAGTCAGGAACTAGTCAAGATTTTTCTGATAGCAAAAAGGTTCAATTCTTCTCTGAGCAAATTCATGTCTGGTGATCTCTGATTTGTGAAGGGACAAACTAAGGTAAAAAGTACTGCAGTATGTTTGTCTCAATACACAACCTATCTAGTAACCTAGAAAGTACCTTAAAAAAAAAAAAAAATGGAGGAGAAAAATAGCACTGAGAGGGAAGGAAAGACAAAAAGACACTGAAACGTAGAGAATTGTAAATGAAGTACTTTTTATGCCTGTGTCTGCAAACATGCTGTACAGAAAATAGGTGAAGCATTAAATATTTATTGGCATGATGCTTTAAAAAAGGAGAAAAAATCTTTTACTTTTCTCTTTGGAAACCAGAAGCATTAGTGAAAGAAAATGAGTACAACAATTAGATTTAAAATAAGTTGATGTTGTCAGATTACTCTGATCTTGTTCACAGTTTTACCGATACTTAAATTTGTATAAATCAAAGAGTGTCAGCCTGTCATTTTTATTTCCTCTCAGATTCACATCTGAACCTTATTTCTTCAGTCCTCTACCCTGCCTATGTATTGGCTCACAGTTATGTGGTAACTAGCTTCCCTCACGAGTAGCCACAGCTTTAGATGTGGCCCTTATTCAATACCCATCACTGCAGGTTGGAGTGACAGCTCTTCTGTTTCATAGAGTAGTACAGAGTAACAGATTCCTTCAGGTTTCTTCATCTCTCACTCCTTGTTTCTATCTCCCACTGTGAAGTTCTTAAAAACTAAAGACACGAGGTTCCTCCTATTTTATTTAATTTTTTTCACAGAGTGAGTGAATAGAGAATAACATCAAAGAACATGAAGAAATTTGAAAGAAAACAGCACAAAGTTTAGCAGTAAATCTCAGAAAACTGTTGAAATATCAGCTTTGGAAGAGGATTTAGACTAAGGGACAAATAAAGAGTGCTCACTTGGAAAATCAAGATGCATTAGACAATTCATTGCAGAAGAGGGAAGGTTGTGGAACCTGGTTAATGAAAAGAGTTGATGTGGTCAATACCTTGTGACACCAATAAAAGATTGTATGATTTTACTAAGAAAAAAAAAGAGTTTTACAGAAAGGATTGTACTGAAAGATTATTTTAAAAGGAAGTGCTAGTCAAATTCAAGAAAATCAGTATCTCTTCAAGGTTTGCAGGGAAATTGCCTGGAAATAAGTTTATCAGCCATGTAGAAATTTGTTCTTGTATTCAGGACTACAGCTAATTAAGAATGGAATTGCAGTCTAGAAATAGAATGTTATTGGCAAAAAAGAAAAAATTGTAAATAGATCCTTCCTTTTCTATGTAATACTTTTTTCTAATACTTGCTTCTTCAGTATAACAACAACAACAATAATAATAATAATAATAAAGTTGCATTTATAATGTTTTGTTCTCCTTGCTATTTTTCCCGTTGACAATCTGCAGGAAGATCACACATAAACTGTTTGGCAGGCCTGCTGGTTTAGTGATGATCAAGGTTCTGATTATACAGCAAACACATTCCTGAACAGCAGGAGAGGGGAGATCTCCGCTGAAGAGAGTGAGGGAGATTTAGATAGTAGCTACTCACAGTCGTCAAATGAGGAACACACTGCAGCAGTGTCACAAACAGAAACAACATTCTTTCTGGGGGGGGGTTCATCTGACCATGACAACACTGAACATGAAAGCTATGATGAGAAAAGATGAAGAGAAGCATCAAGATTAGAAATATGACTTAATACAGGTGCAGGAGGAAGAGAAAATAATGTCGTAAATCCAAGTATAAATACCCATGAAAATAAGTATATATATTTAACCACTAGTATGCCTGACACAATGAAGATCATGAGTTATAGCTTCAAAAAGACAGAGGAATGACTCAGGTGTTCGGTTATCATTAAGATACAGAAGTCCAATCTCAATATCTGTCATTTAAGTAAATCCTGCAATTTAAGTGAGATACACCTGCTTTATAGCACTGATATACCTAAGATACCCAAAGATTCACTTTTTCTCGTATCCAGAAGCATTAACATTTCTGATAAGGCTAAACAACTTAGTAACAAGTCAAATTCCATGAACCTGTCAGGACCCATAAACACCTGTTTTGATTTGTGCTTAAGTATTTTAGTTTCATTCAGTCAAATATGCTACTAAACATGAAAAGAAGTCAAAAAAGTTTTTAAAAAAAGAATCCACTCATCTCCCTATTAGAGATGCACCTACCTACCTCTGGAGTATACTGCCTGTCCTGACTTTTGTAACTCTCCCACCTAGGCCAGAACAACAGTTTCCTGACATGGAAGAATGGGCATTCTCCTTCAACTCGTGTGGAAAAGCTGTGGCACCAGAACCACCCAACATATGTTTGACAAAAAATATCTATTCCCTTTTAATTCTCATCTCTTCCTACTAGTGATCTGTATAAATCCCAGGTACCAGTGTATGTCCACTGTGGTACAGTGTGAGGTTATATCTCTTGCCTTCTTTACTTTTGAAATATCAGCCTATAGGATTATGAGATGTTTCATCTCGTAGAAAAATCTTACATTTCCTTCCTTCCTTCCTTCCTTCCTTCCTTCCTTCCTTCCTTCCTTCCTTCCTTCCTTCCTTCCTTCCTTCCTTCCTGTCTGCCTAACTATCTCAATAGAAGAGGAAGAATTGAAATGAGGGAGTTAAATGAAATGTCAAAAAAAGGTACGCAAAAACAAATTCACACTGGGAATTTACCTCCTGGAGTGCCTGACTTTTTACATCAGTAGAACAGAAGGATACCTCACCCAAAAGCACTACATTTTAGCTGCATATACATATAAAGCTATGATAATTTCCTATTCTACTTTTAAAAATCTAATATACTTGTTCTCCTTCACAAAGTTGAGAAGGAAAACTTGAAGTCTGGGTGAAATTAACAAATTAAAGATCCAGATAGATCTGAACTACTCTAAGCATGAAATACATCTTTGATTAATGATTTGCTGTATCTCATCTAGCACTAAAAACCTTGAGTAAATATACCACTAGGACATTAATGTGTGGGATGAGTATATATGAAATAGGATGCATATTCAGGAAACACTGCAGAATTTCCATGGGCTGTGGAGCAGAAATCTAATGATCTTCTTCCTTTCATCAAGCACACTTGGTAAATGAAGTTGGCATAGAAATACATGCAGTACTTCAAAATAATTTAGCTCTACTGCAGAGACCTTAATGCATTGACAGTACTGCTGTTTCTCGTAATGGCTTTAAAAGTACCCTTTTTCTTTTTAAAGACTTCTTATGCCTTTTGTTTGGCATGCAATATTTTAGTTATTGGGTAATGCATTATGGTCACATGGCACAGTCCCTAGAGCATCAGGAAGGATATGTACAATGGCACAACTCAAGTTACAGCAAAGTGCTTATATAAAGATTGTTTAACCTGAATTACTTCAGTGTTCATATTTCTTTATCTGCCTTACACTTGGGGTATTACAGCTTTCATTTTCAACCACAACTTGAATTAGAATTAGATTTCTGGATCAGAGGCAAAGATACTTCACAATTTAAATTAAACTATTGAACTGTAAGTGTTGAAACAATCAGGCAAAAACATGTAGTTGAAACCAGAACTGACTCTGCAGGAATCAAAATGCAAGGGAAAGAATGATTGGAAAGGACTTCAGAGAATGAACAGATTATAGAAGCCTTTAAGAATATTCAAAAGGAATTTAGGATCATGTTGTGTATTTGATACAAGAATCATCAAACTGAAAAAATAAGAGTGGAGACAGCTGGAAGTGACACTTCACACGGAGAGTGTGAAAATCCAGTTCTCAGATATACTGGATAAAGAAACACTCAACTAGACAGTTTTCATTAAAGTCAGAAAGCAACCTGAAACCTGACTCAGAAGTTCAAAAACAGAGTATCTGATATGTACTGCCCTTGTCTGTGGATACTTAAGTTTAAATATATGTTAACTTTATTTGTATATGCAGAATCAGAAATCAAATTTTGACAAACTAGTTGAAGCACATATAATTTAACTCAGCCTCATGAACATTTTTGTACCATTCAGCAGTTTAGATTTCATGTGGTAAATGAGATTTTATATAAGAAATAAAATCAGACCTTCAGTGATAATTCTTGAGTTATGTTTATAGGTCATTCTGAAAGTAATGGCTCTTTCTTATTTCCATGGAAACTACAAAAGATACGAAGAACAGAATAACACTGTATAATACAGCAAATTCCTGGCTTCTAAACACTAGTTTTCAACATAGTCACCACCGTGATCTATGTATTTTCTCCAATCATGGACAAAAACTTGCACGCCATACTCGTAATATCTGCACCAGTAGAGATAACACGCTGTCGCCATTGTTGAAACACATCACCCACTGCCTCACTGTGCTCACATCAACTGTTTGTTAACAGTTAACATGCAGTAAGTGTCAGTGAATGTCAGTGGGTGATATTTTTCCTTCATGGAGGAATTCAGTGATATGCATTTGCTTCATACGCACTTCCATGTCAGACATCATTTTGTCAGACTAACTCTCTGTTGCCATCTGTCACGTGGCAAAAAAGTGTAGCAAAATACTGGTGAGAAAATTCAACCTCTACTGCCCTACTTCTAACATCCACCTCTGATGTCAATGAACAGTAAATAAAATGAAGACATTACTTTTGGAGTAGCCCTAGTATTATCACTTACGTCTTCAGTCTGTGATGTATAATTCTAGACCTAGTTTCTCCAAACTGTGATTTTCTTCAGAAATTCTTCACATTTGTTTATAAGACGGTAATGAAGATAATCTCTTATGTTATTCAGTGGCTTTTTCTTAGAATTGTTGACTAGAAATTCTAGAAACATCTTGCTAGAGTCAAAGATGTATCTGACCTATTATGGCTTCACTTGCTTTCTACCATATACATTCATTTTCTAGAGTTATAGTCGTAAAATACCACTTTGCAATAGTTTTTTCATGAATTGCTTTCTGTATAAAGTCATCTCCTCTCAAAGTAGTGCTATCACTCTGATTGTTTTCTTGGATGACTTATAAGAAAACTTCCTCTTGGAAGAAAACTTGATCCCTTGAAAAGTGAACCACCAGTTAATTTACATTTGAACACCAGGCATTTTATCACCCTGAACACCACTAGTCTTTTGCTGTCTTCATAGGAGAGTGGTTTGTGCTATCAGCTTGACCTGCTGGCAGGAAAGCGTGGGCTGTTCACCCCAGGCTCCTTTCCCAGCAGCCACTCTCTGCCAAATAATAGTCCTATGATGCCTTTTTAATTGGATTCTAGCCTTGCTGCTGCATCAAAAGAAGGATGATTTGGCTAATTAACTGTCGCACTTTCTTCTTGTTTTATAAAAGAAAATGAAAATGACTCATTGCTACAGTAGTTAACCTGAAAAAGGCCAAACCAAAATTATGAGTGGAAACATCTGGATAACAAAATTTGCTGGGAGGACACAGAAGGGCTTCTGCATTCTCTCTGTCTTTTGGTTAATAAAGTCCACTTTGTTTTTCTACTTCACATATTCTGGATGTAATTACTCCACAGATATCTTTTTTCAGTCTGATGTAAAATAATCATATTCTGCTAGTAGGCCTGCCACAAACCAAGAGTCTTCCTCTGTAAGGAATCCCAAAGGAAATTTGGCATAGAAATTTAATTCTTGTTCTCTAACACAGAAGTAATAATGCTGAGATGTCAATTTTTTCTTCTTTTCTTGTACACTCTCTAACTTTATACAGTGTTGAATCTACTGCCTCATTTCCTACATGGAGGCCTTTACTGTGAGTAGGAAAAGTCTCCCTGCTTTTCTCTGGGGTTCATACATTTTAAACTGGCCTCTGATAATACAGTATCCTAACATTTGCATGCATAATCCAAGGTATTGTACTTTTGATGCACCCAAACTGGATTATGCATAAGAAAATATGGTGTTCAGTCACATTAGTAAATTATTCTATGATATTCCATATACATGTAGTTGCTTTCCATTCATACTGTAAATAAAATATAGTCAATTTATCGCAAACAAGCAATCAGTTAACACCTAGGATACATTTCATGCATTTAAAGAAATATGATGGATCTGTTGCAGATGTTCTCTATCTTTGCATATCTTCTTGAAAGTTAAGAGCACATATTAACTGCCATTCTGAGTATTTCCATTACGTACAGCCACAAAGAGTTGACGGAAAGTTTGTCTAAACCAGGCATATCCAAACAGCAGCCTATGGGCCACATGAGGCCCACCACAGATTGCAATGTGGCTCCCTCCCTCCCCACAATTAGAAGGTGGCAGCTCTTCCCTGCAGAGCAGCCCTGGGCACGCACCCATTGCTCAGCATCAGCCAAACCATCAGTGCGCTATTAGTGCTATGCTGACTGAGAGCAGGGCATGTGGAGGTCAGTGCTGAGCAGTGCTGACTGAAGTGATGGCAAATAATTGTATGCATTTTGATACACTGCCTAAACACAGGGCTGCTAACAGTGAAGAATACACAGCCATGATTTCTGTTTTGATAAAAGAATTTGAAAATAGAATCACAGAATAATAGAAGCCTTAGAGTCGGAAGGGACCTGTAAAATTCATCTAGGCCAACTCCTCTGCAATGAACAGGGACACTTACAGCCATATCAGATTGCTTAGAGCCCCATCCAGCCTGGCCTTGAATGTCCCCAGGGACAGGGCTTCCATGACTTCACTTGGCAAGCTGTTCCATTGCTTTACCACTCATTTAGAAAAGAAAAAAAAAACTTTTTCTGTACACCCAGTCTAAATGTCCTCTCTTTTAGTTTGAAACCATTTCCCCTTTTCCTTTCACCACAGATTTTGCTAAAGAGTCTGTCCCCTTCCTACTTTAGATACTGAAAGGCTGATCTCTTCTTCAGGCTGAACAGCCCCAGATCTTTCAGCCTGTCTTTGTAGGGGAGGTATGCCATCCATTGGACCATTTAGATTGCCCTCCTCTTGACATGCCCCAACAGATCCATCTCTCCTCTACTGAGAACTGCACATCTGGATACAGTTCTCCAGGTGAGGTCTCACCAGTGCAGAGTAGAAGGACAGGATCACCTCCCCTGACCTGCTGGCCATGCTTGTTTTGATGCAGTCCAGGATACACTCATCCTGTCGCTAGTTACCTGGGAGAAGAGGCCGACCCCCCACATCATCACAAACTCCTTTCAGGGAGTTATTGAGAGCAGCAAGGTTTGCATTTTAATATCTTACACATTTCTTTTCTTTAAAAAATGTAAATAAAGTATATATATATTTTATATGGCTTTTGGACTGAATAATCCTTGTTCTTTAACATGGTTTATGTTGCTAGCAGCCCTAAATTCTCACTCCATGACCTTCCAGTCCAAGACTAATGTTGTCAAAATTCAGCAGTAGGGCATTCTTACAAATGTTCTGACTTCCTCCTGGTTCTTGGAGAATTGAAGAAGAGGAAGAATAAATAGGCAGAAGGAAAGGAAGAAAAAGAGTGAAGTCAACCCAGAGAAATTAGTAAACTGTAAAGTAAAGCTCCAACCAATAAGGTCAGTCTCCAGATTTCCTAACTTCTGATTCAGAGGGCTCATCTGATCTGACATTATTTAGTTTAAAATAAACAGTTTATAATACTAGAAATGTCCAAAAGTAATGTCTTCTGTTATATTCTGTTTTTTATATATATATATATATATATATATACACGTTTATTATATTGTTCCACAACATCAGAGGCAGATGTTGGAGAAATGGGAGTAGCTTCCCACCAATATTGCATTACATTTTCTTTTTCTTGTGACTGATGGCAGGAGAAGGGCAGTCTGAAAAAAAATGATGTTGACGTGGAAGTGAGTATGAAGCAAAGGTGGGTCATCAAATTCCTCCATGCAGAAAAAAATGGCACCAATTGACATTCATTTGTGCTTGTTGAATGTTGATGAAGAACAAACAGTGAAAGTGACCACAGTGAGATGGTAGATGATGCATTTCAGCACTGTCAACAATGACAGTGGCTCACAAATGCTGGTGCACATATTTATGATTACGGCACACAAGCTGTTGTTCATTGCTGGAAAAAATACATAGCATATGATGGTAACTATGCTGAAAACTAGTGTTTTGTAACTGACAATTTCCTCTATCAAAAATGTTACTCTCTGTATCCTTTGTAGTTTCCAAGGAAATAAATGAGGCATTACTTTCAAAGCAATCTACATACAGTTATAAATATTTTAAAATCTGAGTCCAACCAATGCCCATGGTTATCTATTTCTTAATAAATCATTGCCCTTTGATTGAGATCAAGATGCCCAGCAATTTTGACAGTCAATTAGTAGTTACTACTCTCGTGAAGTTTTGCATAATTTGATCATGAGACACGGAGGTCTGAAGATAACAAAGTCTTACTAGACTCATAGGAGTTGATATCAACACTAACATCTTAAGCCTAAAAACAACCTTGAAATAAAAGACAAGGGGATTAATTTGAGAAATTAACAACCAGTTTTATAACTGCGATGGTAAGTTAGGAAAGAATTTGAATTTCTTTGCAAATGTGCTAATTATGTTGGTATCTTGTGATTTATTTTTTTTGTTTGAATTTTATTTGCATTTTAAAACATTAAAACATACAATGGCTTTAGAAATTTTGGCAAATTATCGTCTACTACCAGAAACACCTAGATGACTTGGTCAACAATCCAAAGAAAGGGACCATGGTGCTATTGCTTCTCATCAATGTAATTGAGTTTCCTGATAATAAACTATGTTTCCACTGCTTGACAATCTTACTAACCTCTCTACAGCTGCATTCATTTTCCAGTTTAAGTGCCTAACTCCCACTTTCAATATGGCACAGTGTAGAAAGCCTGAACTAGATGCTGCAGAATCAGTCTAGTGAATCTTTGTGCACAGGTATGAGCTCAGTCATTGATATTGGAATAAGCTCCCCAAGGAGGTGGTTGAGTCCCTGGATATGTTTGGATGTGGTGCTCAGAGACATGGTTTAGTAGAGGGTTGTTAGGGTAGTATGGTTAGGTTGCAGTTGGACTTGATGATCTTTACGGTCTTTTCCAACCTGAGCAATTTTACGATTCTGTGATTCTATGTCCAGTACATCCACATTTATAATATTTATTTCTGTCATCATGGCTATGTTGGTTTTATTTCTAGAATAATGCTTATTTGGGGATTTCCATTCTGGGCTCCTTTGACTAGTGTACACATCAACTTGAACTATTTTGGAGATGCTGCCTAAATTATAAGTTATTTTAAATAAATAAATAAATAGTTTTCAATTTATGAAAATAATGCCCTAATATCCTATCAATTTAACATCATATGTAGCATATACTCTTCATGTCTGCATAGTAGATATCAACCCACATTCAGTATTTGGTTTGGTCACATCTATTTTCTTGTACAAATGTGCATGCTGATTAACATTTCCATTTGTGAACTGCTAAGGTGAAGTGACCTTGGTCAGGAATATAACACAGCAATGTGGCACTGCATCAGCTTGCTGAATTTAGCTTCTTCTGAAATATGGTAGCTCCTTTCTTCACCCTAAGCTATTAAGTGAAGCAAGCTTTCTTTTCCTCTTTATTTCTGTGTCTCACTGCAATAATATGGGGCAAGATTGAATGAATGTGCAATTGTAGGTAATGAGCTGGGGCTGTTGTTTCTTTAATCTAAGTTTTGCTGTTAAAAAACACTGTAGAGAATTCAATTGAGTTTCACGATTGACCTTCACAAACTATTGTATTGCCTGGCCATTCAGAGACAATTTCAGTACTAAATACAGATGCAATAAAGACTGAAGTAACTGCATGTCCTTGCCATGTTTATAAAGCATAACATACAGGGCAGATATTCTGACTATTGCAAATCTGTAAGAAACAAATGCTTAAATGTATCGCCTCATGTACTTTTATATACTTAAGAGTTTATAATGATTGAGTAGTCATATAACTTTTTGAAATTAGTTGAAAAAAATAATTCAGTGTGAATGCAGTATCGAAGTTTAGTGGAGTGCCTATGAAAAAATCTAATCATAGAAGCAAGTCTCTTTAACTTCCAAGTGTAAAAAAATTTAACTTGTCATATAAAGCTACTCTGTATGAATATACTGACTCAGAATTCCTTTGATGGGATATTCAAACCAAACACATACGTATCAAAGTAATACATTAAATTCACCTTCGCACAAGTATATTTATAAAAGTAGATAGATTTGCTTCAACAAGGCAGTAAGACAGTTGCGTTTCACTTTGCTTTTAATTCTAAGGAGAAAGTGCTCATTAAAATAGGTTCTGTACAGTTGACTTTTCACAGAAAAACTAATCTTGGACTTCAGAGACAAATAGTTCTTGGTAAATTGGGGCAGAGGAAGAAACTTTAAAATTTTTAACAAACCTTTTCAATAAAAAAGTAGCAAGTAGTAGAAAACAGAATAAAGACTTGTACCATTGTTTTCTAATGTATTTGAATCTTTTATCACTTATTTATATATCTTTTGGAGATAAAATATTAATATTTTATATAAACCATTAGTGAATTAGTGAGTAAAATAGTAATACCTTGTCTAATTTCTAACTAATATCTAATCTGTGTTTTGATGTAAGCCAGCTATTAATTTCATGTCTGTGTCTAAATTCCTTGAGCAGACTAGAAATCAAGAATTCCAAGCCTGTATTACATCTTTTGAAAGGTGCAGCAGCCCATCACTACAGTAGGCAGTTTGCCATAAATATTAGTGAAAGCTAGAGTGAAATTCCAGTAAATGAAGATTAAAGGAAACCACTTTGAAATTGGCTGAGCTGAGCAAAGTAAGGAATTCATGTACCTCTTAATGTTGTAAATCAACTTACACTGTGTAGTCACAAGCTATTTAATTAACAGCTTCTTATTCTGCTACCAAAAGAAGGGTCATGAGGACAAGATACAGAATATGTAGTAATTTCACCAAGATCTGCAGTACTTTTTAGGTCAAAATACTGTTTTTTCAATGAATAAAACTCCTCAGTTAAAATCCTCTTTCTCCTTTATTATTTATTACTTTATCTCTTTGTCCACCTCCCATGGCCACCTCCCATATTTTTTAAGTCTTAGTCCTATGACAGTTATGAGAGCAGTGCTTCAGTTTGATGTACAAATCTCATCTGAGTACAAAGGGAAATGAGGCCAAATGGCATTCAGAAGCATAGTTCTTAAGCCACAAAAGCTATCACGTCTGTAGTTAAATGAGTACTTGCAAATGCAGCACATAAATGTAAATGCTTATTCTTGAGAGCCTTAGGTACAAGCAAGGATATTTTTCTACATCAGCAATTTTTCACCAAGACTGCATGAAAATATTAGATGGTACTCTCAGACCCAGAAAAAAATTGCTGTAGTTCACTGTCATTAGTAAATAATCTTCCTAATGAATGGTACATGATGTTCAAAGTTTCAGTGCCTTGTAGTTTCACCAAGTCTACTACATAAACAGAATTTTTACATGTATCAGACTCATTGGAGTTTTTACAGTGAATTTTGTCCTTAATTAAAAAAAAGGCTGACAAAAAAAAACAAAAGTAGGCATTCTTCATAGAAAATGCTAAAGTGTGATAATTTGGAGATGGAAGTTGGAAGACATAGGGAATTATAGCTCTGGACCTCTCCATCCAGCTGAAAGAATTAACTCTGTACAATACTTCTAATAATTCAAGTATTTTTAAAATTGCGTTTTCTTTAGATGGTTTCTGGAGGGGAAAAAATACATACCAAAACCAAAGATCTACAACCTGGACTTCTGAAGTAAAATCTAAAGTACTTCTCTATATGAAGACTCAAGATTTCTCTCCCAAAAAGAGATTATCTCCTTAGAATCCACAATGCATCAACAGATATGCTAGAGAGTTTACAAGCTTACAAGGTCAAGTGCTGTAACTACAGCAAGCAAACATTGTTTGTTCAGAATCATTATCATACATGTTTAACTTTACCTTTGGATCACGGAATCACAGAATCACAGAATGGCCAGGGTTGGAAGGGACGTCAAAGATCCAGAACCTCCAAACTCTCCTGCCACATGCAGGGCCACCAACCTCCCCATTTACTACTGGACCAAGTTGCCCAGGGCCCCATCCAACCTGTCCTTAAACACCTCCATGAACAGGGCATCCACAGCCTCTCTGGGCAGCCTGTTCCAGTACCTCACCACTCTCTCTGTAAAGAACTCCCCCCTGAAATCCAACCTAAATCTTCTCTCCCTCAACTTAAAACCATTTCCCCTCGTCCTACACATATCAACCCTTTCAAAGAGTTGATTCCCCTCCTGTTTGTAGGCTCTCTTTAGGTACTGAAAGGCTGCAATGAGGTCACCCCACTTCTGGAGAAGTTCTGAAGAACTTTTTTTCTGATTTTCTGAAGAAAAGTTCTGGTTATATACTTGATAGCAATTGGATTTCAAGCAAAACCTATTTTTGTTATTGCTTTACTGCGCTGTGATTGTTGACTGCCATATGTAGATGTACAGAATGATGTGAAAAACTGATTTTTAAAATTCTTTATCTTGAATTTTTATCTAAGATGAAAGGACTTTGCACTTCTTCAACTGCTTAATAAGGTTTTTTCATTCATAAATTGATGAAAAGCTTATGCAAAGAGATTAAAGAACTTGGCTTGCTTGCTAAAATTGTCTCATTAGAAGCACATGGTCAAAAACCCATTATTTAGCAAACTGGCCAAATCAATTTCTCCCTCAATACAAAATGTTGTTGTTGTTGTTTTAAAGTATCCTAAAAAACAAGCTTCCTGGCAGGACTGTTAGGTAGAAAGTTAATTTCAAACACATTGTGAGAAAATTTCATATAAGTGTTATCATTTCACAAGACTGAAGATTCAGTTCACTAATTCATATGGCCATCCACCTAGCTGACAGAAAGCAGAAACACAGGATCAATATAGGTTCACTGTATACAGTCAAGACAACTTACTTTTTAACGGTTATAAAATTGTCTTGGGATCTCTGCAGCCACAGAAAATAATTCAGTCTTTTCCTTCCAAACCTTTTTTCTCAGTATTTTCAGAATATATACATAAAATAAACTATTGTCAGGTCCAGTGATGAGAAAATGAATAAATAATGTAGAATAAATTATTTTCTGTTTCTCAAAATAAATCATTTCTACTTCCTATTCTTTACATCAAAGTTTAGAGATGAACTGTGTTTTCTGATTTTACCTGTTACTGCTATCTGCAGTTGGTAAGTTTGCTTAAGTGTGAACTAAACACTGATAAGGAGTCAAAGAAAACACCAGTGAAACCATCTACTAATTTCTGGACTCTTCAAAAGCTTATGAGAAATGAGATCCAGGTATACATAAGGATTTCTTCACTCTCTCTGCTTCTCTGCTTCACTGTCTATTCTCACTCTGATTATCCTAGTCTAGTTCCATAGTAATGTCAAGTGCAGCTGGAAATAGATTTCTGAAAAGAAAGCCTGCTCAAAAGTGTCATAAGTATTTGTCTGCTGACTCCCTTTCCAAATCAGTAGTAAATTGAGAAATACAACTGATTTTAGCCTATTCCGAAAGCAAGCCTGTCCTCTTTGACTATCCATGATATAAGATTTACAAGAAATAAGAGGGAATATCATTGCCCCATGAACATTAGCTATGCACTGCAATTTTAACAGGTAAAGGTAATGTAAAGGAACTGTAAAGGTCAAGGTCAATTTCTTCTTCATGTTCTGAGTCATGGAATACAATGAAGGAGTATACGTCACTTCTTCCCTGTAGGTTATGTATCTTTGTGCCTCTTTACATTTCAGAACTTAATTCTCTCTACCACTGTGCTAATGGTAACAATAAAAATAGATATAGTACCAGAAGGCCTTCAATTCACTGATTTTTCTATTTTCTTTTTATACAAAACAGACTCTACTGCAACAGTTGGAAGACAAAGAAAAAATGACTTACCTGTAGAAATTGTGCCAGAAGCCTGATTTTAAAATTCATCATTGTATTTTACCATTTATTTTCCAGCTTATCCAAAATTTTCCTTAGGTTTACACACATTCTAGAGGAAGCAAATCTGCAACAAAGGTAAGCAAGTAGTTCCTACTACCCTTGTTGTCCTAGCATGTCTAACATAAAAAATGTATGACAATCTCTAGGTATATTTCTAAGTGCTATAGAAAAATATTTTTCATGTGAAAGCACCAATTAAGGAAAATCTGTTTTCAAAAAAAATCTATCAGAATGTCCAGGAGAGATGATCTGATTTTAAAAAGATCTTAGCTAACCGTTTCATGGTAAAGTCACTTATAATACATGTTTGAGATACAGATTTATGTCAAATATTATTCAAAATAAGAGTTGTGCACCATATTTCCATCACAGTTTATGAGAATGAACTTGAGTTTACCACAACCCATTAGTTGCCCAGTATAGATCAGATCACTGATATGCCATGAAGGATAGTCTGCCTTGAAATGGTTTTTATCACTGTTTCCTACCCAATGACTTTTCTCTTACATGTGTGTATTTGTGGGTATACGTAAAAGTAAGCGTCCAGGAAACATAGGAAAGTGTTTAGGGAAAATTCAGGGGAAATATTTTGCTATCTATTGTGAATAACTCCTACTTTCTGAACAAATTAGAAGAAAATGAGCACTCCTTTCATTGTTTTCTGCACTTTGAATTTGAAGTGAACTATTCTGTCAGAGTATTGGTGCTTGTAATCACTAAGCAAGTTCCCCAGGAACTTTCTGGTATCGGTGTCGTTACGATATGTGTTTCCATTGAAGTTTCAAGCATGGTTTTATACGTGGCATCAATATAATCAATATCACTTTCACTATGCATTCTCATTAGCATGTACTACATCAATCATTCTCATTTTCTTGTAATTTCTAATGTGACACTGCCAAATGTGCAACATTCCAAAACCATACATAGCACAGAATAAGTGTAAAAGCACTATAAATTTAGCAGATGCAGGTTATTAAAAATTAGTCCATGTTTTATAGAATGCTGAACCTGAGAAATTACTTTGCATGCTGTAATATACATGTTGACTTTCTTCAAAGAAAGTTCCCTACAAACACATGTTGTGAGACATTTAAATTGCAGTTTGTTTTCTGGTACAGAAATTCTTGGGGCACTTGGGGTGTCTTCACTACAATTTCTCAGTGCAAAAAGAAGCTCAAGTACTGCACAACTCTTTTCTGTAGTCTTCAAATGTTGAGTTCTTGAATCTTGACCTTACCTAATGAATTGAAATTCACAAAAGAAAATCATAAACTCCATGGATATCCTGATGGGCAAAACACAAAGGTAAAGGATGGATAGAATGCAAAGTCAATGAAAACTGGCAAAAAAAAAAAAAAAAAAAAAAAAAAAAAAAAATTATGAGATATATACATCTATTTTTATACCTATAAAACAAATGAAGAATTTAGCTTCTCACTTTAGCAAAACTCACTGAAAAAATTTCCTATTTTGTCTCAACATACTTTTGTTGTCATATCCCTTGGTTTTTAATTAAGATCTCTCAGGTTTGTGTACATGTCTGAACATTTTTTGAACTTATGAACACTTTCTTGCCAAAGAGGCTTCCTCATGTAAATATTTCTAAATTCAAAGGGACTTCATTTCTGGAATGTCCGACGAAAAATAAAAAAAATAAATAAATAATTGAATAAAGCAAAAAAAAAAAAAAATTGTTTTTTTACAAACACAAAGCAAATAAAAGCAAATAAACAAACAAAAGCTAATAGGATTCTGAATGCTTACGTTCTCCTAATCCACATGTAGATACTTTAGACTGTGTAGTTATTAGTATTCTAATAAGAATAGCACATGATCTGTGCTAGCTTTAATAGTTTGAAAAAAAATGTAGGCATTCTTGATATATTTTTACTCCATTAGGTATACTGTAACAGCTTCTGTGAAAGCACAATAAAAACAGCATGGCAAAACATTTTTTCTGAAATGAATACACATGGAGTTCTTGTCACAGGGCATGAGACCACTGTGAAATGGTAGAGAAGAGAAATAAGTTACAGATGCATAGCTGTGAACATAAATTTGTATAAGAATTCAAAAACCTGGATGTCTGTCAGGAAACTTCTGAGTTCCCATGAGTTTTCCCATATTATCTATCTTGGCTGCAATCAGACTGCCTTGTCATGAGTTCTCCTGTGACAGTCTCTCCTCAAGACATGTCATTTCATGGTCTTGTGTTGATTGGCACAAGTGGAACTTGGATTGTGATAACAATTTTTGCAGAGTATGGGCCATGCTCCATTCCTATTTTCTTCAGCCAAAGATATGCACAATTGCCGGCTGTTTTTCACTGTATTTTGAAATATACATTTCTCTTTGTTTAGTATTTTCATGAATGACCTCTGATCCTCATAGCTAGATAAATAAGTCTACAAATTTTGTCAGTGCTTGAAAATTACAGTCTTCCTGAGGGCAGGTCAGGCCATTATCTGTTAATGAATTCTTTCCAATTTACTTGTAGGCATCACTGTCTTACCTTCATTTTATTAGCATCTCTGTTATTGAATCAAACAAAAAAAAAAAAATACAACAAAGTCCCATCCTAGTGGTCCAAGGCCTCCATGCCATATATATGACCATGTTTCATAACTGAGTTACCTGCCCTTCACAGCTCTCATCGTTGTCTCTAGCATCCATGGTAAGACACTTTCATTATAATTAACACACCGTCTGTATGCGTGTCTTCCCTTTGCAGCATTTGGAGAGCCTGAAGAATAAAAAAAATTGTGACATAGTTTTGTGATTTTTGTTATCAGTGTTCCACATCTTAACATCATGTAAAGCATGGGGAATTAAAGAGCTAATACTCCAGTTCCATGGACTGACAACTTTCAGGATACATGATTCTCAGAAGAGAACTACATACCTCAGAGGACACTCTTTGTGATTCTGGTTCTCAGTCGAATTTTCTTAGCATGGTTGCCTATCTCTGATTCCAAACGACTTATTTTCCTTCCTTTCCCAGAGCTTCATATCTGTTGGCTACGGGGACTTCAGGGGCAAAGGGAGGCACTGCTCCTTCTGCTCTGAGAGACAAGATGCCAGTCTCCATCATCCCACGTGTTTGCCCTCTGTCAGGTTGAGAGCCTTCTTACCTTCTTCGCCTTAGTGTGACTTAAGTCGGGGCTGTCAGTCTGCCCATACCACTGCATAATACCTGGCATAAATCTCTCTCTCCAACGAATAGATACATCTCAGCCTGGCAACTTCCTCTCACAGCCTGGTCAGCTGCTCAGATAGATCATCAAGTTGGGAGCACATGCATCCACAACTCCTCATTCTTACCTCAGTCCCTTGGGCAACTTCCAGATTCCAGAACTCCCCTCCCCTGTCCGGAGGTCTGAGCAGCTCTTTCATTCTTCAAGAGGTCCATCTGGGTATAGACGTCTGGCAGAAAAGTTGTGGCCCCTCCATTTGTGTTGCTGCCTCAGCCCAACCTTGGAGGTGGGTGGTCACCACGTTAGTTTCAATAGCATGCTGCATCCTCACATGCCCAGATGAGAGGAGCAGCTTACATAGCACCCTCCCTGCTCACTTTGCCTGCATGAACTGATAAACAAACTTTTGCACCATGCCCTTCTGATGTACCATGTCTTGTTTGCATGTCCTGTCTGCAGCGCTGTGCTCCCTGGGAACAACACTCTTTGTACATCTCAGGGGTTGAATGCCCTCACTCACAACTCTGCCCATGCCAGGTTAGAGCTGCTGCTTCATGTCACTGACACTGCTCTTCCCACTCAGGGGGGACTAGGGACTCCCTTGCTCTCCCTGTACTTCTTTTTGCACTGTTTTTCTGCTGCATTGTCACAGTTTTACCTCTGTGAAGGATTCCTTGGTGAGACCCTCTGCTCTGAAGTCTATCTGCTCAAAGTTTTTGATAAAACACATTAAATTTACTCTCTCTCGGGATTCTTTAAAAAAATTGATAATTTTCCAAATATCATGTTAAGTAATCCAATTATAACCTTTTCTCTGATCCATAAATATAATTATAACCAAACACAAGAATTATTTTTTGTACAGGAACAATCAGGAGAAGTACTTGTTTTAAAATATAATCACTGTTACAGCCCCTCTGATAACTACCAAGCTGTGAAAACAAGAGGCTTCAGGGTTCGCTGCACATCATACATTCTAATTGCATGAAAGCTAATGTTTCAGGCCTTAGTTTCTGAAAGAAGTCAGCAAACACAGCTCTTCTAAGAGCAGAGGTGAGCTTTTTTTAGGATATAAGTAAAGAAATGTTTTTATTTCACAAGAATACTAATTTCAACTTCCTAATAATTTGGCTCTAGCAAATTCATTTTTAAATATCGAATTGATAGGCACATTAACTATTGCAGCAGTGGTGATGCAAATCAATGCAGAGTCTATCATCCTTTATTCCCCTACAATCCCACCTTCACACCTCACAGGTTATAGTGAATGCCAAAAATTCCAAATATCACAACTGTAAATATCTTGGATAAATATTAATAGTCATTGCTTGATTCTCTGAAACTAAAGGGCTGCTCATATGCAAAGCACAAATGTATCTGAGTATCTGATTACTGGAGCTGAACACTGTATTTCTCCCTTGCCAGTTTTGCTATGTTCTATCCAAACTACCTTTCCAATTCAGTCAGAAATAAGTGGCCCCACTTCTGGAAATGTCATCAAGGCATCATGCAAGACTTTTGCTGTAGATCACAATCCAGTCTGCAGTTATGAGGCATATTAATACAATCATTCCCTATGAAGCTCTATGAAATCTCTCTGTTCAGTGTGATCCAGACAAAATGAAGTACCTGCACCCAATCAGTTACTGTGGTGTTGCCACATTGTTTTCTGCCTCCCAGCATCAGCAGCTGATATGGTGAGTTACAAACAATTGAATGTTATCAATATAGTTTCAAAACGTTGTCTATCTGCTTGCCATAATTGGATTTTTTTTCTTTAAAGGACTTCTGTGAACACTTAGAAAAATTATCAAAGACTTTCATTTATCAATGTAACTTTATTTTGAGTGTTCAGAGATTTTTCTTTTGTATTTAATCTTTTTATCTCCATTTTCTTTGTGACGTGCTTTAAGTTCGAGATGTCCGAAATTTGATATCATTGGCAAATTAACCAGTTTATAGTCAGGCATATTCTTTGTCTCATTTTTGAAAATCACATCTAGCAGATAATTCAATGACCTCCCAAATTCCCAAACCACTACCTCAAGTCCAGTTATACATAACCATCTTGTAATTGTTGCTTGCTTCCTGTGAGATGTTGTTTGTCATTCATTTGTTGACTATAATGTGGATGTTGTCTGATATATCTTATCTGATATTTCCTGTCCGTAGAACAATCACAATTAGAGTTGTTTACATGATTCAACTGCTGCTTTTTACAGCCCGTTTCTCTTGGGTTTAGCCTTTTTATTGAAAATAAAAAGTGTTTAATCTCTTTCTACTAACATTATTTGGCCATAACTCACAGCCATTGGCACTGTTAGTGTCAAAACTGCTGTATGTAATACAGACATTTTCTGTATACTCTATAAAATAGTTTATAATGATACTATCATGTTGGAGATATAGTCTGAGCTAGCAAAGCCAAGAGTGTTTTTTCTTGTGTTTGAACTAGTCCTAATCAAATAACAAAGATATCCTTTAAAATCACCACCATATTTGCAAAACAATCTTGAATCTTGAGAAAACAAAACTGAATAAAGCAATACAATAGACAACACTGGCTAGATAGATGAGGGGAGAGCAGCAGGTGTTGTGTACCTTGACTTCAGCAAGGCATTTGACACCATCTCCCACAACATCCTTGTTATGAAACTTAGAAAGTGAGGTGGGCTATTAACTTCCTGACTAGCAGAGCTTAGACGTTTGCCAACAGCAGCACAGAGTGTGGATGGAGGTCTGTAACTAGCAGTGTTCCCCAGGGGTCATTGCTGAAACTAGTCTTGCTCAACATCTTCATCAATGGCTTGGATGAAAGGATGGAATCCACCCTCAGCAAGATAGCAAATGATACAGTGCTGGGAGAAGTGGCTGACATACTGAAAGGCTGGGCTACCATTCAACAAAACCTGGACAGACTGGAAAGTGAGGCAGAGAGCAATTTGATGAGGTTTAACAAGAGCAAGTATCAAGTCTAGCACTTGGGGAAGAATAATTGTATACATCAGCACAGGTTAGGCAATGACCTGCTGGAGATGAGCTCTGTGGGAAAGAACCTGGGGGTCCTGGTGGATGACAGGTTGGCCATGAGCCATCAGTGTGCCCTGATGGCCAAGAAGGCCAATGGGATCCTGGGATGCATTAGAAAGAACATGGCCAGCAGGTCAAGGGAGGTGATTCTCCCCCTCTGCTCTGCCCTGGTGAGGTCACATTTAGACTGCTGTGTCCAGTTTTGAGCTCTCCTGTTCAAAAAAACAGGGATTTATTAGAAGTAGTCCACCAGTGAACCACAAAGATGAATAAGGGCCTCAAAGTATCTGCCATATGAGTAAAGGTTGAGAGTCCTGGGTCTGTTCAGTCTGGGGAAAAGAATTCTAGGGGGAGATCTGATTAATGTTTATAAATGTCTAAAGGGAGGTGGGAGGCAAATGGATGAGGCCACTCACTTCTCAGTAGTATGTAGCAATAGAACAAGGAGCAACGGCCTAAAACTTGAACATAGAAAGTTCCATACAAACATGCAGAATAACTTCTTTACCTTAAGGGTAACAGAGCACTGGAACAAGTGCCTGGAGAGGCTGTGTAGACTCCTTCTACAGAGGTATTCAAGTCCCATCTGGATGCTTACCTGTGCAACCCATTGTAGGGAACCTGCTTTAATAGGGGAGCTGGACCCAATGATCTCTTGAGGTCCTTTCCAACTCCTGCAATTCTATGATTCTGTGATATTGCTTCCCAGGAGAATTAAAAAAATATAATAATAAAAATAATAATAATAATAAAAGCTGTTTTACTTAAATATGTACCCTAGATTATTTTATAAGGAATCATCTGAAAATTATGGTCTCCCTTTTTGCTTTGCAATTCATGAATATTCACAGCTGTAAACCTAGTTGCAAGTACAAAGCTCAGTATATAATCCTCATCTGTCTTTTCTGCCATGCTATTAGTGGAAAATAAATAGTTTGTATAAGCTGCCATCATACTTCACATGACCATCTTATTACTTCTTCCTCTAAAAAAGAACAGGCAGATATACAATTTATTGAGCCAGATGTGGTTCAGCCCCATTAAGGAGATTCACTTCAGATCTTCTGAGCTCAGAGCACATTGCAGGCACATTTTGAGTCTTGCTTGATAAGAACTGTCTCCTTTTAGTAACAAATAGCAGAAAGAAGCCATTAGTACTCATCCATTGTTTATCAATTCCCAGATCATGTCCTGGCAGGGCTTGTTGAGGGGGCTTTAAACTAGGTATGAAGGGGGTAAAACCAGGCCTGTTAGAGATGAGCTTATGGGAACAATGATGTGATTGGGGATGAGGCAAGAGGCTCAGCTTAAGTGCAGCTCAACTACATCAAGTTGACTACACCAAGTGCACTGCATCAAGCGCACACACATCATGAACAAACAGGAGAAGCTAGAAGCCATTGTTCAGCAGGAAAATTATGACTTAGTTGTCATTATTGAATTATTGATGGGATGGCTCCCACGACTGGAGTGCTGCAGTGAATGGCTATAAGCTCTTCAGAAGTGGCAGGAAAGGAAGGAGGGGTGGTGTCATGGCTCTCTATGTTAGAGTGCTTTGATATTATTGAGCTTGAGGCTGAGAAGGTAAGGCTAAATCCCTATCAGCAAGGATGAGGGGAGTGCCAACAAGGTGGACATCCTGGTGGGGGGTCTGCCTAACCAGAATGAAGAGACAGATGAGGTGTTCTACAAGCAGCTGACAGAATTTGCACGATTACCAGCCCTTGTTCTTATGGGGGACATCAGCTTCCCTGATATACACTGGAAATACAATACAGCGCTGAATAAGCAGTGTAGGAGGTTTCTAGAGTACACGGAAGATAACTTCCTGATGCAGCTGGTAAAAAAGCCTACCAGGGGAAATGCCCCTCTATGACTGCTGTTCACAGAGAAGGACTGATGGGAGATGTGAAAACTGGGAGCTGTCTTAACCAGAGTAACCAAGAAATACTCGAGTTCTTGATTCTTAGTGAAATCAGGAGGAGGGACAGCAAAACTTCTGCCTTGGACTTTTGATGGGTGGTCTTTGGACTGTTCAGGACACTGGTAAAGAGAGTCTCTCGGGATTCAGTTCTGAAGAGTAGAAGGGTCCAGGAAGGCTGGTGACCCACCTGGTGGATGATGGAAAGGCCGTTGACTTCAGCAAGTCTTTAACACTGCGTCACACAGTGTTCTCTTGGAGAAGCTGGCAGCCCATGGCTTAGACAGGTACACTCTGCTGGGTAAAGAACTGGCTGGATGGTCAGGCCCAGAGAGTGGTGGTGAATGAAGTTAAATCCATCTGGTGACTGGTCATGAGTGATGCTCCCCAGGGGTCAGTACTGGGGTCCTTTTCAATATCTTTATTGATGACCTGGATAAGGACATTGAGTGCACCCTTAGTAAGTTTGCAAATGACACAGAGCTGGCAGGAAGTGTCAGTCTGCGTAGAGGTATGAAAGCCCTGAGGAATCTGGAAAGGCTGGATCGCTATGCTAAGGCCAAGAGCTGAAGTTCAACAAGACCAATTGCCAGGTCCTGCACTTGAACCAATACAACCCCAGGAAACACTACAGTCTTGGGACAGAGTGGCTAGACCTGGAGGTGTTAGTCGACACTTAGCTGTTCACAAGAGCCAGCTGTGTGTTCAGGTGGCAAAGAAGGCCAATGGTATCCAGGCTTGTCTCTGTACTCAGCACTGGAGACACCACACCTTGAGTGCTGTGTTTAGTTCTGGGCTCCTCACTACAGGAAAGACATTGAGGCCCTGGAGCATGTCCAGAGAAAGGCAATGAAGCTGTAAAGAGTCTGGAGTGCAAGTTTTATAGAGAATGGCTGAGGGAACTGGGATTATTTAGTCTGGACAATAGGAGACTCAGGGGAGACTTTGTCATTCTTTACAGTTGCCTGAAGGGAGGTTGTGTTGAGGTGGGGCTCAGCCTCTTTTCCCACAAAACTAGTGATAGGTCTAGGCAGAATGGCATCAAATCGTGCCAGGGGAGTTTCAGGCTGAATGTTAGGAAAAGGCTCTTCTACAAAAGAATGCTTAGTCGCTGGAATGGGCTTCCCAGGGAAATGGTGGAGTCACTGTCTCTGGAGTTGTTCAAGAAACATTTAGATGTTGCACTAAGGGACATGGTTTATTGGGATATATTGGTGATAGGTGGATGATTGAGCTGGATGATCTTGGAGGTCTTTTCCAACCTTGGTGATTCTATGATTCTAATATAAGACTGATTAATGTAAATAAGTGTTCTGTTTATATATTTATGTATTTTATATACGTAGACCATGTCAAAAGTAATGCCTCCTATTTATTTCCATTGAAACTACAACAGATGTACAGGTCACAAAAGCACTTTTCAATAGAGCAAATCCTCAATTACAGAACACTATTTTTCAAAATGGTCACCACTTGCTAGAGACTGTGGGATAAGGCATGAATTTTTCCTGCATTACAAGAGTCTGCTCTCCACTAAACTGATACTGGATAGTTCATCTAGGATATTCCCTGACACATAATGACATTAGTCTCAGATCAATCTTAAAGTCTCATTTGAAGATATACTTGACCTTTCAGAGCTTTACTAATGAGCTTCAGACTAGTTTGCAACGTATGTGAACTTCAGTTCATTAGAAAATAAATTTGTACATCTCATCATTGTGATAACTGAGGCCACTTAGTTTGCCAGCTGATATTATTTGGCTTGTTTAGATTAGCTTAAAGAAGGCTGAAGTGTGACACCATCATAGTCTACATATTGCTCATGAAGGGAGCGGAGAGGCAGTGCTGAGCTCTGCTCTCTGGTGACAGTGACAGGTCCCAAGGGAAAGACATGGAGCTGCATCAGGGGAGGATCAGGTTTAGGAAAAGATTCTTCACCACGGGGTGGCGGGCATGGAACAGGCTCCCCAGAGCAGTGGGTATGGCCCCAAGCTGGCGAAGTTCAATAAGTGTTTGGACAACACCCACAGAGATGTGGTTTGAATTTCGAGTGGCCCTTTGTGGAACCAAGAGTTGGACTCCAATATTCTTGTGGGTCCCTTCCAACTTGGGTAATTCTATGATTATAGGATTGTTTGAAAATAAAACATTTGAAAATAGAAGTATTTAGACCTTGATTACTAATATTTGGAGAAACAATTGCAAAAGTAAAGCATATAAGGAACCAAACACAAAAAGTGCAGAAGGGAATTACATGAAGGTAGACATTACTTGTACGTAAGTATTATTATTATTACTTGTAGTAAGTATTACTACAACCTTATTACTAGGTTCCTGGTACCTGTTGTCTCTCTGCCACTGCAGAGCATTGCATATTTCTATAGACTTTTTATTCTCTATCAACCAAATACATGCAAAGGCTTGAATGCCTTAGGGAACCTAAAATAATTCTAGATGCCAACATTTAAGTTATTGAATCCTGTCCAAAGTGCCATGAAACTCTTACTTTAGTTGTTAGGTCTGGATTTGTCATCAAATACTTCAGAAGAACTGAGATTTTTGCTCCACAGGGCTCCATTCCTCCTGAGGCAGTATTACTGATGTATTTGTTTACTACTTCATATACCTGGGTTTTTATCATTTCTGCTGAAGTTTTAAAGCATAGCTGAAGAACTCTCTTATTTCTTTACTGCAAGTAGAGAAGTTCTTAGTGTTAACATGTAATTTTTAGTGTTTCACTGAAAAAAAGCCTGTGGCGTAAGTTTCAGAGTATAAAAAGCTGGAATTGTCTCACACCTCTCCTTCTGTTTACATCTAGCCTTAGGAAAGCAGTCAACTTGTGAGCAGTACAAAGACTGAATACAAGGAGCAATGAAAATGAGCAATATCACTATGAGGAGATTTATCATCTCTTCATTTTTTCCCTTTGATTCTGCTTTTGGGGTAAAAAAAGGTAAATAGATACAGTATACAGATGAGGTGGAAAGTAGCAATCAGAACAAGGAGATAAATTAATGGAACATTCATACTGTGTACAAAGAAAATGAATGCAAAGCAAGAAATGAAAATGAACCAAGTACAAACACCTTACTTATGTGACTTCTTGACATGGAAATCTGCATATATAGTACTTATTTTAAGTCAAACAGACAAGTATTACAATATATGTGTACAGAGAAAGATATTGGGAGACTTGTGTGCAGAAGATGTATCGTACCAGGTGTACACTGACAGATTGTATATGACATTGCTTTAAATGAGATGTGCATTTGACTACTTCATAAAAGGATTTAAGACTGTTCACCAGTTATTGTGCATAATTTCATGATTTCAGACGTCATACAGAAAAGCAACATGTAATTTTATAAAGTTAAATCATCATTTCTAAGTCATCAGTAATCTCACTCTTCTTGGGTGAACAAGAAAGCAGGTATACCTCTAAAACTGCACTGACAAATTCATTTTAGAGCAAGAAGTGTGCAATCAAAGTGGCTGGAGCTGAAAATTAAGCATCAGAGAATAAGGAGTTAATGGGTACCACACTATCAGAGAAACAAAAACAGCTGCAGTGCACCAAGCTGTTGAGCAACACAAATTCCAAACCAATCAGAATTTCTTTCTTATCTAAACAAGTATAATTATCTGTCAGTGTTAATTATTGTGCTAGGGTCTAGATTAATGGAATCCTATAAAGCTGCTTTTGTCACCTGTAGTTCTGTCTTGTTCAATTTTTATGTAAATCCTCTCCCTTGTGTGAGGAAGGTGCTGTCACATTTTGGCTTTAGCTTTGTAAGAAGAAATGAGTTTACCAAGGACAAGGTCAATAATAAAAATTTCTAAATTCTGTATTTTTTTTATTACTTCCAATTAAATCACTATTACTCTAGGATTAAAATATGTTCCTGTCTTATTTGGAGCCTAACTACTGCAGTGTTTTGGCACCACGTTGGAGAGCCTTGTGCCATTCTCTACTGATAATCTACCAATTACACTGACTCATCTTTTTTATTATCTTTGATGAGAGAAACAGAAGAGTAACAAATCATATGTAGGTCACTCCAAAAGTAATTCCTCCTTTTTATTTCTATGGAATCTACACGAGCACAATAACACTGTTAAATTACCTTTAATTCTTAGAGGAAGATTTTAAAAAGGAAGAAAACAACTTTTTACATGAGAAGGTAGTGATAGGAAAATGGGGGATGGTTTTAAATTAAAAGAGGGGACATTTACATGTCCTGTGGAAATTTTTTACTAAGGGAGTGATGAGGTACTGGAACAGGTTACCCAGAGAAGTTAGGGATACCCCATGTTTGGATGTGTTCAAGACATGGTTGGATGGGGCTCTGTACAGCCCCATCAAACAGTCCTCCCAGTGACAAATGCAGAGTACATGGAACAGTCTATAACTGCCATTAGACTCATGATCATTTTGTACCCTTGCTCTCATCTGCTCTGACTTTGTCAGTTTCTGTTGTGGTAAGCAGGGAACATTCTGTTACTCATTTTATCTATATCAAAATCCATTATTTGGAAATCCATACCTGATTTGTTTAAAATGATAAATCAACCTCAACTTCTGACAATGAAACATTGTAGAAAAAGAACAATTTCTGTAATCTCGTATAGGTTGACAGGCTGCATGCAAATCTGCTGTGTAATTGTCACAAATACTTTTATTTCATTACATTCAGTGAAGTCAGAAAAGAAAGCAAGAATGAGTCCTCTGACTTAGAAGTTCTGTGAGAAGATGTGTTTTCTCACTTTCTCTGAAAGAAATGCTGTCTACTTACAGTTTTCTTATTTTCAAATAAATCATTTTCCCTGTCTTAGTGTTGTTTAAATAAAATAATTCATCAAGAGCACCTGAAAGATTTGACAGAAATTATGAAAAGATTAGATTTACAGCATAATTATAAAGCTGATTTATTATTTTTTTTGTGGTAAATATTTTATTTTAACTAACATTTGATTTTAAGAGGAGCAGAGCAGAAAGAGAAGAGAAGAGAAGAGAAGAGAAGAGAAGAGAAGAGAAGAGAAGAGAAGAGAAGAGAAGAGAAGAGAAGAGAAGAGAAGAGAAGAGAAAAGAAAAAGAAAAGAGAAGAGAAGAGAAGGGAAGGGAAGAGAAGAGAAGAGAAGAGAAGAGAAGAGAAGAGAAGAGAAGAGAAGAGAAGAGAAGAAAAGAAAAGAAAAGAAAAGAAAAGAAAAGAAAAGAAAAGAAAAGAAAAGAAAAGAAAAGAAAAGAAAAGAAAAGAAAAGAAAAGAAAAGAAAAGAAAAGAAAAGAAAAGAAAAGAAAAGAAAAGAAAAGAAAAGAAAAGAAAAGAAAAGAAAAGAAAAGAAAAGAAAAGAAAAGAAATCTGTGAAATATGACAGGAATTGCCTACTGAACATTTGAGATATATTCATAATGTTTAGACACTCATTGAAATCAATAAACAAGGGTTATCAATTAAGGTTAAGGGCTGAAAACACAAAAATGAATAGGTAACGTGGGTTAAACACAACATAGGTAACAGTGAATTTATTTCTCATTAGTAAACAGTTTCAATTTCATCAACATCTATTAAAGTGAAGATGATTCTGCAGTGTGAGTTTGCCTTTGCGAACACATCTCTCACTACTCTTCAACCATTTTTTTTTCCTAAATCAAAAGCAAATCAAATTTTTTTCGCAAGTTTCTGACCTTTATATGACCCAATATTTATTTGCCAAACACATGATAACACAGCAAAATTGCTCTTATTTCTGATATAGAGCTACATGCTCTTTCGCCAAGTGCTTTGTAAAGACAAAAATACCCAGTTCATTTTTCATCTTTGTAAGGAGAACAATGAATGTGTTCATTTTCCAGAAATGAAAAATGGACCAGGCATTATTTATAACATCTGCAAAAATTCCAGCCAGGTGAGCATCTATAGCAGCTTTGGAACAAGAATAGCGTTGGCTGAATTTTCTCACCTTCTCTATGTAAACATGTACACATAGGAGTTGAGAGAATTTCTACCTATCTTGATGGCTTTTTACATACTATTAATAAAAGGCAGGAGAACCCAGAGCAATTAGTAATGGAAAACAGTCACATACTATTACACGACCACCAGGAGATTCAATGAGTGATTAATCACTCATGGTTCATTTTCCTTGTGGTGTAATGAACCTTTAATATTGATTAATGAATCAGGTTTGTTTTTTCTAATAAAAATACAGGCTAAATTGGAGAAAGCTTCTGTCATCTGTCACCAGATTGTCCATATGAAACTAATAAAATCTACAAGCTAGGAGTGGGGAAAAGAGATAAAGATCAGCATAATAATAAAGTTGCAGAAGAAAACATTAGCATCTCTTTTGATCTAAAAAAGCACAGCTATTAAAAATAAATATTCCAAATTTCTAAGCAGAAGTCAGCCATACGGCACCTTGCTGATAGCAGTGGCCTCTCAGTGACCACTGAAACTCAAACACATTGCCTTGTAGAGTTTGAAAGATTCCAGCAATGTTCTAGAAAAGTGTCAATGTCCCCAGAAGTGAAAGACTTTTACAGAAACTACTCTGAAATCCACAGAACAGAAGGCCACTAAGATATCTTCCATCTGATCACTTCAAAACTTCCTGTAAGACCCTTGGGCTAGAACATCAAATTTCAGTACTCTGCTTCAACACACTCAGTTTTCTTAGAATTTTTTGTTTATAGAACTGTGATGCTTACAGGGCCAAATCACTGGTGTTTTATATAAGCAGACAGTAGTTCCTGAAGAGAGCTGTCATTTCTATTCAATCCCCTTAGGATTTAATTAACTCTCTCTTCCACAATAAGAGACTCACTTCCAGTGCAAAATGTGAAATAATTCTCAGCCTAGAGATGGCACTAGGAACCACATATCTTCAGCTAAATGCTGAGTGTTTGATCTGTCAACACTTTCTTAGGGGAACAGCAGATTTCGACTGGAACTTTTGGAGAAAGGGCAATAATTTTTCCTCAGCCTTCTTTTACCATATCGCCTGGATCAGTGAGAATTATAAATACGCAATTGATTTTGGGAATGTTTTTGCTATTCTTTTCATAATTTATCATGTTTCTGTGGCATAACACAAATTCTATCAGGAAAATTATTGCTTAAGTTTTGTAAAAATACTTCTTCTGATTACTGAGAAGTATCTATTGGAACTATGCAAAGATTGTAATTACATTAGCACTTCTTGCATCTGGAAGAGAAAACCAAGGCAAGAGGTCTTTTAAGCAAAGATGTCTTAAAAACACCTTCTATAAATATAATTTTATCTCACTATTTACATGAGTAAAATAGATGTTTTAGATAACATAATGAAAGGAGTGATATAGGAAAAGTAGCTTTTGTAAATTTCAGAGCAGTGTTTGGCTAGTAAATATATTTTTCCTCTTGTCATATGTCACTACTTTTTGCACATCTGAGATTTGACTTCACTTACCCAAGGCTCAGTTCTGAAGTCAGTGAGGACTGGCAAAACTGCTCTTGCTTTCACTGGTGCTTGCCATAAAAGACAAGGCCCAACAGTAGAATGTAATAAAAAGAACTGGAAAGGGTAAATGAGAAGAGATAAAATGTGTTTTACATTCCTGCGTGCATTTAAATTTGAAATCAAAAGCTTTGGTATTGGGAGTAAAGTATACCACATTGGGGTTTTCTTTTTTGCTTTAAATTCTGCAGTCCTAATTTTTTTTCTTTTTCCTCATGCCAGCTCAAGAACTACCTTCATCAGTGTTCACAGATAGCTGTGCCTCTTTCAGGTTTCATTTCTTGTGAAAAGGTCAGTAAGAGGCAGGAGAACACATTAAACAGTTCCTGATTTAACTTTTCTGATCAAACATAAAGCTGAGTCTTCTGCTACCCACAGATTTCTGGAGACTGCTAATGCTGGGCAGAAGGGCAGGAGGTCTTAAAGACAGTTAGTCAGAGGAGCTGATAAAGGGAAAAAATAGCTACACGAAAGAGATTTAATGAAAACATATGAAGTGCGCAGGTTTTCTGATTTTTTTTAATAGTAGTTTAGTTTATTATTTCCCAGCTAGTTATATAGTACTTGTATTATATCTCTTTTATTAAAATAGTCTCAAAAATGAAAGTTAAGACAATGAAAGACAACATTTTTTATTGAAGAGGAACTAAACCTTCTGATTACAATGGTAACAGAATGGGCTTTTGATTCACTTTTACTAGCACTCTTGGGAGAATTAGTATATCCATAATACTTTATCAACCTCATCTCATACACAGATTTATCTTCTGTCATTGTCCATCTGTCTACATAAGCTATATGCTCAAGTCTGGCACAATGCAGAGGCTGTATATAACAGAGCCACTAGACCACTGGTTTTTGGGGATCTGGTTTTTCTGGTTTTGGGGATCTGGTTATCATCTGAAGCAAAACATGCTCACTAAAGATGGCGCAAATACATCCAAGGAGCCTCTAGAGAGACCTGTTTGGAAGAACCTGCCTTTGTCAGATCTTTTGTATGACCACCACTTGCTTCCTTCCAGACCTTCTTTTCATCACTTCTGCTCAGATCATGAATGGTTCTTCTTGCCTATTTGTAAATAGTAAGGTAAATATACACATAATTAATATGCTTCTTTGATAAGTAGCTTATTCTTGTCATACTTTTAAGTCCCACAGTTCTCTTACAGCAGTTTTCTTCTTTTAATGATTTTTAATCCTCTCCCATTTTTACAGTAAGTTCATCTTTTTTTTCAACTCTGCTTTGCTTTCTTTCTTTGCTTTACACTCTCTTAACTTTCCTCTGTAATTCTTTTGTTTTTCCTCTATTCTTGAATAATTTCCTGCATGAATCATACAGATTATGAATGAGGTTGTGTGTTACAAAATGTAGGAATATGTAATTCCCTTAGCGAATAAGGTATGCTGGAGTTCTCTGTATTTAAATTGACATGCCTTATTTACAAGAATACTGGCTAATATAGGCTAATTTAAATTTGAACGGGCCTCTAACTTTTAAGAAAATTCTCTGTACCTAAGTGAAACAGAACAAAGTAAGCTGCAGTTTTTCTGAATATTAGTGGCTGGGGGTATATTTTCTGTGAATCACAATATGCGATACCATTCTTATTGCTGCAATTACACTGTTTTTCAACGAGATATGCAGTGATTTATTCTGCTGCATAAGGAAAAGCAAGTATTCTTACCCTAATAATTTTTTACACCTTCAGATTTCTCATTGCAATATTTCCCATCCCACTAAAACTTACTGGAGATGTGTTTCCTCGTAATTGAAACTAGGAGGGTACATACCACATCAGCAAGTCAAGGGTGTAAGACAGCAGGATAACTGATGTTCAGAAGTACATTCTGTGACACAGGGACTTACTGTCATAAAGAAAACCAAGGAAGTCATCAGAAGCATGCAAGGACTTCAGAAGTGTCAGTTTGAAGACGAAGCATTCTATGAAACTTCACTGAGTGATCTCAATAAAGTGGAGATGGATAGCATTTTATTCAGTTATGTAATCTTAAATATTTTTCTAATTTAAAAAATAGTGCAAGATTGTGGTAATTGGATTAAAAGGAGGCATAAGGATTCTCCTTATCATTGCTGGTAGTATGTGCAGAAGCTAAAATATACAACGGCAAACAAAAAAAACTTTGCACAATGGATCTGTCGTGAATATACACGATACCAAACAGAAAAATATCAAGTGAAAATAAGTGGCCTGAAAGTTTTATCTATCTACAGCAGAAACATTTTTAATGTTAGTTAAGACCATTGTAATGTGGGATGCAGATGACCTGAACACTAGCTTCATTAATATTCCTTATATTGAGTTTCTAATTAAAAAGAAATGTAGATAAAAGCATGCAGATAGGATTATTTTAAAGATCTACAAGAGTACTTACAAAGAAGCGTATATGAGCATAAGGATCATCTGTAATACAGTGAAGGGAAATAAATCCATTTGAATGAAAATGTCAGCAGCAGAGAGTGAGGCAATGACTATGACATGCCCAATGTGGGTGTGCATCTAATTGCCACTGGGGAGCTAGGAACATTCTAGGTTATGGTACTTGCTGAGAAAAACTCAGATGCAGTCTCAGAGAACTGGAGAACTAAACAAAAGAACATGTCATATGTGCCTCACAGAAGAATCTTTTGACCTCAGTATCACTATCAGGAAGCCCATGTGTGGCATAGCTATCTCCTGTAATTTCCTCTCCACAGCCCCCAGCAATGAGAGATGGGAGCCCAAAACACATCAGATGTCAAGGGAAACAGATGTCAAGGAGGGAATGTTTCAGCCTTCCCCTTGAAATAGGATGCAAGAAAATGGAGGGAACTGCTACAAAATCACAGAATTGTAGAATATCATGAGTTGAAAGAGAACAGCTAGAATCATTCAGTTCAGCTTCTGTCACCCTGCAGGATCACCACATTCAAACTACATTTCTGAAAGCACTGTCCATGCACTCCCTGAACTCCCATACTCTGGGCTGTGCCTACTGCCCTGGGCAGCCCATTCCAGCCCCACCGCCTTCTGGTGCAGAACCTGCACCTAACCCCGATCTGCCCCTCTCCTGACACAGCTCCATGCTATTCCCTCGGACTCTGTCGCTGTCACAGAGAAAAGAGCTCAGTTCTGCAGCTCTCCTCCCTGTAATGATCTGTGCACTGCCATAAGGCCTATATTCCTCATATATCTTTTCCTTTAAACCTTTCAATGTGTTCATATGGAACTTTCTGTGTTCCAGTTTGTGCCCGTTGCCCATTTTCCTGTCACTGAGCACCACCCAAAAGAATCTGGCCCCATCCATTTGACTTCCACTCTTTAGATATCTGTAAGCACTGATAAGATCATCTCTCAACCCTCTCTACTCTCAACAGCTCCTCCCAATTTAGTATTGTCTACATATGCATTCTAAGTATATTCAGTACTGAAAATATATACCTTATGTTCCTATATTTCTGAGTTCTGCTTTGCAGAAGTCTAGCTTTCAGAAAATAGGTGCTTACTGGTTCTTGAATGTAAAATCACTGATTTGCATCAAAATGATCACCAGTATTTTGAGTCATTTAAAGAACTAAATCACTCCTGGAATAGATATTAAGCTTTTTTTTCTCCAAATATACACACTTAGCAGCCTTGGACATCAGTCACAAAAATGACTACAAAACCCTTGAGTACCTTTAAGCACTGTTAGTGACTAGAATCTTTACAATCTCTCTTGAGCCTTGTTGGCAGAAGTATAACAAAATACTGCCCTGATACACAACTGACTTTTCAGATGTGTGTCTTGAGTTTTCCAATATTCTTGATTTCTAAAAACAAGAAGAGTTGCTGCTAAATTTTAGAACATTTTTAATAGATTGCAATATTTGTTCCTGTTGCTGAATTTTCTTTACATTCTGTGAGGAAGGGGTATCAGTTTTGAGCTTTGCTGTGGGCTTCTTGTCTGCCATCTGGTATGGTAACAGAAAGTTGTATTTATTGCATTATGCCAAGCACTCCTACGTGTATTTGGTGAACTAAAGTCTTGATATAAACAAAACAAAACAAACAAACAAAAAAACCAATACACTATACTACTACAAGGAGGAGAATTGAACTCAGGTATATAAACATCTTCTGTAATCCCATTTAAAACCTTAGAACAGAGGGGAAAAGACAGCAAAGCAATGTGCTGTGTCAGGTTAAACAGTTCAATACTTTGTAGAAAGATTAACTTAGTTCTTCCACATTACTAGAGAGTAAATAACAGTTTTGCAGATCCTGAGCAAAATACTCCACTAAGCAATAACTATATCTTAGAAATGGATTGTGCCTAGCACCCCTGAAGCAGTTGCATGAGCAATATCTAAAATAACATTAACAGAGGAGCATGGTAAAATCCAATTTTTTACTCGGTTCCATTCTGCTTTGCTCTGCTATGTGCCTGGTAGAAACCCTGCCTGGAATGAAACACAACAGACCTACATAAACTCAGATTTTATTTCAGTGAAGGAGTTAAGGAGAATGCTCACTGCAGTTTAGCAAAAAAAGAGACATCCACTCATTCATCCTCATCTCACTGTATCTACAGCAGTCATGTTTCCAAATAACAGACATACAGCCTGCTCGTGTAATTACAGCAGTGTTCTAAAGACTGGAGGGTTCAGTGACTAAGCAAAGTTATTTTAATCGTATATTCCATTATTTTCCATTGTTAAACAGGAAGATCATGCAGTCACTGAACAGAACATGTGGGGTACAAGGCAATACTTCTTAGAAGGGAGAGGTTGGAACTTTGAGAACATGGAAACAACTGTGATTTTTTTCTGTGAAATACTGATACAATCAAGGGACTAACATTCCCTGAAATTATGTGAAGGTTGGGAAGATACCTATGAAGTTGCAGAGAGAGGGCCGTGACATTCACAGATCTGAGATCTGTAGAAAATGTGCTGTTAGGAAGGTCACTTCTACATGTCCAAAGGGTGTGTAGGAAAGCAATATTTAGATTAAAGGACAAAGAAGTTATTGAGAAGAGCTACATCTGTTTGTGTGTTATATTGTCCTTGGGGTAGAAACACTACTATGACTAATTATGTATTTATTTATTTATTTTAATGGCTTGGATTTTTCACTCATTTGTTACCTTTCCCCTTCAAAGATGATAGAGAAGTTTGTGTGATGGCTCTACATCTTTCTTTCCTCTACAACCAAATCATTTGGAGTGCTGGGGGGGTGGTGTAATTGTGAACTGTAAAAGGTCAACTTACTCATCATTTCAGGTCACAAATGAAGCATATTGCTACGAAAGTGCATAGGGGTTTTTCTGAGTGGCATAGGAAATTCATCAGACATCTAAAGGCCAGTAAAGGCTAGTATGGCCAAGATGCAGTAGTCAGTTATGAAGATTGTAGATGTAAATGTCAACAAATGAAGGCAGTAAAAGAAGTTGAAAAATAAGCAGAAACCCTATAAAAAGGAAAGCTTTTTAGAAAATATGGGTAAGATGTAGTCAACAGGTTTATACATGCAAAATGGTAACAATACATTTTAGTAAGTATGCCTCAAGGGCACAGAGATGATAAGAAGTCTATAAGATAACATTCAAATTAGATATCCTCCTGCTGGAAGCTAGAGCAGGAAAAGTTTAATATATATTAGGATTAGAAGTATAACACTTTTCTGAAAGACAACCTACTCAAAAGGCAAGTAATTTACCTTTCTATGAGAATCTGAGAATCGTCCATATAAAGGAAAAGTCTCCCAAGGCTTGAGGCCACCCACCTCTTCTGAACTCCCCACCTCAAGAGGAGAGTTTGTCTCTCCAAAAGAGGTCCTCACCTTCTTATATGCTTTAGAATTTCTCTGCACTAGGAACATAACAGAAATGTTAAAATTCTGGTGGCCTGTTCTACTTTCAGCTATTCAAGTTTATTATGAATGAAGACAATAATAACAGGAAATGCTCAGCAGTTCAGCTTGAGATCTGTATCAGTGTCTCATATTTTAAGTAATTTTATTTTCATTTGTGAGGAGGAGCCATTCAGTCTGGACTAAATATCCCTTTCATGTTTATCACAAACATTAAGTCTCCAATCTACTAATTTTCACTTAGTAGGTATTTTTCTGCCAGAACAGTTTCAGCAATAGTGCCAAACTAATTTTTATTTTTATTTTTATTTTTATTTTTATTTTTACTTTTACTTTTTTTTTTTTTTTTTTTTTTTTTTTGCAAACCAATTTGTCTGGTTTCTACCAGACTGCCCAGAGCACCTGCTATTCTGCATCAGGAGTTTGCCAACACAGAAGTGTCTGCATTTGTGAAGGCAAAGATAAGGCACAAGTAGTGTTACTTATTAGTTCCAAACCACAGATTGCTAATATAAACACTTCGTGAAAAGCTCATTCTCACCAGTGAGAGTATTTCCAGTATTCAGAGGTCTATGAGGCAGTTCAAAATTTGGATCCAAGATTCTCTACAGCACTGAGTGTTGTTTAGTTTTTCACTGCAGATAAAGAAACTACTGGTAAAATCCAACTTCAGCTTGGATTTGACTTTCCACATTGTTTTGATATCTTTGTTTTTATAGTGTTATGTGGGCCTACATGTAGGTTGTTAAAAAGAAGGCTGCAGAATATTGAAATGGCACACTCTTTAAAAGAAACACGTGCGGTTATTTTCATCTCTCCAAGAAGGAAAGGACTCTTGGATATTTCATGACAGAACAACATTATGTTTACTTATGATAATGTTTCCTTATTTCAAGGAGTTTTGCTTGTTATTTTAAAAATGTTTAAATATTTTATTAACATTGTTTGAAAACAAAGTGTCATGGCTAGTAGGTAATTTTAGCACTAATGACTACAGTAGAAGACACCATTTATAAAACAAACATTTAAGGTCCTGGGCACTTTCAAAAATGAAAGTAATCTAATTACCTTTTTTTTTTTCTAGAGTTTGAGATAACTTCAACCTTTTACTGTAGTCTGGCAAAATTCTGTAACTTTGAGAACTCAGTAGAATTTGTAATCATAAGCAATGTTAACTTAAATCTGTGTTTTTTAAGTCCACTTTGTGCCTATTTGTACAAAGAAATTCTCCAAATTTATTCCATAAAGTTGTCCCAAAATTTTCCTACAGAGATGACCATGGGTTTCACCTCTGCAGAGTTTACACATTTTGGAGGAACTGCCAAATTCTTACACTATCCTTAAGAAACCTCCTGGCCCCTTTCTGCCATGGTCCCTTCCACTGATCTGGCATAAAAATGTGCCGGGAAAGACTTCCCCTCCTGTTTAGAAATGTACATCCTCTGAAGAGAATTTCAGTGGCAGAGGAAAGCAAAACCCACAGTGTCTCCAAAGTTCTTTCCATCCGAGGCATTTAAGAGTAGTCCTACTTCCAAAGACCACACTGAATCACTAATAGAGATTCCCTGTCAACACAGAATCACTTAAAGAAGGAAAAGCCCAACCATGATGCTTAAACGAATTAAGTTTTATTGTTCTAAATAGATACATGGATTTATAGATCATGCAAGCAAGACAAAGAGTCACACAGTAAGATAATTCTGCCACTGCATTTGTATAAAACTGGTAGGACAACATTATTTTCTTCACTTTGTACTGAAATACTTGTACACTAAGTTTGGGATTTATAAAAGGTATTTGGACCTAAGATGTGTGTGAAGTTCCTGACTGAAGTGAATATATAATATATATTCAATTTTAAAATTTGATAATAAAATCATAGAATGATAGAATCCTTAGAATTGGAAGGGACCTCTGCAGGCCATCTAGTCCAACTCCCCTGCAATGAACAGGGACAGCAAAGCTAGATCAGCTTGCTCAGAGCCTTATCCAGCCTCTCCTTGAAAGGCACCAGGGACAAGTGATGGATGTCTCCAAGGGATAAAATGCTGACAAGCTCTTTATTTTCTGGTAGAATTGCTAACTACCAGTGCTAGCAGTTTGTTCTGGGACTTACAAGTGATGAAAAGGTTTTTCCAACACTCATTCTTTCATTTCTGAAGCACATGTCCTGCCCTAGCATCACGTTCTTTCAAGGAAGGTCCTTTGGGACATAGTTTTTCTTCACTGAACCTCTCATTTTCTGATGTGGCTATTGTGCATGCATCAGCTTTTGGGTGAGTAACTCCCAAGAAAGAGGACTTGAGGCTATGAAGTGGTGAAAATCTATAGCCACAAGGGCTGTTCCTGAAATGTGTGAGTGTGATCACATGATATTTAAAACCAAGAATCTCCAAGGCAGCTATTATCAGACCACAGTTTTGATAAATGCTCTCTTTCAAAAAAAGCTACAAACACATTGCACACTTACCCACAGGTCTGGCATGACTGAATTCGAAAAGATGGAAAAGGAATGGCTGTCTATGATGTATGCACTGCTTTATTAATCCTACCACAGGAAATGTTCTTATTGATCTGTGCTGTTTAAATTTCTGTTGACCAGTATCACTTGTAAGTGTCGCATGCTTCATGCTCATGCAGCAAAGAAAGGTATTCCCAGAAAGGACTGGATTAATCATGAAGCCTTAGAAGACAAAATACGGAACCTGACTCAGCACATTTTTAGTAATCATATATATGCTTATTTCCTTTTTGAATTTTTTAAAAAGAATGTGAAGGTATAGGTCTTGAATATAAAAACTTCCATGCAACTCATGATTACCAGTAAATCAACCCTCAGAATAAATCTAATTCATCATGTAAGTATAAAAAATAATCTGATAGACATTTTATTTAATTTTCCCACAGAGTTTATTGAAGTCGTGTGTCAGATATTTGCTGTAAGATATTCCTGCTAAGTACTAACATCTGATGCAGTGCAGTGCTATTGAGCAATCTGAAAATATGAATTTCAACAAAGTATATCCATGTACAATAAGGAATCAAAATGACCTTAAAAATGTGCGATCAGATCTCTGTTTTTGTAATTGAATTTTGCACTAATACTGTAGGTATTATACTGTATACTGTAGGTATTAATGCTGCCAATTCAGAAGTCTAGTTTTGCTACTACCTCTATATTTTTACCCAGCTAAGCAATTATCCAAGTGAAAATTATTTATTCATTTTTATAAGATTGTAAAAAATGTGTTTCTGGAATTGATTAATTTCAGAAGTTAATTCAGTGAAACTGTTTACAATTCAAACTTCAAATGAGAAATAATTAGTATATTCACTGCCTTGGTATCATCTTCTGCAATTACAAAGGTTGTTCTGAAAGTAATTTATGTGAAAACTACAACTGATACAAAGAGCACAGTAACACTATTTGATAGAGCAAATTCTCCACTACAAAACACTATTTTTCAGCATAGCTACCACAATTAGCTATGTATTTTTACAAGTGGTGTACAAGAGCCTGCATGCCACTCTTGTAACAATCTGCACCAATATGGGTGACCCACAGCTGCTGTGATGATGTTTCTGCACTGAAGTAGATGACCCATAGCTGCTATGATGATGTAGTTGTCAAGAAAATGTTGCCCATGCAATCCATCTTTCATCATCTCAAACAGATAGAAGTCAGAAGGCACCAAATCCAGACAATATGGTGGATGTGTTAGTCAGTTAGTTAGACAGTCCAGCTGAAATTAGCAAATTGTTCCATGGTCTTCTATCTGTTAAGAGTGTTGGTTTTATCATGTTGCAAGATAAAGGTTGTCTTCTTCTCTGGTCTGACCCTAAAAGTTTGAACCTTCAGCTTAGTCATTGTCGTGATGCAGTGGTCAGAGCTGATGGTTAGTCCAGGTTCCAGGAAATCCAAAAGGATAATATTGGCAAGAAGGTTTAACATTGACTATCATATCACCAACATCTGCCTCTGACATCATAGGCCAATATAATAAAATAGGAGGCATTTACCAAAAAACCTTGAGGGCTGTTTTTTGTTTTTTGTTTTTAACAGAAAATAAATAAATAAATAGAATAATTTGGCAAAAGGAATATCAAGGAAAGCAATGATTTTGAGCTAAGGCTCAAGCACAACAAATGCACTCACAGTCATGCTATTATAACAAAAGCAGAAGGAAAAAATGAAGGGGCTGAGCAATTGATTTGGATTGGGGAAGCCAAAGGAACAAAATAGAGCTTTCCCCTGCGTGAACATTAAGAAGCAAAACATTTGCTGGAATTCTCTGAGAAGGGAAGATCTTTTATAGGTAACAAACTTCCTTTCTGAATGACACTGCCCTATGAGAAAGACTGCAGGGTGATTGATGGTGCAGATTTTCTTTCTCTTGTCTGTAAGCTAGTGTGAACTCCCAGATTTCAGTGACTTTTCACTCATGGTACTGTGCCCACAAGGAGTCTTGGTTATGACACCAAAAGTGGTGCTTACTCTATATTTTTTCAGGGCTTTCCCTTTGCATAGAGGGGATGATGTGAAGAAAAAAATGCAGGCAAACATATTTCTACTTCTCACCAGCCAATTCCATCTGAGCAACATATAGTTTGAATGTTGAGGAAATTTACCAGTGTAAGAAGATGAGAACTGGAAGGGACAGATTTTATGGAATATAGATCAAAGTGGGACAAGGACTAAGAGTTGAAAGCATTAGTTTGACAGCAGAGACTAACTACCAATGGAAGTATTACTGTTCCTTAGAGAACACAACAATTTTTAAAAAATAGCCTATGTATCAGCTCAGTCAGAAAAGATGGAAAGATACAATAGAGAAAGATCAAATATTTTGTGGTTTATATTGATGGGACTATGAATACAATTTTTTGAAGATCTGAAAAAAATAAGCTTCCATCTTCACTGATCAGATTAAGGAAGAAATTCCAGAAGTACAATTATATAACAACGGATTTTCCTTTTTTAAAACAAAAGAAAATAGTAAAATATAAAACATGAATGTTGATGTCTACTATGATCTGTTAGACTGTGGAAGCATAAAGTGTATTTGAGGAAGAAAAATATGACTATCTGTTAGGTAAACTGGTATGTCAGAAGGCATCATAAGAATATGATCCAGCTGAGTGTACTATCAAAAAATTTTTTATGCTCAGCTTGCTGGATGGATATGACAAACTTAAAGCATCCCAAACTGATCAGAATAGATTCTCAAGTGCTGATATGTGTGATGAGCTGTTGGACTCATTGCATATGTCTACTCATCCATCTAGATTTTCTAGACAAAAACACATGATCTTGTAAATAAGTGAATTAGTTAAATAGCACAACACAGAGAAGTAACAATGCACTCATTAAAAATGCCATAGATCTACTTAAAAAAAAAAAAAAAAAAAAAAAAACCTGTAGTAGAAAATTTCAGGAATTGAGTCCTTGCACAGTCCTAATTCCATAAGACTGACAATGTAAATCCTACAGAGTCTTTTTATGTCATTGCCTTCATCTTATTCAGAAGAGCTGACAACAAAGGAAAGGAAATTTGTGTACCCTAAAACAAAACAGATTCACTAACTGGCAAATAGAAGATATTGCAGTACATACAGAAACAAATATATAAAATAGATGCATGTGGTGTTGCAAAGACTCTTTGATAAACCTGCATTTTCCCAATTAAGAACAAAATTTAATTTCATGCACAAAGCCTGTGTGTGTGGTGTTTTTTTCCTTTTCCAGCTTTGACATCATCCTGTAGCTCTAGTTATTACTGTGTAATTGTCTTGAAATGTAGTTATTGTTAGGAATTGTTGCAGATGTTCCCTGTGTAATTCAAACTAAATGAATATAGAATTAAATTACCAGTGCAAAGCTTTACCAATGCAAGTTGCAGTAAAAATTGTAAATTATTCTATCTCTTCAGAGGAAACTATCCAAAAATGTAACGAAGAGTTTAGTAAGCAGTATTTCTTACTTGAGCATCTAGAAAGATTCAAAAGGGAATGTCAGAGTTAGTGCTGAATAACTTAATATATTGTCCCCATTCAAGAGATGTAGGGGTGAAGTACCATTCTTCTATGACTCTTATTAGGGAGAAGTCAATAAAAATGCACCAACAGCTGCCTTAAAATTTATTGGGAGCTATGTTACTGCTGTAGACTAGTGGAGCATGCAACTACTTTATATTTTATACCTCAGCTTCTAGGACATTCTCTTTCTAAAACCTCAAAAAAGGTGCTAAAGACCCTGAAGACTATTCAGTACCTGCCCAGCTACTGAACAACAAAGATGTAACAATTATCAAATAAATTACTTTGAAGACTGGAACTTGATCCTCCCCAACCACACAAATCAGGTCAGTTACATTCTCAACATCTGAAGAGCTGGGTATCAATGTATGAGTTATACACAATGACAGGGCAAACATCAGTATTTCAAGCTAGGTTTCAGAGCTGGTGTTGCATTAGCACCAGTAATGAGTGATACCTTACCTTCAATGGCTATTTAAATGCCAGCACAGGACTGCAAAAAAAAAAAGACAATTTATAACCCCAAAGGAAATTGGAACCAAAACTGGGAATACAGGGGTGGGGTCAGGGTGCATCTGTCACAAAAGGCGCCTGTGTGGGGATAAAAGGGCTCACAGTGAATCATTAATTACATTATTCAATTTTGGACAGCTGGATGGAGTTAGCAGTCCATGAATGCCTCTGTTTTAACTTATAAGCCTAGCTTTATTTCTCTTTACAAAACAAACAGAGGTGAGTAGGGGATTTGTGTAGTTCTAATTTTCTTAAAATGAAGTACTGGTAATATTTTGGGCAACTTTTGGACCTTGAATGCATCTGTATATTCTGCTTTTGTAGAGTTCAAAAAATGCCCAGATGAAAACTGTGATACTGTATGTATCTTAATGAACTTTGGGTTGTTTCTAAGAGGCAGTTTGGGGAAGATAGGTTTGTTTTGTTGTTGATTTCTTGTTTGTTTCCTATGACTATTTTGGAAGCTTTAAACCACTTTAAGACTGGTATTTTCAAATAGCGCTGGATTTCATGAGTGTAGCTAATGTAATCAGTAAAATCTGAATTTTTACTAGTGTATTTATTTTATTTTGTAGGCAGTTAATGCTAGCTGTAAGCTCTCCAGACTTCCATTAAAGTCAATGACAAAAGCCTACCAGTTCTGAAGGATAAAAATTCTTTTATTTGTAGAAACTGAATATTACTGTTTTTTTATTGTTGTTGTTGTGTCTGCTTTTTGGTTGGTTTGTTTTGCTTTCTTATGGGGCTTTTTATTTGTTTGTTTTCTGGTTTGTTTGTTTTTATTTGTACCGTTCATGACATATTCAAATCAAAATCGAGGTTCTGCAATTCTACAGGAATCTCTTAACTCCTATTAGCAAAATGGTAGTATGATTTCTGTATTTGGATTTGGGCCTAAAGAAGAAACTAGCCCTTGTCTTTTTCCAAAACAAGTTCAAAAGTACTATGGGAGATACTTTACAACTATGTTCTTTGTATTGTCAACTTGTGCAGGATGATTACTTCTCTAAAGGAGAGCTGGAGTACCGTTTGGCTCAAGTTAACTTGTTAATTCCATGGGCTAAGCCACTCTATAGGAACAAAAAACATGCTCAGAGCATGAGATCTAACAATCTACTTGGCCTCTCAAGTTCTTTCCCTCAGGCTGCACATGAGATACACAGAGCAATAACTTCTGAAGCTGTTCAACAGTACTGAACACCTTATTTAGAGTCTCAGCCTTGTTCTTCTTGTCTCATCAGTAACTCATAAAAGATGTTTTCTGTAATCCTTGACACACCTTTGCTCAAAAGCTTAAAATATATTTTAAAGGTAGTTATTGGTATGCACTGAAATTGATTTATTTGATTGATCTTATAAATTAAAAGTAATCATTAGCTAGTAAGTAAATAGGTTGTGATAGGGAAATGTAACTTTTTGATACATTTTGTTGATGACATTTTAATGAATTGAAGTGTTAATGAGAAATATGTTCAGGGTAATATATTTAGAAGACTAGAAGTAATTCTAAGCCATGATCCCATGAAACAGTCTGCAGAGACATACTAAATTTTTTTGTCTAGAAATACATATATGATGTGAGTAGGTGGGTACAGCATGGACTTTCAGCAATATGTGGACACTTTCTTTTGTTCAATCTACAATATTTTGTTCAAGCAAATCACTTCATAAATACTTTTTTTTTTTTTAATAGAATTATTTAATAAAACATATAAGAGTTGAAGTTTGTTAAACTGTTGACAGATTGGTCTAGGTATTTGCAAATTACATTTCTTATCCCTTTTCTTTGTTTCTAGGTTCTAATGGTAGGCACAGCCTCCTTCTTTTCATAGGTGGTTCTAACAAACTTGCAAAAGTGTTTACTTTTTCCTGTAAAAAATAACTTTTGAGGAATGTTTGTGACAAAGTTTGTTTTGTCCTTTACATCTTTTTCCCTTTATTTTCAAAAGCGTTCTCCTCTTACCCTTCAAGTCTTCAAGCTGTGTGCCCATCTTTCTTTTCTCTTTCTTCTTTTCTATCACTTCCAAGATGCATTCAAATCTTATGAGTTATTTCACTGAAACTTTAAGGTCTGCACTCTCTTGTGTAGTTAATGGTCTAAATAATCAGCAGAAACTTTCATCTATCTCTGAATTGTTTGTTCTAGCCCTGAAATACTACTTTCCAGGTCTTCTAAAAATGCTGCCAAAGTGATCTTTCTTATGCATAAATCTGATCTTATCTTTTAAGTACACACCCTGAAGTTTCCAACATTAGTCTTTCCCTAATCACTCCTCCCTGCTTTATATATATATATGTATATATATGTGTGTGTGTGTGTGTGTATGAGTAAAAATTTCAGTTTTAAATGCATCATAATGCATTATTGGTACCTGTTGTTTACATTAAGGTGTAATCTAACATTAGTCTTACATTAAGGTTGAACATCTAACTGAATCAGAGCCCGAGTAAATGTAAGTTTTTTCTTTGTCTATGAATAACTTAATGCACCAAACTGATATTTCCAGTCTGCCAAGAATGTTGTTTGTACAAAACAAATAACACTAAACCAGACTGCTACAAATTTTTACCATGATGTTATGTACTTAGAATATCATCTGTCAAAAGACTGCTCTCATAGCACTTTACAGACATTAACTAATTAGGCCTAATGACACTTCTCTGGAAGTAGGGAAGTATAATTAAGAAGATTTAAGGCACAGAGAGATCAGATGATTTTCCAAGGTCATGAAGGATGTTATGGAAGATGTGGGAATATAATCCAAACAATCTGATTCTCCAAGTTTGTGCTTTAGGGCCAAGAACACAGCTATCAGCTATGGGAGGAAGGTAGCCTTTCCTTTCTTTGTTATTACAGAAGTACAGGAAATTAATTGCCACAAAGACAGTCTTTCATTAATTCCACATCAATGTGCTGCTGAAGGGTGCCTGTATTAATCCATTAGGAAGGAAGTTATTTCCCTTACCCAAGAATGGCTGTTTAAACAGAAAATGGGGAAAGCGTGTGTTACTACATTGTCCTCAGAAGACTGACAAAGTATTGCCTGTGTTATCCATATTTATTGATAATGTCTACTTATTGTATATATGTCAACAGCTTATTGTATATATGTCAACAGCTTATTGTATATATGTCAACAGTTTTGTTCTTTTTTTTTTTTTTTTTTTTTTTTTTTTTTTTTTTTTTTTTTTTTCTGAGTAGTTCTATTTCTTCCTTAGATTTAAACCTTACAGTGAAAAGGAAAAGGCCATGGTCTAAATTTATGTGCAAGAGGTTATCTCAGTGATTCTTGGATATGTAAACTAATGCCTTAGCTACAAACTTTTAGGATATCTTCTAACATTTTTTTAACTTAAGATTTAAAGTAAGAGCACTTCCTGACCTCCAATGAGTTACCATTGGTTAACAGGAAAATGAAATGGGCTACCATTATCTACAGGTAAACACATCATGTATTCTTGAAAAGGGGAAATAAAAATGAGAAAAGAAGAAGAATACAAACAATTGTGGTTTATAAGGTGGTCCACTTTGTTCTCTGCTTAAATTCCCAAGGGTCTCACCTAAATAGATTATAAGGAAAATCGGTATATATGATCAGGTTTTCAAAGGTGCTTAAGTATTTAACCATGTGGTTAAATACTGTAGGTTCTTGTGAGAGCACCTCAATCTCAATGGATGGAGAATGAAGGCAGAGAATAAACAGCTCTATACAGATATGTCACGCAACACTTTTTAAACTATCTTTGTGCCTTAAGTTTTGGATGGCCCTTTTAACTTAATCTTAGTAAAAGTGAAGTAATGATGCAGAAAAGGAAAGCAGGGACCCCTCTGTCTGTCTCTGTAGCTGCTCTACTCAAAATTTAAGAAAACAGAGACTTGAATTTTGAGGCTTAGCTGGTGAAAAGCAATAGACTGTAAGTCCTTTTGACACACTTTTTAGTGTATTTCCAATGTTAACTGGACAAAATTTTCTTGTAGTTTGTACAAATCAGCAAACTGTATTATCATTGGAAGCGATAGCTAGACTCACTGAGTTAGGATCTACAGGGATCTTTCTGTTAAAACAGATGAATACAATATCTTGTTTCTCAGTCTCCTGTACAATTTGATAGGAATTTGCATCTCTCTGTGTGGTAATTACACTGATAAATCAGCAGTCTAAATGTGTAACAGCAAACAAAAATAACAACATACAGGACGTGCCCAAAGTCAAATAAAGATTTAAATCAAAACATTGCAAAAATAACCTTTTTTAAATAGCCACACCATTTTTGCTGCATTAACTATGATGGATTTGACAGATTTAGCAACTGAACCAGGCAACAAACAGTATATGAATTAGAAGAATATTGATAAAAGTTCCCCATCTGAACAGTTTTTTTGGTAAGTGAAAATTTACTTTATGATAAAAAAAAAAATATTTTTAATTTATAAATCGCTACACTTAACATTGAGAAATCAGCTATAACCTAACTGCGGTGCTTTTAAACACTACAAGGAAATGCTTCACTTTAAATGAACACCACTGACTTTTCTCCTGACAGTTATTTTCCAGTGATGTAACTATTAGCAGTATGGCAGCACCTGGAATTTGAGATCCAGGTACATTACATTTGCTCTTGCTGCTGGAAAGCTTTGCTGTCCTCAGTGTGAACCTAGGTGAGTGAAAATGACTGTTTGAGAAAATGAGAGATAACATCTGCAGGATTCCACATATCCAGCAAGGCTATTACAGCCTAATATTTTAGTATCTAATTCCAAGGGCATCCAGCAACAAGCAGGGCTCAGAATGACTCTCAGTTGGCAATGCTTCTAAAAGAAACCAGACGTCTTAACTTGGTTCCAAGTTTATAGATGTAATTGTGTACTGATGGCCATGTGGCTTCTTAAAACAGAGCATTTAAATAATGAATATTTATCACATACCTTAAGGATATGATGCTAATTTCTTTTTCTCTTCTTGTACTAGAACTGTCAAATCTTGATCCAGATAATGGCGCATTTGTTTTTTTTGTGTGGGTTTTTTGTTGTTGTTGTTGTTGTTGTTGTTGTTTTTTTACATGGCCCAGGAGTCATAAAATATTTACAGCTTGTGTACCTGTGCAATGTCTTCACTATCTCCCAAAATCATACTGATGTCCTATTCTCACCTTTGGTTTCCAGTTAGCACTTAATCCCACAACTGTCCCACAATAAGAGTTACTATATGGGAGAGCAGCACTGCAGGTTCTCTCACCTCTTCTCCTTTCATCCCAAATTCCTGGTGCGATCAGAGCTGTCTTAGAGGCTGGTAGCTCTACACCCCTGTTCATTGCTGATGTTGTGATCTTGACAGAGACAAGTTGTAGTGCTCTTCTGGTAGCACCATGCAGCAGTTCTTATCAGCCCGGCAAGCACATACTGACACTGAGACAGCGTGGCTTTTTGAAACCAAAGATGAGAGGTAAATAGATCTTTGTTGCTAATTTATAAGGTCTAGGAGGGGCTCTAAGGAGCCAAGGGGAAAAACTCCCTGCTGCTGTTCCCTGAGGATAGTCATCTCTGAGCTGTACATGGACTGTATGCAATGGACTAGGAGAAAAACAAAACAAAAACAAATAGGAAAAAAAACCCAGCTTGCTCACAGAATAGGAAACCACAGCCTCAAGACCAGAGATTGTACCTGTCTACCAAATTTCTGCCCTTAGATATTTCAAGTGCAGGACTAAGTCTCATCATTCTTGGATATTTTTTTTTCCATTATGCTCATCTTAATCTGCCACATATTTCAGAGTAGCTGAACAGTTTGAGTAAAATCCATATAAGCAAATGAGTAAAATACAAGCTCAAAAATACATAATCTGTGAGCAGAGGCTTAAGATGCAGATGGTGTGTCAGCAGTCTCTTTACTTCTTTTTGCTCATAATACAATTGCATTATAGCACTCATAGCATAAACTCTTGTAATGACATTACAATGAAACTGCTGTAGAGGCATAATATTCATATATTATAAGGTATTTTTATTACAGTGCTACCATTTCTGATATCCATACATTTGTCTGCCAGTTTTTCGTGATGAACCTATTTTTCTTCTAGCGTATGAAAGAAAAGTAGCAACTTATTAGTTTATGTTTGTGTTTCCATGTCTCAGAAACAGATCACAATTCAGAATAATACTGTAGGATTTGAATTAATTCTTGAGCCTTTCATTTACCTTTCCTATGTGTAAAATAACAGTATTTACCTGTGATGTACTTAATACTCGTCTTTCAAAATGTTGCTATAAAAGAATACAATCTTTTGAAAAAAGTAAGCGTAAAAGCCTCCAAACTATTTGAATAAGAGGACTATGCCAAAGCACGTAATATCATAGCACTAACAGAGAAGCACTAAAAAAAAATCAGATTAACCACAAAAGCAGATAAAAACAACTTCATTGGCCCATATTGCTGTGTCTGTTTTGGGTAGTATTCAGAAATCATCCTTGCTAAATATGGAGTAATTAAAACAAAACAAAACAAAATCTTTATTGGTAAAGAACTGTATTTGCATCAGTCTTGCAGAAAACAGAGGCCATACCAGAATTGAAGTTCAAATTAAACATTTTTAAATAACTGATACTTCTGGGTGTAGGTAGGACACAGCTCATCTGACTTCAGCTCACTTAAAAGTTAGCCTGAACTAAGATCTGGAATTGCCAGGTCACCATTCATCTCCCTCAGTGTAGACAGGATGGGCTGAGTTGCCTCAGAGTTGGCTCTCTCCCATTTTTAAAGAGGCAATGTAGCATAGAATAGTTTCTAGTCAGGCCTAAAATGACTAAAATAAAGGGAGATTAATTACATCTTAAAGCCTGCACATTTAATACTGATGTGAGTTTTGTCAAAAACTTCTGGGAGGGCTGGACCATATCAACGCAAAATGATCACATCAGCGAAAATGTGGAAAATGAGACTGGTCTAAAGTTGAGATATGCTTTTCATTATGTGGCAAAATTCCTCTCAAAGTGACAACTGCTGCCAGGAGTGATTTTCAGCTTTCAAATTATATCTGGCAACATCTTTGCCCAGATTTCAGCTAATTATACAATGGATGTTTTAAGGGTAGTTTTTAATTCCATAATGGATTCATCGCATTTTTTTTTGCTATGGAAAGTGCTGAATATAGACCACATGCTTCACTTCCACAGAGATGAGTGTAGGAAAATCTATAGGTGTCATAAAGCACCTTAGTTTTACCCAGGACACAGAGAGGCAAATTTGATTTATTTAAATTTATTCAAATAAGATTTTATTCAGAAGTGCTAATAATTGTAGATGGAAAATAAAATCACAGGGAAAATGCATACTGAGACACATCCCTGTTCACAAAAAAAAGTTATATGTAGTCCTTGAAAAGCATGCAATAAGTTCCACGCACAGTCAAAACACAGTGCACTCTTTTATATGAGCAGCTGGCCAAGCTGGACAAGATGTCCACAAGCAGTCAGGATTTGGAGTGGTTCATGTGTGTCCAGATTTAACTCAGCATATGTAGCAAAACCATGTGGTGATACCATTATTTTCTCTTTCTCCGAGCAGCTATGTGGGCAGTTTCTTAGCCTGTGGCCTCTACCACCATCAGGTGCCTTATTCATAGACTGACCATCTTCTCATTTATCTGCTTCTTCTTTGTTCTCTTTGTTATGCTTACATCTGTTTTCTCTAGCTTTCAAGGTTTCATTGTTCAAGGACTACTAATTATCTACCTGTTCTCTACCTGTGACCATCTTTTCCTAGGACACCTGATCCCAAGGTCTAATTCATACTAGTGGCCTTCACAAGCTCAGACTCATAGCATGCCTAACCACCACAGTATTATCACCCTGCAAAGGCAGAAAAACACTTGTGTGTGCTGTGAGCAGCACAGGCTACATTTCCTGGCCCATGGAGCACCACAAGCACACTACAGCACAGCCACCATCAATAAACGGGGAAGGAGAAATCCGACAGCTAAAGAGAACTGTTCTGCTGTGACTCTACTGTGCTGTTTTGCATTTTTTTTCAGTCCTTGCTCCTCTCAGAAAGCTATATTATTTTAGTATGTGATGGAGAGAATGTCTTCATTTATAGTATCTCTACATCAAATGGATGGTGATCTATTTGTGCCTTTCCATGTCGTCGGAAGGTGGCAGTTCCTGAGCTTCTTGTTGTCACTGTCAGCCTTCACAGAGTCTGTGTTGGGTCCAGATAAATTATCCATTCTTCTTTGCTAGTAAGGCATCTCCTCAGACAAGCTTCCAGAGGGCCACTGCTGTTTTGGAAACCTGTTGATTTCTGTGAAAGAACTTAGAACTTCAGTTACAGATCTGAGGCAATCCCTGGGCCAGGGTTTCATTTTCTCACACAATAAGGGGTGGAGAAAGTTCTCAGAGTGGAAGTCATGCACCTCTCCCTTTCACTGTCAAGATCTGAAAGATGCCCAGTAACCTCTGTGACTCACTCTGAAATCATAAATCAGTAGACTGTTGGGATATTTTCAGATGCCTGCTGTTAGTAGCAGACGAAAAATCCGTATCTTGCCTGCCAGCCAGAAAGATAATTCAGGAAATGAATGCTGCATATTTGGGGAGTAGAAAACAGTGCCGTCAAATTTTTCATTTCCAGCAAATCTTTAATTAACATTTTTAAATCAGGAATTAGCACACACATCCAAGTTATTCACACAGTTTTTTATCTTTTCTGTGCAGGTGCACCAAGATCAGTCTACTTTCCAATTCTATTATGCTGAAAACAGACAGTTCCTTTAGGGTGCTATTGGGAAGTGAGGACATTTGCCTCGTCTTAAGGTGCTCATTAGAATAAAATACTCTAGGAACAAATTAATACCATCAGAGTTGGGAGATTTGTGTAGGAAACCTTATAATGGCACCTAAACCAATAAAAAATACATGTGTAGACAGGTATAGAGACCTTCAGGTGACCCATGGACTAACCATAATTACCACCGGGACTCCAGGACAAACTAGACTGTAGAAAACATCCTTCTTTTTCTTTCTTATCTTTTAACAATGCATATCAAAACACAAAAATATTATTTCAGTTCTTTAATTTGCACAACACGGCAAAATTGACAGTCACTTAGATTAATCTGTAATCTTTGTATGAAGAATAATTTAAAATTTTGAATCAATCTAAAATTTATTACTTTATTAAAAGTAAAATCTCCCACTGCAAATACAGAAGCAAAACATTAAAGTCAGAGGCATTTTAAACCGTAGAATCTTCACATGTGCAGCACAGGATTTGGTACAAGCAAATCCTTGCCACAAACTCCTGAGCAAAATCTGCATTAAAGAAGACCTGTTGTTTGTTTTCTTTGTATTCTTTCTGAAGAGAAAGTAACAAGTCATATAATATGGATTTTCTATTCCCTTTGGAATTAGTAGCATAAAATGTTCCTTGATCCAGGAGTATTGCCTGGATTATTGGGAAGACTGGACATATCACATCTACTAAATCATTGGGAGTTTTGAACCCAGTATCACTGTTGAATACCCAGGTGCTTACCATCACTGATTTGTTGTGTGGCCTAGGCTAGATTTTTAAACATGAAAACATTTTAAGCCGAGTGTGCACAAATGTTTTTACCTGCTTAGAATATACAGCTGTGAGCAAACACCTATGTGCCTCTAATCAAGTGTTTATGCAGAGATGTGACATCATCAGCTGAAAGGCTAAGTTCAAGTTTTATATTTAATCTTCTAAAGACTGTTTGAGCAATTATTTTTGTTAATGGTCATGAATATCAGTAGGAGAGTTCTTGAGTACCTCCAGCTACACAGGATTAAATCTGCCACCTCTACCAGAGCAGAGAGAAACATTTAATGTCGTCAGTATTTTTGAGAAAAGCATTGCCACTTCTGAGTATGGCTTTGCTTTGTTTTGTTCTGATCATCTTTATACCTTTACCCACTGCTGTCTCTTGCTTTTCTTTACTCTTGCATTCTTTTTAATTTCATTAAGTCAATTGAAGTGAACAAAAAAACCTCAGTTACTTTTAAATTCCCTGTTACTACAATATCAAACATATCACATTTGTGGAAATTGTTTCCTGCATCCTTTATTTGCAGGCTGTATGTAAAAGGAGTGTGAGAAGGATCTATCCCACAGGATTATTGGACAGAAAAAAATGCAATGCAATAATAGTGGAAGAAAAAGAACAGTACAGCAGAGAAAGAACAGCTGCAGCGAACAGACTATTAGAGAATGGAGTTATCTGTCATGTAGCAAGGAAATCTTTCCTGATCCCTCCTGAATCGACAGAAATTGTGGTGGGGGGAAAAAGTTATTTATACATGTTTGACAACTGAATTTTCAATGATTAAGAAAAATAAATGCAGCCAAGGAAATCTAATGAGTGATTAGTCACTTACAGTGTTGGGATTTTTTTCAACTGTCATCACTGTGCTAAAAAAATTTGTCAGGTCTTTACCAACAGTAACAAAACAATTATCCCAAGATATTATAGGATCATTGTAATGGAGCCCTAACAAAGTAATTAATTTTTATCTTCCATGTGGGTCAGAAAGCAGAAAAAAATCCAGTCATTAAGTATACAAAGAACTCTTAATGGAAGGTAGAGAGCTATTGCATAGACTAGGGGTCAGTATGAAAGGATTATCACTGTGTTGATAAAGGAACATTTGAAACAAGTCTACACAAACACACAGTCTAAAAATCATGAATGCTCTTTAAATCTCTTAACCTAAACAGGTCAAAATGTGACTGACTTGAAAATAATCAAATGAATATTTATTAGACTCAGGCATCTGTAACCTGGTAAATGGAAAGAAAGGTAAGAGAAAGGTAAAAAGAAAACATTTGAAGTAATGTATGAATTTGAAAGAAAAACAGAAAATACTAACCAAGACAGTAATTTCTGTATTTGATAGATTCCAGAGAAAATGCTAGGATAGATGTAATTATGATTTTACTCTGAGAAAGCACTGTGAGAAACAAGTAATAGAATGTCAACAAGAATATCATTGAAGCATTTTAACTTAACTTGGAAGAGTCATGCCATGCAAGGCCCCTGGTTCACCTCAAGTGCATTGAAAGGTGACTGCTGATTCTTCAGCACAAATAGAGGAATTTTGGAAAAATTGAGCTTGAAAACTATTGGAAGCCAATAATGTATTTCGTGCCCTACATAATAAAGCCTTTCTTTAGTATCTGACATCTGATAACTGATCTGCTATACTCCTGCAGGCAGTAATGTAATAATATTTTGAAAGATACAGCAGGAATTAAAATCCATACATGTGTGAAGGAGCATTAAAGCATTTAGATTCTTACAATTTTTGATGTCACGAGTATTTTAGTAAGCTCTTTTCAGGCACAATAAGCCTGTTTTTCTGCTATTTAAGGTATGGCTCTTAGACTATTATTGTCCTTCAAAATTTTAAGCTTGTTTCAGCATCCACTGAAAAAAAATAAGCAACTTTGTTTTTCACTCCAATATTCTGACATTGTCTTCTCACCTTCACTTATGACAACTTTCAGCTATTACATTTCAGAAGATAGGATATTTTAATCATATCTTCCCAGAAGCCCTACAGACAATCTTTCCCTTACTTTTATTAATGCTTATTATATCAAGATCAGTCAGTTCTGCATCTGCTTAGTTTCTATGACAATTTACAGTGAATCTGTCCATTGAATCCCAGGAGTCACATTGTTATTTTGTAGCTGACACTATACCAACACAGAGATCCTACTTAGAGACCTTTATTTCTTCCAAAATTGATTATGGTTATTTTTATTACACAGATTTCTCAAAGTTGCCTAACCCAATTAATAGTTTCTGATATTTCTGTTCTAGTCCTTAAAGCTTCAACATGTTCCTTAACTGTCCAGGAATGCCTGTTTTATGAAGAGAATGAGATTACCTGATGTGATACGTGGACACTTGAAAAGCATACTAGCTTACAAAGGTTTCCTTCCATGCTACTTTTCAACTTCCTGCTGTTTTCCAGCTTCTTCACCCTCTCCTTCTTTACAAGTATCACTCTGTCTTAGGGTTTTGCCATTCCTTGTCTCACTTAGGTGTGCAAAACGCTTTATAAGAGGTCACTATGTTCATAATACTTAAAGTTCACCCCTAGAACCTCGCCTAAAAGCCTGGATGCCAGTATTGTGATGGTCTAACAAATACTGCTCAGAGATTTCAGAGCCAGTGCGAAACACTGCTTGTTGTCTTTGTCTAAGGCTACATTAGCAAGGAGTCTGATCCAACAAAGCAAATGTTTGGCAAAACAACTGCACTGAGGACCCTTTTGGAAGAGATTTGAGAGGCCTGCTCTCATGGTAATGGGAAGATATACTTGGAAATGGCTGGATTATTTTCAGCTGGCAGTTACTGTGGTTGCTGATAGTCATTCACTGAAAACTCCTGTCCCTGGATACTCTTCCAAACAGTGTGCTCCAAGGATACCTTCCTGATTGTCTCTGTTGCCAGGTGAGTTCTCTGAAGGACTTCCACCTCTGCAGATCTTGTTTTTCTTGGCTTTTACTAGACAGAAAAAGTATCAGCAGAATTTTCTTTTCTATGAAAAGTGCCAAATAGGTCATTAAGTTAGTGCTGAAAAAGTCCCTGACGACACAGTCAGATTTCTCTGTTGAACAAAATACAAAATACAATGAATTCCAGCTTCTCTCTATGAAGAGAGGATGGCTTCAGACTGCTTTCTCTGAGCCATTTATTAAACTGTTGCTGATGGTTGCATCAGAGTTGTTGTTTAGCATGTTCAAACAGCAAATAGCACAAATGCTATGCTCTGTGTTGACTTCATGAATTCCAGAGACTAAGAAGACCCAAGCATCCGGAAGAACAGATTCCCAGTGGATTCACTTATGTAAAAAGGAACCTGCAAACAGGAGTGGTATACCTGAATAGGCAGATGTATTCTTTTACCCTCTCATTTGCACTCAATATGCCAACCCTGCCATGTTTATCACCCTCTTTCTTCTGTGTATAAACTGGTATAAGGTTTCAGAGCAGAAATATCTTCCCCACTACTTTCTAATATGTGAATCAGATCATGTTTACTTTGACATTTTCTAACACTGGGTAATTTCTGCTTTAGCTCAACTGAGGCTAGTACTTATCAGATTAATTTCTGAATTATAGATGTAACCCATGTAATATCCATGTAATTATACTGGAAATTAATTAGGCCTATTATATTTAAGTATTTATGTGAGCACAGTCTCCATCCCCCTCACTTAAATATTGCCTTCTCTCACTTACATGTACAAAATCTGAGGCTGAAAACAGCCTGATTGTTGTTGTACTGGAGTACAGTATCAATTACACTTAGACCCCCACGGAGAGGAAATCTGTCAGTGCAGGGGTTCCTTTTCCAAATTAGATTTCTTGAAATACTGGAAATGGAAAAATGCATGAAAATCCATTATTTCAATGAACAGACATTTTATATTCATTCATGCATAGCAGCACATGGGAGATTTTTCCCCTTGAAAAACTTCTTTGTATTATGTTATTATACACAGAAGAAAGCAAGATCTGTTTTGAACAGAATTAAAGTCTTTGAGTATCCTATTTATTTATTTATTTATTTATTTATTTATTTATTTATTTTAGCTCTTGGAGGTAACTAATGCTTAGAGTTTCCTAGTATTTTTATCTCTGATGATTTTTTCTTCAATTCTGAGGCTTAAGTCAGAAGTCAGCAAAATGTGTTCTGATCACTTGAGTAATATAACATCTCAAGGTCATGGAGTTTGTCACTGCTCAGACATTTTTGAGCAAAGTTCTTCTAAGAGAAGAGCAAGACCATGGCTTTCTTCCTGTGCTCTCAACCAGAGTGCCAGAGGTGACTGCTCTGAAAATTGCAGAGAAAGTGTATCAGTAAATGGCAGTCACACTGTTATTCCATGGTGGTGTCTGAGGGAAAAAACACTGCATTTCTGTAAATCCCTGTGGCAATCAACATTTCTTCATCAGATCTAGGCTTAAAACTGGAGGAGTCAGGAGGAGCCAGGTGAAATAATATTTAAAACAATAATCTCTTTCTTGAAGTTGCAGTTTATGGTCTTTGTGGATAGAGATGAACGAACTGTACATGTAGAATAACACATGCTTTATTGAAAAGAAGTGTAAGAAAGAATACCATGTTACAGCTGTACAGCAATATACATGGACTGGATATTAAAATTTCCCTCTGTTTCAGAGAGATGTTAGTCACAGTAGGAAAAAGGAACCTATTCGTCTGTCATTTTTACAGACAAGTGTTAAAATGTATAAAAGTTCACTAAACAGCTTCAAATGTCATCAACACTATTCAGGGGAAACCTTGAGATCTTTCTGTCCTTTTCACAAAGGCATCACTTTTTGAAATGCATGTACTAAAAGAAATGCAGGGACACGATGGTTGAGAATATAGAAAACTGTTTGTACACAATCAAGTTAGGTAATGGTGCAAAAAATTGTTCCATAAATCAATCAGCCCTCTGTACTTGTTTCATTAAGGGATAATATAGCTCTGATATCATTTCACTAAAGTTGGCTAAGCTTCTTCTATTTGATTTCCATCCAATTTTTTTAGCAGAACTCAGCATTTTAGAAACAAAGGAAAGAAAAAAATCCAGTACAGATGTACATTTTCATGATGTTTAATGCATAACAGCAAGGTTGCAGTACATTAGTCATCATGGCAAGCAGCCTATGTGGAATATTAAGTAAACTTTGAAGAAAAGCTATATTTGTTCTAAAAATCTGTATGGGTGTTTGTAGGACATTTGAATATTCCAAAGTAAGTGTGAGAGTTATTGTTAAACCAGGGAATTACTGCCTAACCTCTCCCTATAGGCAAACGTGCAGTTCTACCTCACAGTAATATGTAACCATATAATCATACCTTTGGTCAACTTTTACTTCATATTGCCATCCTGATTTAAATAAGTTTATTTTGAAAAGCCATGTACAGAATGATAAAGCCAACCATGGATATTTCCAGGTTCATGGCAACACCTCATTCCCAGTTCACCTCTTGTATAGTCTTGATAGTTTGATTCTGTTAGATATCCACAACTCTTGTGGAAGGTGCTAAGCTCCCTCTGTTACCATTTAGCTCAATGGGGTGACAGGAGATTTTGACCACGAGTGTGATCATAATGTCATGTTCAAGATCGCTTAGAGTGAAATGAGATCATGTGGTTCCTTATAATCACCTTGTATCAAATTTTAAAGTGTGGATATAACATTTCAGACACACAATCATTAGTCATCTGTTATATTAAAAGTAAACAGACCCTCAAAATATCGTCTTACAGCCTGTCCTCCTTTGATGATGGAAAGTAAAATCCATCAGACTATTATCCTGGAGATTCTTTTATAAAGGGTAAGACAGAGTATCTCTTTTCAAGTGTTCAGAAATTATACTGCTACATAACAGATCATTTCCATTTCAACTCTTGGAAATTTGAAAAATCATGCAAACAAGCAATTGACATGATTATGCTTTTAGTGCTTCATGAGCTAATGGTTGTAAGGCAATTCTGGCACAGATGCCATGCTATTTTGCAAGTTAAAAAAATGTTAGGTAAATGCATGTCTTTAAACACAGTTTTCTTTGTGTAATCATATTACCGATCTTTTACATCTGTATTCTTCATCTATTTCTACAACAGTTTTGTGGATTTTTTGTTTTAGTCATTCTACATTTCTTCAATTACATTTTGACTTACCTTCTTCCTCCTTCATGCTGTGATACATTTCTTCCTCTTTCTGCATCATCAAATTTTTCTTCATTTTTCTGTTGATCTGGACATAGCTTCTACTGTATCTTGATTTGATCTTATTTCTTATATAATTAGAGTACACATTGTTCTTAGGAAGGTATATCCCACTGCAGAAGGTATTTCTCCAAGTAGCAAATAGATTACAGAGGAGTTAGCAAGATCCATCCTATTTATCAGTCTTGAATTGACCAGTGATGCACTTCTTCCAGTGCTCTCTACCACATGACACAGGAAAATATAACTAGTTCCACACATCACAGGCCCATCTCCTATAAATAGGGATCAGTTTTTGTTGTGTTTCATACGTTCACTTGTGTCAGATGTGAGCATCCAGATTTCTGGAACTGCATCCATGCTGCGGGGTTCATGAGGTACTCTCAGGCTTACAATCTATTCCATAAATTCTTGGAAGCTCTTTGAAGTATATGACCCTCACCCTCAAACTTCAAAGTATATTCCAATCTGAATCAACACATATTGCCTAAATCAATCTCCCTGCACCCTATAATTTTACTGTAATAGAATATGGTTGAATCTTTTATTTTTTTTTTATTTTTGTCTTTAATGGAAGGCTTAGAAGCAGGTGTTTTACTGACAGGAAAAGTAAAAAGACATTCCAGTTTTTCATGCTCCCTAAACCAGGTCAGTCATCATCAGCTGGCAGAATCTTAACAGCTAATGCAGCTAACAGAACAGCAGTGAAATATGTCTGAAGTTAGTTAGATGGGAGAAGGTTGGTGAGCAGATGTAGACATAGCTTATAGGTAAATATATCAAAAGAAGTAGGAAGTAATAGCTGTAAAATAAGGCAACTGGGGAGGAACAGCTCTTACAACACGACAGAGACAGTGAAAGTGAAAAAGGAGGAGAAGAAGAGCAAAGCTATAACTCTTCTAAGTTACGGAATAATCACTTTTTCTTCAGTTTTACTCAACTTGAAAATGTATATTTCTGAACTGCGCTTTTCAAAGATTAGGAAAATGGTAAATCTATAATCATTTGGATAGTTACAGTGTTGCCCCCTGTTTAGGTAAAAGTGGCTAGATTGAAGATTAGTTTGGTTTAAACTAGTAATGTGTGTAATTATCTCAGTCCTCTGAGACTACACTTGTAATTCCCTTGGGCAGATACAGCAGCTATAGTCAGACAGATACATAATGATTTTTTTTCCCAAAATTAGATTTGTTAAGATTGATAAGCATCCAAGTTCTTCTGTATCATCCTCTGTAAGGAAATGAGAACAATGAATTTGAATGATGGAAAAGAAAGAGACCTGAGATACAAGCAACCCAGATAAATAATTCAATATTCTAATTCTCAGCAAGGCAAAAGTTCAAGATATTGAAAGGGTTTCAGAAAGCTTTTGGGAATTTTAGTCCACTGAAGGCTTTCAGAGAAAACTGACAACGTGCATTATTGCTTGACAAGGAAAGAACAAGTAACATGGGTCTACATAACCTTTACATAACCTTCCAGGGAAACCCTTGAATAAAAAAGGCAAAGGAGTGGTCTTACAGACTAACCTCTGGTAAATTGGTTTAAAATCCTTTGTGAAGAGAAGAAATAGTTTAAGATCTCTTACCTAAAGCAGAGGTCTAATAACCTACCAGGATCTAATAACCTGCTAGTAAGTCTCAAGAGATTTACTTTGCAGAAACCATTTCAGATTGAGATGGGGAAAGTAACTTAAATACTTTTAATTTCTTCTTACTCCTCAACAGCTAGAGTTCATAGTTAATGACTGTAATGGTTAGAGAAAAGAGTGCTGAGTTTGTAAATGAAGTCAATATGGAAACTCTTTCTTGTTACAAATTCAGAAGAAAAGAAAAAAATAAGAGAAAGGACAAAAACCAGGACAAATATGTTTTACAAATGCTAGAAACATATGCAACAAGATTATTGTATTAGAAACATATGTTGAGGGAAAATTATGATTACACTGGAATGACAAAGGCTTGGTTAAATCAAGCTATCAACTGGGAGATAAAATTACCAAGGAATAAAGTTTGCAGATGGGTGAGGTAAAACAAAAGTACCGAGGGAAGGAGCAAATTGCGTAAAGGGAGAATACTGAATAAACAGAAATAAATGACACTAGGATTTTGGCTGCCTCAGTAGAGACTATTTGAAGTAAAACAAAGAGTGAAATATGGAAAAAGTCAGCTCTTGGACCTTGCCAGAGACTTTCAGGAGAGGATGAGAAAGCATATCAGGAAATGTTTTTACAGATGAAGGAAGTGTGTATCTACTCTAGTGTAAAGGTTGTGTTTGGAGTTCAATTACCTATACATTTCCTAGGAAAATATTAGTGGGAAAATCTAGCAAGGAAGCACAATTATGAGAGCAATACAAGATTGCTTCCTTACAGAATATGCTTAAAATCCACTCAGGCCACAAGAAAAGAATAATGTGGGCATAGTGAAAAGAAATAAAGTAATTACAGGAATAGAATGAATGCTGAGTAGGATATTAGATTAACCTATGTAATACCCAAGATGAAATGCCAGTAAGACTGTGAAGGGGTAAGTAGCACTTGTACTTTAAATAAAATCAGACCCCTAATAAATAAACTAAAGGTAGTGCAAAAGAATTAAGCTCCATCAAAAGAAATTCTGGAAAATATCTGAATATATTTAAGAAGGATAATTCAAAATACAAAATAATACATCATGAATGAAGAAAGAAAAAATCTGTGAATATGCCTGGGTAGCATTATGCTTTAACTAGTCCCATGCTCTGAACAATAGGAATAAAAGTATCTTGTAGCCAGCAACACAAGTTTGAAACAGCATGAGCTACCTCTGCTCTTGTGCCCATCTGTTGAGAAGAAAAACAGCGAGTACAAGAGAAGAGACTGCAGCTGAAAAATAGACTGACTGTGAAGAGAGAACTTATACATCTAAATAGATTATCTGACATTTCCATTCTTCTGTGTGATGGGGTTCATGAGTGACCTTGGGTGGTATGCACAAAGATTCACAGTGATCTTCCACTGAACATTTCAGGCAGGCACTCGTGTCAGTGTGGGGAACCTAGGTTCAGTGTGCTATTTTGAGATGTAGCAGAGATTGTACCCAGGTTTATGAGGAAGCTGTGTGCACATGAAACAGATAGTCTAGGGTAGAGTTTCTCTTATACTTTCATTCTCTGTATCAGTGATTCAGTATTTGCTGTTGTTTGAGTCTTGGTTATTAGAAAAAAAAGCTAAGTGATTATTTGAAGAGAGCCAAGGAATATTCCATGGAATATACATGGAATGACTTCAGCCAGAGGTGTTGAGAATCCTAAATTTTGTATTTTCCTGCAGCTAGTGCACAGCATTGTTATCAAGAGTGGAAAATGAGTTTAAGCTATTATTTCTACTCACGGAAAAAATGTGAAGCTGTACCTGCTGCATCTTGGTTGTGCCCCTGATCCTCCCAGCCTTTATTCTTCATCTTTGTCACTGGTTCAGAGCTGTTGCTGAAGCTCCTCCTTCATTCATCACTCTACTTTTATTTAAAGAAATAAGTGGTTTGGAAATTACACTGAAACTGGGTTTGTTTTAAAATCATCTCTGCTATATTAATTTAATATCTATAAAAGTCTTCTGTTTCACGTTATCCCAAATTACTTTTTTTCTCTTGGAGTTGCCACAAAATAATAAAAAGAACAGAAATTATTTCCACTCTCCTGACTGTCATAATTCTTTTGTTAGAAAACTACTTTTCCCTATTTTTGTACAACGTTCAGAGCCAATGCTCTTGTCCTAATCGCTTCAGCCAAAATCATTTTGCATTCCTGTCTAGACATAGGACTAGATTCTGTCTCAGGCAGCCATTCTTAGAGCCACAAGGGATCCAGAGAGGGCCTCTTATAGTTACCCCTAGTGGAGAAGCAGACAGATACTCTGATCGTTTCCACTGTGCAAGAAGTGCATTGGGGTGTATTTCTACTTCTCCCTCAGAAACACATACAATACAATTCTTCTAAAAAAAGTTTTTTGTTTTATGAAAAGTAATGATTTTTATTAATAGGAAGTTTAGCTACACAAGAATATTCACACATGTGAAAAGTAAGTCAGGTTGAAAATTTATTAGGTAGTGATCTTAGTCATTATTCTCTGAACTAAAACTATATAGCTCAAAACTCTTCATCATATGTTAATTTACTCATACTGACTTTCTCCTGTAGCTCAATTTATCTGCTCTTCAGTTTTGTACAACTGGCTATTATATAATCTTCTAACAACAACAACAAAAAAGTGTATGTGAGTTGTATTGATCCAACAAATCACTTTCCATCCAGTTTCATCCCTGCCTCTGTCTTTGGATCAGTAGATTTTACATGTCCTATTAATTTAACATTTTTCAGACAAAGCATGGTATAATTTTTACTCCCAAGTAGCTCTCAAAGATCACAACATGATCATCAGGTAGAGGAATAAATACTATACAAATGTTATTAAATACTAATGAAAAACATGTATGCAATTGAATTCAAGTTGAAACTACGTGATCTTTGAGGTCTTTTCCAACCTAGGCCATTCTATGATTCTATGATTCAATTCCTTCCCTGAAAGGAAAAATATCCTACTGGAAAAGCTGAAAGGAGAAAAGAAGCATGAATAAACAACATGGGTCACAGTATCACCACCTGGATTGCTATTTTTATGTGATGCAAAATGTAGGTATGCATACTTTGTCTTGCAATTCTCCTCACACTGCAGAAGGTGTAGACTTTCTCTTCCTGGAACACCTTGAAAATAAGAGTATCAATAACTTGTTCACCAAGATGATTGGAATTGATGTTGAGTTTTGAAAGCCTAAGACTCTAAAGTATATTTTTAACATTTTCTATATTCCTTGACATTCATGGAGCAGTATTAAATAGTTGGTTTTATAGCTTTTTCATTACAGATTTCTGATAATCGCACGTTTCTCCTTTCATTCATATTAGTCTCACACTAATATAAAAGAGGCTGGTAGTAGTAAGTTCTTGTCTCTGTCAAATAACTATCCATTTAGTAAAGATCTAAGAAATGTTTTAAGTAGATAAAGTCAGTAGAGGTCTGTAAAGATTTTTAAAATTCCTAATAGAAACATTTAAGATCATATTTGCACAGGAAATGTGATTGATCCCAATCTCCTTGTGCTGAATCTAAACATCAAGAAGGAAAATCTTTCAGGTTTGGTTTTTTTATTATCTGAATAACACCCTCATTAACGTATAGATCATTTTACTGCTTGTTAGTGGTGTTGCCATTCATACAGTCACTCCAGCAACGTGGAAGTACAATGGCATAAGAATCAGAAAATAGCTCTACAAGACACTTATTTAATCACATCTACAAATCCATTCTTTTTTTAAGCAATATTCCTAACTGCCAAAGTATAAAATGCTGACAACAGGCAGTCTGGAATCTCTGGACACCAGCTCATTCAGCAGTCTAAGACACCAGCACTGCACAGCAGTCTGCCCTGACAGACCTATTCTCTCATCTGAACCTTGCTAAGTTAACTGTACTCCAAACATCTGCAAGAAAGTACATGAGCACATCAGAACCTTAATTATTCTTTACCACCACAGTATACTCATATTCTGAAGTCAGATTTAGTCCTCTGTTTTCTACTTGCATTTAAATGTGGAAATTAATCACTTGGGATTGCAATTATACATATGGTGCTTGGGGAAATTTTAATAATATCCAAAGTACCACATCTTTAGCCTGCATTTTGTTTTGGACATGTTAGATAATGCTTAATGAACCATTTTACATCCTATTAAATCTTTACTGCACACACTCCTCCTACTACTAAATGCTTAGAGTCAGTACCTAAGTGCAGCTTAAAATCAGATACACATATTAAATATAAACATATAATTTTCCTACATGCTATAATTATATAAAGTATAAAGAATTATAGAGCTCCATGTATTTGATGCTGTTTTATAGTAATAAATACTGTTGGTAAAGTACAGTAGAGAGAGATCATGTAGCATGAGAACATTATGATTACCAGAATTTTGATATATGACTCAAATTAGTAAAATAAATGTGATATTTATTTAATGTAATGCACCTGGATGCAATTCCATTAATGAATGGTAACGTGCTGTGGAGTTTTCTAATTTATTAAAATAAAAGCATGATTCAGGACACAGAGGCACAGAGTATTCTGGAAGTCTTTAGACTCACACAGTTGTACCATTTGCCAATAATTATGTATTTTCATAAACCTTAACAACAGCAATTCAAAGCAAGTTTGTATTGATTACTGAAGAACGGAAGATACTGAATCTGAACCAACTTAGAAGCCAACAATTAATTTTCACTCATGCTAATAGGGCAACATAACTCACCTAGGTAAAGAATTCGGGCAAATATGAAAGTAAAAGCAGAAAAGAGAGGCAGAAATTGGTAGAGGAGACATGAGGATTACACCAGATTCCATGGTGTTAAAAAAAAATAATAATGTTTTGCTATAATTTTTATTTTTATTTTAACATTTTCCATGAGGTAACATTTGACCCAAACAGTTTATTCCACTGATATCTTCAGCAACTGTGACTTGATCAAATTTTAAATAACAAATGGAAGAAATAAAAGCCCCATCATTAACTACACCTCTGAATTCCAAGTCCTTGCACCCAGCACTACTCTTGTTGGAGAACAACTGGGAGGATTTCCAAACTGAGAATGCTTCTTCCACTTTCTTTCTTGTAAAAACAAAATAAAACAACAAAAAAGTGAGCTTAAACTTTCCAAACATTTCAGCACTTCAGGTACATGATCACCAAATTTGCAAGTTTCAGCTTAACTGATTAACACTATAAACAACAAGGTTCTTATTGTATGGTGACAACCATATACATATTTGTCACAGCAGTTGTCTGTACTGATGGGAGAAATGAACTATAAAGATTTACCACTATCTTTGCCTCAAATGTAGTAATAACTGACAAAAATCACCATGTAACCATCACAAAGCTCTCTTGGTAAAATTATCTTTCCAAACTGATAGAATCTGCTGTCCATGTTTAAAATGAATATTTTATGAAATGGTTCCACTTTGATCAAGTTGTTTCATGTCTATTTTAGGCTTCACTTCTAACAAATAATACATCATTTCTTAATATAAAGCACTCAGTGCTGCTTAATAATCTCATTTTTAACCAGACCAAATTATGTTAAGTTTTATTTTCTTGTCAGTGAAATAGGACATTCTCCAACCTTGTCTCTCAAGGAAGCTTTCAATTTGTTTATCTGACTTAGGACATGAAGTACATTTTAACAAGAGGCAAAGAGATAACACAAAGCTCTGTAACACGTGAGTCTATATTGAACTGATAAACTGTGATCGTCTCCTCATGTTCACAGACGCAAATTCTACCTTTCTCAAGGACTTGACCCAGCATTGTTTGTTAAATTCTGAAAGTAGAATCTGTCCTAGAATAATAATAATTTATTATGGAATTAAACATGCAGAAGTAGTGCTCAGAAAGGGACATAATTTTACAAGTAAAATGTCATCAAAACACTGTAATAAACAAAATAAACAGGCTTTTAAAATATATTATGTATTGCTAACATAGGAGGGACAATTTTTTGTGACATAAAGAGGTAATCTTGAAGTTGACTGCAATGTAGACTCTGCCATAAAACTGTTGGTTCATCCAATCTCATATTTTGCCTCCAGCAGAGGACAGTATCTACTGCAGTAGAGAAAGGCAAAAATGTTCAGAGTGTTTAATGAGGATTCTAATGAGATTTCATTTATAACAGCTGGTAGCAGAACTGAAGCATCTCAAATAAAAAAAAAAATGTTATAGTTAGACTTTAATGAAGACAGAACGAGGGTATTTTCATGTTTAATTTCTCTGTCAAAAATGCTTTCTGCTTCAGAACGTTTGTATGATCCTTTGGCCTCTCAGTATGTCAAATCATTTAATAGTATCCACCTCTTGTACCTCTGCATTCCTGCTCCTCATTCAGTTTTTTCATCTCTTTTGAGACTGTCATCAAACTGAAGCAAAAATGCAATGAAGTACTTATATGCAAAGTTCAGGAATCAAGACTTCAGGCTGATGGAAGTGATTCAACTGGCTGCTTCTCATTAAATGCTCAGAGAAAGGGAACAGTTATACTTCTTTAAATAAGCTACTCTTTCAGCAGTAGAACAAAAAAAAAAAAAAAAGTGATAGAAAAATGCCCCAATTGTTAACATTTTCTTTCCAAAAATGAAAACAGAGCAACTTATGTCAATGCACAGTCAATTATAATAATAATATCTGTTAGCTTGAGCAGATCAGAACTGAAGGATAAAAATATGTTTTGTTTTGTTAAGCGATTTATTAAAGGGTAAGATCGGAGTTTTTATCATTAATACGTGTGAGAACAGAAGGAAATGGGAACAGAAAAGGAGATTCTCAATAAGCAACACTAGGTTAATGTGTAGAAAAGTGGAGGAGAGAAGATAGCATTTTGGTTCCCAGTTCTACTGAGACCTAGTGTGCACAAGAAATGTTTATATCTATGAAACCTCATGAACTTGACTGAAGCTGGTGTGTACATAACTACGACACTCACAAACTGAACACAACTAGTCCAGTCCATAGACTACTTTCAGGGCCTAAGCTACTTAAAGTACTTTCCTATTCAATCTAAAAGTTTCTCAGGCTCTTGTACTTACAGCAGACTGCAAAATATGTGTCTCTCTGACATCTATTTAAGCTAACTAAGTAAAAGCAAAGAGCTACCACTATTCAGCTCCTGTCCCATTGGAAGGACTATAAATAAATCCATCTGTAAGAGAATTAAAGATGCTGCTCATTTCTCCTAGCGGGATACACAATTCCTAGACTGCACTCAGCATCAACCACATATAAAACATACCTCACAAGTGCTGCAAGAGTAGAAAGCATGCTTCAGTCCTCCAGATGAAGCTGAGCCACCTTGAAAGCAATGTAAGGGACACTGAGGCTCCACTTGAGAGCTAGAAAGGCTATGCCAGCTAATAATTACGTAGGATTGTCTTGGACAATAGATCAGCTGAGTGAGTAGCTCTGCAGGAGTGAGTGGGTCTTAGGTGTTTAGAACACATGAGGTAGATTTTGAGAGCTCACCCATCTCCTGAAGGATGTATACCCTCCTTTGAGTCTTGTAGAGCTTTCCAGCTATTGAAATGAAGATAATTCCAGGGAATTTTGCCTAACCCTCGTTAAGAATGTGAAAACACCTATATTGCGTGAGACAAGATGGTGTCTGTAGTTTTGAATCATAAATGATTAATCCTCTATCCTTTTACTTCTAAACAGTTGAAATTGCTGCAACTATCACTCTTCCTTTTTTTCTCCGTAATTGTGTTTTTTTTCCTTGATGGCTCCTCTCCTTATTGCCCTATGAATTTAACAATAGAATGGGGCATTGCCAGGGGTTGTGACCACTTTCTCAATTGCCTGTTGAAATATAAACTATCTGTACTGGACACAGCAACCACCTTCCAGGTTTCATGCTGCTTAGGCCTCAGTTTCCCTCTCTATTTAGAAAAGTGAAAAATGAAAAGTAATGTGTGGCTATCATTCTGAAAAGCTTTTAAAATGTTGTATGGAAGGTGCTGTAATTGCAATACGTTACTCATATCTAACTTTAATGATAGCATTTTGAGGGAGAGACAAATCAGACCAAGACTTTAAAAATCTGTGACATTACAAGGGTCTACATAGTTGATGATTTAGGAACATGATGTTTACTTCATGTAATTGAATCAAGTGTATGTAAAATTATTACCAAATTTTTCCATCAACGTCCTTGAGTGAAAGCTGAAAGACATTCTGAATAGTTGTTATTATATGTTGTATTTCTAAAATTAAACCCTAGGTTATTTCCCTCATTCTTGTATGCCAAGTGCCCTGTGGATCATGATTGTACCTGCAATAGCCCTCATCTCCATAAATAACTCCATTTCCATAAAATAAAATGAGAAATAAAAATGTTTTGTTTTGTTTTTAACCTTTTTTTTTTTTTTTTTTTTTTTTTTTTTTAAGTTAAACAAGATCCTTACGCACTGGGACAGTTCTAGCTGAAGCTGAATTAAACAAGGCCTACTTTCTAGCCAATCTCTAACATAAATAGCCATTTTTGACAATGCTGCAGAATAACACATAACTCCAACCTTCTGCCTACCAACAGGAACTCTTATGCAACCAGAATAACTCAAACTAATGAACTGTTTAAAAATAAAGTGAAGTAGCACTGATAATTTTGGTTCAGTGCAGTAAAATTAGTGATGAGGATGAGTTTCATGATTTGGTTTGTGAAGTTCCTTTCACAAGTTAGGGAGCATTTGGAGCCAGGTTTTGATTCAGATCCTAGTCTTAATTAAACGATTCCATTATTAATCCCTGCTACTAAATGAGTATGCTTTCTCATTATACTCATCCATATTGTAATAACTGATAGCATGAACTAATTGTTGCACTCTCTGGGAGACATCTGGCAGTTTTGATCAGAGCCACTTAGATTATTACATGGGGAAAAATACCTTATTAAAATTGGCAGTGACAGAATATTTGCTAGCCTGAATTGTATATTTAAACCCTTTATGTCTCATTTACGAGCTGCATGAGATGAGCTGCACTGTCCATTTCATGGTGGTTTATAGTGTTAGATGGATAAAATCTAGCTTTTCATCAAAATCAAAATTCCAGGGACAGTGGGTTTCTCAGATTTAACATTGTAAAAAAATTACTGTAAGAAGCTCTAAAAGACCTGAAACATGAAAAAAGGGAAAAAAAAGGAGGAGAAAAAGAGAGCAGAAAAAGAGAGGAAAGAAAAAGAAAGAGAAAGAGAAAGAGAAAGAGAAAGAGAAAAAGAAAAAGAAAAAGAAAAAGAAAAAGAAAAAGAAAAAGAAAAAGAAAAAGAAAAAGAAAAAGAAAAAGAAAAAGAAAAAAAAAAAAAAAGAAAAAAAAAAAGAAAAAGAAAAAAAAAAAAAGAAAAAAAAAAAGAAAAAGAAAAAAAAAAAGAAAAAAAAAAGAAAGAGAAAAGGAAAAGGGAAAGGAAAAGGGAAAGGGAAAGGAAAAGGAAAAGGAAAAGGAAAAGGAAAAGGAAAAGAAGAAAAAGAAAAAGAAAAGAAAAAGAAAAAGAAAAAGAAAAAGAAAAAGAAAAAGAAAAAGAAAAAGAAAAAGAAAAAGAAAAAGAAAAAGAAAAAGAAAAAGAGAAAAAGGAAAAAGAAAAAGAAAAAGAAAGAAAAAGAAAAAGGAAAAGAAAAAGAAAAAAAGAGACAGAAAGAAAGAATAGCACAATCAGGTTTTGGTTCTGGTTTAAGATTTCCTTGAACTCAGGATCCTGTGTCTGTTCTCTACAAATACAAGAGCTACAACTTTCCTCTCCTCAGCTTTTCTGCCTAGGACATACTCTTCATCTCATTTCTCCTCTCCTTATCTCGATCTTCACTTTTACATGCCTCATGGACCCAACCCAAAAGTCAAATTTCATAGGCAATCCTCAGTTCCATATATTCACCCATGAGCTTCCAACCCAGGTATATTTCTTTGCAATCATTCTTTTCTTTTTCCTTCTCATTAGCTATTTTGTCATTTTCCATAGCATTTCTTGTCACCTACATTTTCAGTATCATACATGTATTTGCCCTTTAAATATAAACATAAAACCTGGTCGAAAAAGAACTTCACGTTTTGTACGGGGTGGACTATGAGACAAAAATTATTGCAACATGTCTATCAATAAAAATTTTCTGTCTGATGAAATGTTTTTGGAATGTCATCATTGAAATAATTTCCTTAAACTTAAAAAATTTAAACATTTTAAATTTTAAGATTACACTTTCTCCTTCCTTATCTGGATGAGTGTGATCCAAGTAATTTGATTCTTCAAGCTAGATTTGTGGAAGAACAAATGGATTTTCACAATCTACATTATAGACTTCATTTTATGTGTCTGTTAGAAGCTTCACCTTTCTCAGCTTCCTACATCAAACATGGAGTCATTGAAATATAGAATCACAAAATCAACTAGTTTGGAAAAGACCTTCAAGATTATTAATTCCAACCATTAACCTGACCTACTGAGTCCCACTGCTAAACTATATCGATTAGTGCCACGTCTACATGTCTTTTATACTCCTTCAGGGATGAGGTATCAACCATTTCCACTGCAGATCATTCCAGTGTTTGTCAAAACTGTTCATGAAGAAATTCTTCCTAATGTCCAATCTAAACCTCCAGTGGTGCAACTTGAGGCTATTTCTATGAGTCATTTCACATGTCACCTGGGAAAAAAGACTGGCATTTTCTTGCTGTAACCTCCTTTCAGGTAGCTGAAGAGAGCAAAGAGGCCTAGTCCAGATTAAGAATGGTTTAATGCAACATGCTTTATCAATGGGACTGGTTAGGTGCCGTTAGTTGGAACTGATGATCTTGGAGATCTTTTCCAGTCCGGATGAGTCTATGATTCTATGATCATTTATCATTTTAGGTCATTTTTCTGTGATACTATTTTTTAACCTTCTGTATCATTTTACCTTTTTTTTCTTCACCAGCACTTCTCCCTTCACAGAATCATAGGGGTTGGAAGGGACCTTAAGAGATTTTCGAGTCTAACTCCCATGTGAAATAGGTTCCCTACAATGGGTCACACAGGAAGGCATCCAAAAAGGTCTTAAATATTTCCACAGAAGGAGATTCCACTACCTCTGGGCAACCTGTTCCAATGGTCTGTCATTCTTACCATAAAGGTTTGAATGGGAATTTCCTGTGTTCAGGTTTTAGGCAATTGCTCCTTGTCCTATCACTACACACCACTGAGAGGAGTCTGGCTTCTTCCATTCAGTAATTCTCTCATCCTTTAGCCTGCTTTTTGTAAAGGGATGAATCACTGAAATATCACTTTTTGCTACATTTCTACTCCTCTTTTCATTTTAACAACAGGTTGGCTATTGTTAAATTATTTTGCTTGTTAAAGTCAGGGTTTGCGTGCTTCCTTCTCACTATTCTTATACAGCTGTTACAAATACTGCAAATGAGTAATATGCTCTAAATCTTGCATTTTTAAATGGGAATGATTTTGTTCTTTCTTTATCCCTCACTCTCAGAAGGAGAAAGAATAAGTAAAACTTAAAGTCCTCTATATCGTCTTCTGAAAAATAAACATCTGGAGGCAAAAACTTAGCTCAAGAAGGGACTAAGATGGACATTAACTTTTAACTTTAGAGAGTAATTTTGACAGATTTCTTGTGCTAGTAAAAGAGGCTGTTCAGGAGAAAGTTACTGATCCAGATGAGTATTTCAGTATATGTAAATAATTTTTTTGTTGTTGTTCAGACAAACTCAGGAAAAAAAACAATCAGTGAATAGAACAGGAAAACTGTTGAATGAAGTAATGCATTGATGACATGGTTTTGATATTATTTTCTGTCATTTTTGAAGCCAGATACAGTACTGACTTAATTGGAATCAATTTTTCAGTATGTCTGAGAAGAAAAGGTCAAGGAGAAATGTATAACTGAAATGAGATGTAGTTAGAAGGAGAAATGGGATGGAACTGAACTACCAACAAAGAGAAAGATTTAAAATTGTTTTGCTTTCTCTGGGGGCAATATTCTCAATTTTTCCAGTTGTGATTCTAGATGATTTGACACAATCTGTCAATGCTGTAAAGCTATTTTAAAAATAATTAATCAAGTTTGATTTTTATTCTGCAAGCAATCTTGAATTTAATTTACATTTTGGTTTGTTTTGTTATCGGATAATTCAAGTACTCCAATTAATATAGTCAACATTTTTTGATGAGTCAGTGAAAACAATCATTTCATGTTTATGATGCCTTCAATTATATTTCACACAGCTGTGAGTCACTGTTTATTCTTTGTGACTATTTAAGAATTACATGATTCCAGAACTTCTCTATCACATTCACATGATCACATACATTTGCTTAAATAATATAATCATAGAATAATTTGAGTTGGAAAGACCGTCCAGAGTTCATCTAGTCCAACTTGTTATCTTCAGTTCAACCCATTGTTTGTTCACATAATCAGTAGTATTTCCTCCAAAGAGATTCTTGGAAATATTCTTACATACCAATATTTATTTTTAAATCACTGATTTGGCTGAAAATAAATTTATCATGGGAAACTACAAGATCTATTGAATTTATAACTTTGAAATATTTTATTATCAATTTTAATATAATGTTATTGAAATTATTCAAACAGATAATGTCATATTTACAAAATATATGCATACTATTAGAAGGGTTCATGATATTACTTTTTTATTGCTTGAGTTTCATGGCATTGTAAAACGAAATTGGGAATATAATATTCCAGTTCTGGGGAAAAAAATACAAAATGTTCTTACAATCTTGGAATTTCATACTGATTTAAATTCTACATTCAAATTAGTCATCTCACTTTTTTTTTCAGCATATTAAACCTGAGGAGTGCAGGTAGAATGTTATTATAAATTTACTCATATCCTTTACTGTATTATTGAACTTGTAGGAGTTTGAACACAACTGTTGTTTCTTGAATTCAATGAAAGTCAGTTGAACTCATTTAAAGTTGAAGTAATTTCAAAAATTAAGGTACCAACTTAAGGTACCAAAGGGAAACAAACAGACAAACAAAAACTTTACTATTTCAAATCAAATACAACATTGTGAAATTGCCACATACTCAAAGCATAGCAGTCAGTGGTTTGAAGTCAAAATGGCAGCAGGTCAGGAGTCAGTACTGTAGTCAGTACTGTTTAATTTTTTTTAATAAGGTCGAATGCACTTTCAGCAAGTCCACACCGCCTACCATTTTAGAAAATAATTAAAGTGTAATTGTACCAGTGACAATTACAATGCCTGGAACTGACTAGAGCTGTATCTGTAGAGTAGATAATATAGTGCCAAATGCTGGATTGTTTTTAGACCAGTCCTTGGCATGTTTTTGACATATTCTGACTTGCACACTCCCAAATAATTTCTGGGCATAGTGGAAAAGATAGCATAATTAGGGGACCACTCCCTCTAGGCAATTCACATGCAGCAAGATGGCTGTAGAGGGTGAGAGAGTTCAAAAATATAGATAAAGCTCATTTGAAAATACGGTTCATTTGCCTGACAGGTTTTGCTTATTGAAGGAGTTGCAAAAGGACAAGCAGGGAACCACAGGATCACCATTCAAAGCCAATAGGTTTTGTTGCTTCAGTTTCTCTCTGTGTATTCGTTAGACATCAGAATGAGATCACAAAATAATCAAAGGGAAAACTTAGAATACAGAATATAAAATACAGAATACAGGAACGCATTCAATTGTGCTGCCAGGTAGTTGTCAGTACAGCTCCATTTGTGCAGAATGGCTACAATCTCTTCACTGTTTCTGGTTCTTACTGAGAAGCACAGCCAGCAACTTTCTGGCACAGCTTCTGCTCAGAATGTGCAAGTTGCTTTGGAAGATTTTTGGAAGATGCAAGATTTTACTTTTCCAGAGGAAAGACATGGTCTTGGATTTCACTGGTCTTTTGTCTTTTTATAATCTTTTGTCTCTGCATCGTCTTTACAATGATTTTATTTTTATTCATTTAATCAATCTTCATGTAGATCACATTTTGCTCATTTATTTGGTCTTCACACGGATTTTACTTTCCAAAGGAAAGACATGGTCTGTGATACTTCAGTCACATGCTGGGGTTTCACGGCTCCATTATTCACAGCTCTAACCTATTCCTCTTTCCCTAAGAAGAAATCCACCTTATCTCATTCTCTCTTCCCCTCACTTTGCAGTCCCATCCTTTCCTTTCCAAAAGCTCTGGCCTCTGTCAGGTCCCTTTGTAAATCATACTAATTCATTAACAGGGAATAAAATCAACCAACTTTCCAGTTTTGCTTTCTGCAGGTTTAGCATGTTTAAGGGATCTGTTAAATGTTGGGGCTAAATAAAATAAGCAATGGGACTGTGTGTCTAAAATTGGGAAACAGAAAAAGAGTGGGTTAACAAACGATGCCCACTTTAGCAGAGTTTTTGATGGTAGTATCTCCCCTGTCTAACATGGAACTGCATCTCAAGGAGCCATTCAGGCAGGAAGATTATGGACCTGAACTTGAAGGTATACAGCACCAGAACAATTGTATCATTAAGAAAGTTAAACATGCTTTGCTGTTGGTTGTGAAAGTTGCTACTAGTAAACATTTTGTTTCACTTTTTCTAGTGGAGAAGACTGTGTATAGTGCAGATAAGAGAAGTATATTCATCTGCCACCACACTCTACAGAGAAAGTTGACTGAGTTTGCTCCCAAAAGAGAATCAACAGTAGAGAGCTGCTCTTCAAGCTTGCGTTGTTTTCTTTTGCCCTTTATTCACTTTTCTTCTACCTTATTTATTTATGAATGAAGATTAATTCTATAAATTTCCATGAAGTCATCAGACAGACTCAGACTGTTGGTTGAGAAGTCTTGGTGACAATTCATACTCATTTCCCTTCCCCATTCACCCGTCTTTGCCTTCAGATATTCTCAGACAGATGATTTAATTCAGGTGCTTTCTATTTTATGTTTTGCAATACATTAATCATAACAGTCTCTAGATGAGTCTGTTATATGAGAATTAGTCATCTCCTATTCATTAGTTCACCAGTAGTTTGAGTTGTCTGACTCTCAGTCTGATTTAAGAAAGTATCTAATTATCCCAGGAAGATTTCTTTGAAAACATATGAAAGTATTTTTCAGTCCTTTAAAACTTCACTGTGCTTTTTTAAAGATAATTATTCCAATAGATAATCGCATCCTATACTTAAATAATGTAAATCCATACAGCTTGCTAGAACATTATCCTTCTCTACTGGAAATAGATGAGTAGCCCCACAGAGACTCTCACAAAAGCTAACTTCAGCTTGCAAAAGCTCATCTTTTCAAGCTGTCTCTGGAGTCACTGAAGAAGTAGGCTTCTAAGGACAAGACAGAATGGGAGCCTTCCTTAGGTGGTCTAATCACCCACTACATTAGAAGTTTGGTATGTCTGCACTTCCTCTGATAATAAACTCAGATACTTAAATGGCCTGAATCAGACTTTTATCCCACAGAGTTGTATAAATAGAATCCCCTGCAATTTACTGGGTCTAGGAGAAGGGGTATCTTGTATCCAAAGTATCCTGTATTGCATGCAGACATGTAACTGTGTCTGGTGCATGAAAAATTTCAGAGTGAGGTACTGACATCTAAGTAAAGATTTATGCCAACATTTCTTCTCCTCATTGTGCTCCAGTCCATTCCACTGCCATCTTCCTATCTGTTCTGCCTGACAAATAACTGAGACATGGTGTCCACAACTATATATTTAAATAATGAGAAACTGATGAAGAAATTGAGAAACAGCAAAAAAAAAAAAGTTCAGAGATTTGCTATGGAGGATTCTGTGAATTCTGCGGAGTCTCATGTGTCATAGTTTTATGTTTTTGTTTTTTGCTTTTCTTGTTTTTGGATTTCAGTATTCCACATCAAAACATCATGTAGTGTACGGGGCATTAAAGTGTCACTGCCCCAATCCCAGTACCTATCCCTGTACATTACAGCAGTCACGGAATCTGGCCCTTCTGGGTGGGGGGGGGGGCGCTCTCTTGCTGCCTGGCAGTGGATGCAGGAGGGTGCTTTCCTAGCCATTCCAAGCTTTTCAGGTTTGAATCGGTCCCGGGAACTCTCTCTCTCTCTCATCTTGTCTGATTTATTAATCTCAATTTCAATTAAATCGTATATATTGTGTTATTTTGTATTCTGATATTATAGTAAAATAAGTTTTCCTCCATAGATTGTTGCCGCTGCTCTTTTCCTCCCTTCCTTCCTTCCCATTTTTGTGGGACTGGGGTGGGGGGGGAGGGCAGAGGCCTGCCGCCCCTGTCACGGACATAGATTGATCTGGTCAACTCCGTGACATCATGGTATTGGGAAGGATACCAGTACAGTGGAAGCAGGTATGACAGAATGAAAAAGTAGTCCCCTTGGCAATGTGCTAGAAAAGTAGTCCACAAATTTGAGGTTGTGATCCCAAGCGGCTGAAGCTCCAAAACTCTGATATTTTCAGTTCCTTTAATGGAAATTGCTGAAGTAAAACAGAGAATATAGCCCAAACAAGCCACTAAATGAACAGACACCTCCAAAAAGAGGAGAAAGAGACAAAAGGAAAAAGATAAGTTCCCTGCTCCTAATAAACAAGACTGGATGTTGGAACGAGAGACTCAGCAAGCAGTGCAAGAGAACATGGAGTATTGCAGAATGGTAATTAACACAGCACAACTGTTTCCAAATCGGAAAGCTGAATATGGAGTCTTCCTGAAAGGGACAAAGCCTCACCAAAGTCTTAAAGCAGCTAACCCACAAAGGGAAAAATTAACATCTGTTTCAGTAAACATGACTGTTCCGCTAAGTTTACTGATGAGGATTAAATTCAGAAAACAGAAGGAAAAGCAAGAGAGAAGCCTTTCCTATCCAAAAGAGGTGCTGCAGACAGAGCCTACCTCCCCTAAGACTGAATGGAGCTGGGTGAGTTTATGTATTTACACCTGCTTCATCTAGATGTACATATAGAAGAACAACAAGTAATAACCTAGGAGATTGTCTTTCTACTCACTCTTCGTGTCAGAAGTTGAAGATCATCCCCTTCCTTTCCAAGTGAATGATGTGTCCCAGTTCTGATCTTGAATCTGGTTGTATTCAAATGGAATATCTAAGACAAAGTAGAATTGAGACTGTTGAAATATTTAAAAAACAGCCAAATCTGTTAGAGAGCCATACCAGTCACATGCCACAGGTGGTTCAAGGGTATACGTGCCTCACTAAACACCATCTCTCTGGGTAGCTTTGCACAAAGATCAGAGATAAAAAAAATAGTAGATAATATAATATTAACTCCTTTGAGAAGCTGCGCATTTAATGTCAGTGTTCCTGAGTTTGCCCAGCAACCACATACATAATGTGAGGTTAGTTCCTCCAGAAAATTTTAGAAATTGAAGCTCACATCAGTGAGTCTCTTATTAAATTGAATTTAAGTATAAGAAAAGTGTGTAACAAACTTGAAAAAATGAGAGACGATATATTCATTCTCAAGACTGAATGAGATTTCTTCTAAGTTCCTATAAAAGTCTACATTTTTTGTATTAGGAAGTATTATTTTTCAGCTTTTTTTTTTTTTTTTTTTTTTTTTGACTGTTCAGCTGTGTGGAAATAAATCATGTTTTTACTAAAAGTGAAAACATGTTTTATCTCACTGAGGCATAATAAATCTTGGTTAAAATACAGATTTATTTTTTTAATGTAATGATTCTATGTTTGAAAAATGTTAAGGTTGTGACAAAAATCAACAAAAGCCAGGAAACTCAAAGTTAATGTTGAATTGTGTCCATAAAGCACCTCATTAAGCGGAGTCATTGTATCCCACATGGAATCATACATTTCCAAAGACACATTGAATTGTTTGTAATAAAAGGGCATATCAAGGACAGAATCAGTGGATGATCCTGATACACCAAAAACTAATCCTAGTATTCCCATGTTCTGTAGTCCATGAAAAGTGGTTCTGTCAAAACTATAAGCAGTGAAGAATTCTACTTTGCTTAGAGTAATCTGGCAGAAAAACATGCCCCAAAGAAACAAACTACATCTTGAGTTGGATTTCAATTCAAGGTATATAGCTACAGTGCTCCACTCCCTGAGCATTGGTACTAGTCACAATTTTCAAAAACGTCTTAGAGACTTAAGACCCATTTTTTTACATTAAAGGAGATTCTTATTGGGAAAAAAAAAAAAAAAGAAAAAAAAAAGTTTCTCACAAATCAAGACATCTTATGACAAGATCTCACACATCAAGCATTTGCACTGACTCACCGGCACATATAAACTGGACCTCTCCAAGTTTTTCTGTAGGGTCATTATTGGGGTTGATATGTACCTCATTGCTTCCAGAGTTTGTAGCTTTGAAGTAAACTCACCACACAGCATGCTCTGCACAAAGTTTTGAAAAGTCTTTGAACAGAGTTGGAGAGAGAATTTCCAAAATCCCTTCAGCAGGGCAAACATTTGTATAATGTTTAAAAGGAATGTTCCATAATTTCCAACCATATTTCATATGTACATTTTTGAAAGCTCACTTTAGTTTTTTTTCTTTCAGAATTTAAATAGTGAAAAAAAATATTTTGAGATACAGAAATGCTCTGTATTTATTAGGCAAAAAGGGCAGGATAAAACGAGTTTCTTTTTAGAACCTTACTTATCTTATTGTGTGCAGAATCTGCGAAGTCTGCAGCTTAAAGCCTGCCCACTGGTGGGCAGGGACTGTGGAGGAACGGCACAGGACAAGTCCTATGACATGGAAGCCTGAGGTCTTATTCTTATAGCAGGATTGGAACATGTTCTGTTGAACAACTGCACCCTGATCATCAAAACCCATATGAGGAGGCCCAAAACTGAAATATCCAAAATCATCACTTATTTTGAAAAACGTAGGCCATCTTTTCCCCTCTGCTTCCTCTTTAGCTCTTTTATCTATGGCCACTTTACATTTTTACCCAGTTAAAAGAGACTAAGCTGTAAGAGAAGAGCCTGATCAGATTGAGCTGTCACTCAGAGTCAGCAGCTTCAGAGCTACAAGGTGTGCAAAGCTCTTTTGTCACAAACACAGTTTTATATGGATATACCTATGCTTGTTACCTGAATGCTTTCTCAGTAAATAACATCAATTTGTAAGGTACATTTTCAATCTATATACTAGCCCAACTGGTAAAGAAATATCCCAGGTATTTTAATGTGGTTGTTGGCTTAATTTTTATTTGAAGAAACTTACTTGACTTTGTTTGGGATTTATTCCACTAGAAATGGAATTGGAAACATAACCCCTGAGTACTTGTAAGCAGTATGTTGCAGCCAGAGTCTAGCCCACTCTGCTCACACTTTGAGTCTGCAGGCACAAATTGACCAGTAGTAGTAAGCAGATTAATAAATGGTTGGTGCTGAAGTACTGCTTTAATTCAGACTTCATTTGCCACCTCTCATAACATATGTTTAGACATGCATTCCTATTTTAAACTCATTTTGACTTTCAGGCCTAGAGAAAGATTTAGGCTGAGTTTAAGCAATCTTGCCTACTCACTGATGTGCTGAAAAGATCTGGGAGTCTCTAAGGCTTCCCAGCTTACACTTAATATTTCCTCCTTTTTCTTCAGAACTCTCTTTAGACCAATAACATTCACAAATCCAAATTCTCTGCTTCCGTTCCCAGAACAAGATGTCTGTGTCCAAACTGCCTCTGGCACACTGCCCCGACTGTGTGCTATTCCTCTCACAAGGGCCACAACTTCATGTCAGTAATTAAACTTCCCACTCAATTACCAGGAAGTTCTAAGTCCTTACCCTGCATTATTAAGCGGAATGAGTGCTATTGCAATGGGAGAGATAGGAGCTAGAGTGCTTGGTCTGTCCATGCATACTTTTTCTTCAAGGCTTCTTTAAGCCTCTTTTTTTTTCCTGAAAAAATAAAGCACAGGAAGCACTTTTAAACCTGGCTGACTATATGAGCCATCTAAATTCACATATAGTCATCTAATGTCCTGATATCCTGCAGTGTTTAATACTCTGAAGCATTTCTTGGTATGCTGGTACTCGTGTTTATTCCAGTCCATCACTGAATAAATGACTCAAGATCCCTTACTCATTCCCATCATGGTCAGCATGTTTGAAAATCATGTGGTTTTTTAGAACCTAAATAGCAAACCAGAACCTAACTGCAACATAGGAAGTTCTGCACAAATGTGCGCAAGAACTTCTTTACAGTGAGGTGACGGAGCACTGGAACAGGCTGCCCAGGGAGGTGGTGGAGTCTCCTTCTCTGGAGATGTTCCAGACCTGCCTGGATGCCTACTTACGTGACCTGGTGTAGGGAACCTGCTTTGGCAGGGAGGTTGGACTCGATGATCTCTGGAGGTCCCTTCCAACCCCTACAGTTCTGTGATTCTGTGATTCTGTGATTCTAGCTTCACAGGTTTGAATATTTTGATCACAGCGACTGGTCTTGAAAAGCTTTTGACAAAACCATTCTTTTTACTTCATCCTGCTGAAGTAGTAAACTGACAAAAAATAATGCTCTCTTTTCACTTGTCAGTGCCAAAATGTTAATAGGAAACACAAAAGCAACTTAACTAATTCTAGATGTGTTTAGTGTTTATTGCTGAGATTTAGATTTCCTTGTATTCTTAAAATACTTCCATTGCATTTAAGCAACACTTACATAACCAAGAGCATAATCTCATTGAACAGAAAGCTTCTAGAAAAGGTTTTGCAAGCAGGAATGATTGGAAGAATTGAGAGTAATTTAGAAAAAAGAAACTTCTTTTGCTTTTAATATGATTTTCAATCTTTCCGATGCTGTACTATTGCTATGACTATAAGAAAAGTGCCTAAAGTGAAAATGTTATACACTTAAAATACATTGAAGTGCTCCTGTTCTTGCAGATATGTGAATATTTTACTTTCTCTTGTAGTTCCAGTTTTCTTCCTCACCTAAACTATTATATAGACATCTACACTATGAGATTATATTCCACCTCAAAAGTAGTTGCATTTTGATGGTGGGTGAAACAAGCCATTACACAGTTCAGTGTGTTAAAGTGCTCTGAGACCCCTTGGGAGAACATATTAGAAATATGTGTACCAGAGGTATTATTTCAAGGCAGTAACCCTGCCAACTGTTCAACTGAGACTGAAGCCTTACAGCTGAGTTGTTAACCTCTGGAAACAGGAGTTTAAACTGCAAATGCTGACCTAACCTTACCTCCAGGGGAGCAAATGGTAATAATGAAAAATGATTCAGCTTTCACCTCCTCTCCAAAGACAAAACAAACATTTTAAGCTCTCTTTCTCCACTTAATTTAGGCATGCTTGTTAAAAAAATAATAATTCCTGTGCTTAGTAAGCAGTATTTCAACTTTCTGACTCCTATACAGCAGGAAAATCATGAGGGCAGGTTACTTTCATCCTTGCTTTGTCAGTAGAAAAGAATTCAACTCTTGGCCTGCTCAGAGCTTCCAGCAAAAAGTACAACAAACATCCAAGGTACCTGTGCTGGATATTCAATTTGTCTCAGCATATAAAATCCCAGGAACAAGCAAGGTGATAGGAATAAGACTGGAGAAAATTGACAGGAAATTTGTTACTGTAGATCTGTCAACTTTGGCTGTTATCTCTAAAGAGAAGAAAAAGAGAAAATACTCTCCAGAGATTTAGTAGACCATAAGAGAGGGAAAAAATAAAACCAACCATGTTCTCCTTTGTAAGGCAGAATATTTTCTGATTATAACACATCTTTACAAACTCTTGGAGATAGATATCACAAAGCAGCCTCATCTGGTGGGACTGCATTTATTCACCAGAAGTCGTCGCTGCATGTAGCAAATGCTTTATCTATTCTTCTCTAAATGTCTGACTTACAAATTGAGTGTAATAGTCTGCTTGAAACTCCCAGGAAAAGGGTCTTAACTACTGATTACTGTAGTTACTGATTACAGGTAGATACGGCAAGGAACAACATTTCTCAAATGATAGTATTCACCAGGTTCCCACGCTTTAACCTGAGTTCCTTCTGCTACCAGGAATTGGACCAGTTGGTAAGACAAAATGTGGTTATCTTTATGCTTTCAAACCAGTCAAAACCAAAAATAAAGCAAAGAAATGCAAAATAATTATTATTGCTCTATCTGCATAGTCTGGAGTCCTATGAGGTTTACAGAGGTGCTACACGGAAAAGCGGAGCAGATTTTCTTGCCTTCTTGGGACAAGAAGACAAGAGGAATAACAGTCTGGTGTCTTTTTAAAACCTTGGATAAAAAATTTGAATAAAGGTTTTTTTTGTTTGTTTGTTTTGTTTTTTGCATCTATTTTATTCCTTTACTGTATTTCACCAATAAAAATAGTTGTTTTAATCAGACTTAATTACTTTCAAGCAGAGGAACCGGTGTAATCTATTGACTTAAATAAACTGCTCGTTTTTAAGCCCTAACCTAGGAAACAGGTTGCCAGGAGTAAAAGGCTGTTCTCATGTGACAGTTTTTTAAACACTGATAATCTCAGATAATTATTACTGACTTTTGTGTAATGGTTTAAGTAATTTCTGTCCATATAGAATAAAATATTACTGAGTCAGAGGCTCCAGATAACACAAAATAGTTATAACCTTCATTATTACTTGCTTGAAGTAACCAGCAAATGATCCTCTACTCTTCCCATCTTCCTCCGCCACAAGTCAACTTCATCTTTCAAAAGGCATATTGATATTCTTTCTTTTCTTTTTGGTTGGTTGTTTGTTGTTGTTGTTGCTGTTGTTTTGTTTTTGTTATATCTATTTATTTGTGTTTAGTTTATTTATTATAAATTTCGACATTTATTTAGTGAGATGTATTTAGTGGAATGGGGCATAAAGTGAAATGCTGATCACATGGAAACAACAGCAAAATCAGTTCTAGGTTTGGTAAGGAGGAAGTCTCTGTAGCACTTGAGGACTAACTATGAATTTTAGTGTCCTCATCTTAACTAAATCCAACCTTTCTTTTGTGTTACATTTCCATTAATGCCTTTGTACTAGGTTTCCTTTTCTAAGGTTAGGGAGATGCAAAGATCATAATCAGTATCAATTGGAATACTTTTTATTAATTAAGAAGTAACTTTTAATAAAATCTATTAGTAATAGCAAATAATTATGCGGTAAATTCACTTACCTTTGCTCTGGACACAGGAGCAGTGGCTCATCCTAACATGGCAATGGCATCTGGGCTGTTGTTCAAAACACTCCCAAGCATCCTTTATCCCACCAGACATTCACATAACTGCAGTCCTGTTTCAGATCATTGATTCTCGACAAGGTCTGCACTGCACAGCCCCTTGCTGCTGCCCATACATGCTGGTGACCTCCTATATTTTGTCTGGCCATTGGTGTCCTGAATGTCCCCATTTTTGGGGATCTGGTGGGACTACTGCTTTCTGGAGTTCTCATTTCTCAGGAATATCACACTCCTTTTCAGCACATTCCATTTCCACGGTTTGGCCTGGAGATTTCTAGTAACTGTATCTCTCCCTACACACACGAATGACCAAGGCACTCTGTCATACAGAAGGGGATGCTATGGGACCCTGTACTCCCCAGCCACAGCACATCTTCCTCTCTGCACAGAACACTTAAGCTTATTTATTTGTACTCATATGTGTGGTACATGTATGAAACAGAAAATATGCTTACGTGCTAAGAAATATTTTACAGCTTTGAATCTTCTATTAAAAAATATCTTCAAGTGCTGATTGTAAAAGGTTCAGGTGATCCCACAAGAATGTACAATGCACTCTGTATATTATTCCTCTACAATGTCCATTATCAACAACAAAAACAAAATGAAAGAAAAGAAAAAGACCCATTTATTTTCTGAGACCAACCTGAATTATCTATAAAAATTAAAACATAGTTTAAAGTAAAGGTAATTTTTACACTTTTTTCAATTCAATTGATTTAGTTACATTTATATTAGAATATGAATCATAACAATAGATTAAATTATAGTAACAATAAAACCAAATTATCTGAAGTTCTATATTTTCATATTTGCCATCCCAATCACTGCCCTCTACCATTTCCCCACCAGGGAAAAGTCAGCTCTCCTGTCAATATCTTTGTATTATCATTTTTGCTAAGACAAGAGACTAAAGATAGATTTTTCACGTGTAATTCAGTTATGAATCTGATTTTATTGGAATTAGATACTTTCAATCCCAGCAGTTATCATGAGGCAGAACCTTAAATTATTCACTTTTCTGTGGTGAATTATTATCTATATTGATTTTCAGGTGAGTAGGATTTTGGTTAAGAAATCCATCCTTGAGTAAAGTGAAAAAATCCATCCTATAGAAAGAGAAAAGCTGTTTTGTTTCTGAGAATAGTTTTTATTGGTTTTATTGTTTTTTGTTATTGTTTTTTTTTTAGTTTGGTATCAGAGAAAAATATTTAGTTCATTTCAATATGACAACTCATCACAGCTATACAGAAGTTGGAGTATCAGAGGTAAACATGGCACTAAAATGGTGAACATTATTAAGTAGATCTAATTCTATCTAAACCAAATTTTTCACCATGTTTTTCCTAAAGTTATGGCAGCAAATCACCGTGGTGTTATGGTATTAAGCTCTGTTAGATTCAATATTTGAAATGTGCCAGAAACTGCAAAATCCTTCTCAAGAGATCTTCCAGCTTGCTAAGGATCTGTGATCAGGAAAATTTCTCCCCTACTCTTTGCTGTTCGATTCTTCAGGCAGTTTCCCAATCATTAAAAATGCCAGAAATGCCACAAGATACATTAAAAAAGGAAGTAATATCTTTACTAAGCTCATTCCCATCAGAAAGCATTTCTTTCCTTTGAGAGGATCATACTTCTGTTGCTTACATGCAGAGAATGCAAATGGGAAAAATCTGCTTGAAGAAACATTGTCAGAAAAGGCATATGCTGTGCAGACTCCTAAAAACACTTCCAGTTACTCAAAGACTGCATCAGGCAGTGCCTTAGGCATATGTAAGGTACTGTTGTACCCTGACAGTGTCTAGCTACTGCAGTAACTTTTGAATTCTTAGTAGCTGCTAGGATATTGAGCTCAAGTCAATGCTCAGAGGACAAAACTAAAAGTATTCTTAGTACCATAAGGAGGTTGGATGGAATGAAGACACACTGAAGCACAATAACAATATTTGATAGCACAGATCCTCAGGTAAAAAATCACAGAATCACAGAATCATAGGAGTTGGAAGGGACCTCCAGAGATCATTGAGTCCAACCCCCCTGCCAAAGCAGGTTTTCTACACCAGGTTGCACAAGTAGGCATTCCAGGCGGGTCTTGAACCTCTCCAGAGAAGGAGACTCCACAACCTCCCTGGGCAGCCTGTTCCAGTGCTCTGTCATCCTCATTGTAAAGAAGTTCTTAAATATTTATCTAAATATCTAAAATATTTGTTTTCAACACAGTCACCACCGTTAACTGTGCATTTTTACGAGTGATGGACAAGAGCTTGAATGCCACGCCCATCAAAATCTGAACCAGCAGAGGTGACCCACTATCACTGTTGTCAGTGTTGCAACGTACCACCCACAAACTCACTGTGCTCACATCCACTGTTTGGTTTCCACTAATGTTCAGCATGCATGAGTGAATGCTTATGGGTACAATTTCTTCCACACAGTGGAATTCAGTTCCACACCTTTACTTCATACATGCTTTCACATCAGATGCCATTTTTACAGACTGTTCATCTGCTGCCCTCTGTCGCACAGCACCAAAATATGATAGAATATTGGCAAGAAAGTTCAACCTCTACTTTCTTACCACTAAAATCTGCCTCTGACACTGTGGGCCAACATAATAAAACAGGAGGCACAGCTTTCAGATCAGCTTTTATAAATATCAACCTTTTATGCAGGTTTTATGCTTTTATAAGATCTGAAATAATACATTTGAAATAAATTTTTCTCCTTTTCTACTTGAGCATTTTCATTTTGAAAAGCCTAGGCCATTTAAGATCATATAGTCCACCCTCTGTAGTGAGATAAGCACTTACAAGGTGAGGTAAACAATTTCAAGAAATAGGAAATGAAGGAGAAAGCAAAATCACAAGAGTTTTTCTGTCACAACAGTCCCTAAGGCTTTGAGGCATCAGAAAATCTTCTGTACTTAATACTGAATGTGCTGGCAAAACTTCCAGATAAGACATCAGGAAAGGTAAATGGATTTTGGTAGTAGAATAGATTGTATTAACTTATCAACTTGTAATTTACTGAAATACTTTACAGAGAATCACAGAATTACAGAATTATAGAGATTGGAAGGAATATTTTGAAATCGTACAGTCCAACACCCTGCTAAAGCAGATTTGCTGGAGTAGTTTGCAATAGAAAGCATCCAGGCAGGTTTTCAATGTCATCAGAGGATCAGATTTAACAGCCTTGCTGAACACAGTATCCACTGTTCTCTACTCATCTAACCAGCTGGTCGTGACATCACAGAAGGGTAACAGACTGGTCAAGTATGACTTCTGTATGGTGAAAATGTGTTGACTACTCTTGATAACCTTCTTTTGTTCTACTTGCTTGGAGATGACATCTGAATAAGCTGCTCCATCACCTTTCTAGGAATGGAGGTGAGGCTAACTTGCTTCTAGTTTCCAAGATCACCTTTCTTGCCCTTTTTAAAGACAAGAGTAATATTGGCTTTCCTTCAATATTCAGGCACCACTCCCGTTCTCCATGACCTTTCACTGATGATAGGAAGTGGTTTGGTAGTCAATTTTGTCAGCTCCATCAACACTCATGGATGCATCCTGTCAGGACCCTGGAATTGTGTATGTCAAGTTTTCCTATTTGCTATAATTTTTCATGAAAATAATAGGAGGCATTACTTTTGGGGCAGCCTATATATACACTTGTGGAACTTTCAGATCTTTCACCCTACAGTACATTGATCACCTTCTATATATCTTGTATCCATCTTCTTGCTGTTTACTTATCACTGGAGGAGTTGGCTCCACTCCTGTGTCTTCAAGGAAACAACTTAGGTCTCCAGTATTTGGCCTATCACTCATCCTCTCCATTCTCAACACTTTAAGGTTCTGGTGCAGTGTCAAATAGATGTTTCAGTATATTTTTCATATTTTCTTTGGCATTATTCTGCACTGAAGAACAATTCTAATCAGACTACGAACAACTTCCGCACTAAGCACTAGGAATGAGACAATGCTTCAATAACCACAAAAATCTTAAGAGGCTGATGCTGAAGCTTAGTACCCCACCTTGGCTCAGTTGAGCACTGATTAGACCCAGAAGCCAAGTGTTTGAGCTCATCCGGGTTCCAGATTACAGATGTTTCTAGTTCTGAGATTCCACCTTGCAGATTTTTGTACCAGACGTTCTCTGCCTATAGTTTTTTAATAAAACGAGCAACTATTCCCAAACTGTTTCACTTCAGCAGTGTTTGGGTAATGCATCTCCGTTTTATAATAAGATAAACCTAAAGAGGGAATGCATAATTAATTATGCATTAATTAGGCATTTATCTTTGCAACAGCCAGAAGGATAACAAAAGCAGTGTATAGTAGCCATGAAGATAAACACAGCATTTCGCATGTATAAAATATTCCCAGAAATCTAAGTTCCATTTCATTGTTAGATTTTTTTTTAAAGAATGATTTTCTTGGTTACTTTCCAGAGGTAGAAGTCACAGAGGCTAATTTCAGATTGCTCAAGGCCTTGGAAACAGATGTATTTTTGCAAACATTGCCCTAAAATTAAAAAAAAAAAAAAAGTGAGCAGGACCCACACAGACTCATAAGTAAATGACACACAAGAGAGTTTCACTCCTCATGAACTTCAATTTCCTATAGTTTCTACAGTTTTCAGAGTTTTCTGTCATTCATCAGCATCTTCTGGTTTTCAAAATAGCCAAACTACTAGGCGGAAAAAAACAACATTGTTATCTAGGGAGATTGACAAACTGTTTTCTGTAGTGAGTGGTTTCTTTTGATCAGTGTATGAGCTCCACTGAGTTCTCACCTATGTGTTGAGCAATTCAAGAAAGACATGAGAAATGATCAGCAGGATCAGCAGGAATAATGAGGTGTTTCAGTGTTAAGGTCTGAAGGAATATGGATTGCTTAGACTTAAATAAAATGAGATTGGGAGGGGGAACATGGAAAGTTATAGTATACAAATCACTGCTTAAAATTGTATCATGAGGATAGAATAAAATATTTTTTATGTTCACAGTGAATTGGAGAATCTTAAAAGACGATGAGGAAGGCTCAAGGTAGAGATCAAGAAAATCTTTGCAATGTAAAGGCAATAAAGCACTGGAACAGATAACAGGAAATGCTGAGGAATTTGCAGAGACTGACATGAATGTTTGTCTAGAGATTACACAATAGCAGCTAACTACTTTGGACCAGGAAAATAGATCAGGAAACTTGAAACTCTTCAGTCAGGATTTTGTGATATAATTAAAACAAACAAACAAGCAAACAAACAAAACCACTGCATAATAAATATATACCTATACACATAAAGCAGTATATATATATAAAATTAGTAATAATTATTCAGCAATCCACCTTCTCCCACAGCTGTTCGCTTTCTTTCTGATGACGGTACGTACAGCAGTACAATTATTGATCCTAGAGACAAGTGAGATATTTTAAGGTTAATTCAGTATGTAGCCTTTAGATTTTGTAGAGTTAAAGCCCCAGGTTTTGTAACATGATCTTTCCCTCGGTAAAAATAGTTACTGTAAGAATATATGGAATTAATTATGGAAACTGGGTTCTTCCATGGGATCACAAAAAAAAGTACTGTTGGGTATAGGTGGAGCAAAACAGCAAGTGTCTTAAGACTAAAGCACTTAATGCCTACCAATTTTTTTTTCATTTGCACTGGAGTAGGTGGTTGTTCTTGTTCCTTTTGAGAATAATTCTTCCATATCCTAATATGATGTAATTCTGGAACTGTAGGAACAAAATGAGAACTTATTCCAGGTAGGAAAAATTGAAGGATGCTTAATCTGTTTGCTTATAGCAGATGAAATAAATTATACCCATTAGTGTAGTAGTAAACAGCTTCTTTTAATCAAGCATAAGATCAAGCTGAAATGATCTGTACATACCATCAGAAATAAAAGGCCAGCCCTAGCATATGTATCATTTTATTAGAGTTTAATAATTCTCATTTTATGGGTAGAATTATAATGAAGATTACTTATTAAGTATTTTGGGTCAGTAAGCATGACAGATACAAAAAGTTACTGAACCTCAAAAATATTTCATGGACCAAATTATTCTAATGGCCATCAGTTTCCCAATAATAATTATTTTCAGCTAAACATAAGCAGGTTTATGAGGGCATGATTTCTATGCCTTTCTTCAGCAAGGTGGATGAGAATTTAGAAACAGCACCGAATAAAAACAGAGATATTACACCTCCAAGGAAAAGCCTTCCTTAAATGATCAGAACCAATATCAATAGCTTCAGACCAGCTCTTTATCTGGGATTGTTCAGCATGCAAGCTTTCAAGCAGAAGTGTGAACCTTCCCTTGGTTAGACTCCCACTACCTAGAAAGCATAATGACCCATTAATTCCTCAGGTTTGTTCACCTGAAAGTGCAAGTTTAAGAACTAGATTTGTCTTCCCCAGGGGAGGAGGCTGAATCAGTAACTAACCTCAGACAGTATTTGATCTGACCTGAAAGGTGACTGAAGCACAGCACTGCACAGATGAGTGCTGTCTTTGTAAGTCCTCTCCTTAGTGCTTCTAAGCACAATGGTCTCTAACAGAGTTTCTCGGTTTAGTTTGCAGACCTGCAAGCTGAAAGTGACTCTCTTCTTTTTCTTTGGAAGTATAAAGTGTCAGTTATTTGAGGATTTGAAGCTGCAATACACTTTCTATTCTTTTCGTTTTTCTAACTTCTAGTTCAAGGTAGAGGCATTCATATCTTCAGGAGATAGAAAATCTATAAAAAGTCAGAAGGCTTAACATTTTAGCTGAAATAAACTGAACAGAGAATCTGTCATAAGACACTTATTAAGATCTTGATCTATTTTTCAACTGCAAAATTATTAATAAAGTAAAATATGTCTGCTCATGACAATTTGATCAAAAAGCAAAGTGTAATGTTTTTAATAACTCCATTTGTTTCACTGGAGTCTTCTCTCAAACCAGTTCAGCTTTTCTCCATGATGTTCTCCAGATTTAATAGAAATTAAAAAATGGAACGTTTCCTTTTAACTGAAAAATTTCAATCTAATTCTGGTTTTACTTTTTATGGCTTGCTGTTTTACACATTTCAGGATATCACAGGGAACCTGACCCATGGAACAGAAATATTAGCTCTTCTTCACTGCTGCTCACTCTTAGAGCATATTAAGTGGCTACTGTCACAGCTGGACATTCAGTGTGAGGCAGATCATTTGCAAGGGGTCACAGATTCTCATTCAAACTCACGTACATGCCAAACCAGAAGAGAAGGATGGATGGCCCACCTCTAGCACTTGTTTTTTGGCATAAAGGTAGCTCTTTTTGCACAAAGACTTTCAGGAAGTTTTCATAGTCTTCCAGCTGTCACTGAAGTTTGTTGGTAAGGCAAGACAAACAAATCTGGTTCCCTGACCACCTTGTGCTACAGTGCCAAAAATATCTCAATATTCTTCCAAGTTGGCATGACTTGTGAAGTTCATTAAAAAAAATAATAATAAAATAAAAAAAAAATTGTGCTCTATGTTGGCATAAATAAGAAAGAAAATTATGCCTATAATTTAAAATCTGGTAAGCTGAAACTATGATAAATTCCAACTCAAAATCTGAAATGTTTCCTCAGTTTCAACAAAAAAGTTTTATTTATGTAACCCACTGCATTGAAATCAAGGGAATTCAATGGGAAAATAAATGGCATGATAGCATGCATGGTTATTCCAGAATCAGGAACACAAACCATACATTTTCACTTTCTGGTCATTATTTTGACAAATATATCTCAGCATAAATCTAATTTTCTAGCACAGAAATTTGCTAAAGATGTTTTGAAGTTTTGAAGTCTCTCCAAACATTTTTTCTTGAACCAAGCTTGATGCCTGAGGTGAAAAATGACATTAAGCCAAATGGCATACCTGCAGAGGCCATATAAGTAAAAAAGAGAGATCGCAGAAAAGAAAGAAAAATTAAATGCTAAAAAAATAAAAATAGAGACAACCATGAGAAGAATCAAGCTCACTACAGAAAGGTTTGTGAACTACCCTAAATAACAGGTAAAATTCCAATCAATGTGTGAGAAGAACTAAGGCAAGGAATATACTCAGAGGGCACAGGGAGTGGGGAGAAAGGGGCAAGGGGTGTCACTACTACCTCTGGGGTAGAATATGAACCTCTTCACCATTGTCCCTGTATGCCTTCACCCTGGGAATGCACTTATGGAAAAGTTCCAGAAATTTTAGCTATGCAGAGTATTATTCTCTGGAAGGTGGATCACTGGGTGGAAGCAGCACTTGTGTTTACAATGACAGCAGATAATAAAAGCAAGATAAGTATTTGAGTTGGTTGGTAATTTGTTTCCTTGAAATGTAACCATAGCTGTTTGATTTCTTAAGAAAAAAAAAAAAAAAAAAAGCAACCATCACAAAATGAAGATGAATATGTCTCTATACTCTTAACATGCAGGTGCTGAAATAATTCTTTTGCAGTGTAAACACTCACAGTGCCTGAAGTACAGCTTATTGCAGCAAGTTGATGGACACCAAGAAACACAAAATAGTGATTCATCAGCATTGAGAAGCTGCAGATTTAAGCCAGAGCAGCAGCTGCTAACAGGTGCTTCATACTCTAATATTTGTGCTCAGCCTTTTCTCCTTGTTGCGGAATGGAAAATTTGACATTAACGCTCCCTGCAAATTTTTCACAGTTTAAGCCCTTGTGATTCTGTTGCATTCAACATATCCTAGATTAGGAAGTAAGAGAGAGAAACACAGGTGCAGCGCATACTGAACTATGACAGAAATGGCCTGAAAGTTATACAAGCTAAGAGGGAGGCACGATTCCTCTGCCACAACTTGCTCAGGTCAACAATCAAAAGAAATAATGAAGATTGTGGGTTCACATGGCCAGGGGTGACTCGTCATCTGAAAACACAGACTAATGGAGTTTAGTGCTACCCAGAATTTGACATCACATTCCAGTTGCTGTCCTCTCTTCATTTCAATTGCATTAAGGCATTTTTTATTTTAAATTAAAATTAAAGTTTTAAACTGACCCACGCTAGGAATTTGTCTCCAAAAAATTATGAGTGCCTTTCTTTTTCCTTTCTATAATCAACTGTTGGAACTTCCAAATGCTAATGAAAGAGCTCAGTCATTTAAGTAGCCTTACAGTGCATTTGTGTTAGTGCTTTATTTGCAATTAGCCTATACTACCAAAGAATTCCAACCATTTGGAATTTAAAATGCAATTTTATATGAGTGAGCAGACGTACTTGTGGGCACAGGATCTTGGACTGGACACAAACTCTGCTTGAATGAACCAACCTACAGGCTCTAATCTCTTTGTATCACAGTAACTCCATTTGAGAAATGAAAATGATTTCTTCCCCACACTCATTATATGCTCAATCTGTTCCAAGTCCTTTAAAGACCAAGAAATCAGTTGGTGTAAATGTAGGAAATTTTTTTCAATTATGTTTATAACAGACTTTGAGATACAGGATGTTGTCAGTGAGAAAACTATCCCCTACAGTGGAACTTGAATATTGATTCAATGTGTAAGAGCTTATGTAGGGAAGAATTCACAGAAAGAAGTACAAAAATTTTTTTTCAAAGTTTTGTCCACCTTCCTTCTCATAGTGGCATGGTTATTTCTCTTTGCCCTATGCCCAGGAAAGATGAATAACCATATTAATTTTATCAACATTTATTTCAGACTAGGTACAGAAAAGGGACTGGATACAGCACTGAAAGCTGCTGCTATATGAAGTGTACTACAAGAGAATAAATTTGATTTGTCAATTCAATATCCATGCGATTAAAAAATAGCAGGAAGGACTTAGCAAGCACTGTCTTAAGTTACCTGGATAATACTTCACATCTGTTTGTCCCTGGTTGTTGGAAAAGTCACTGCTGTCGTCGTTCCCCCCTCCCCCCCCCCCCCTACCCCCGCATAAAATATTGCAAACTCAGTAAGCTAATCAGGCTTTTCATAGTAGAGATTATCAGATAAATGCAACTGGAAGTGAAAGAACAGATACAAGTTCAGAAAGTACGTATTATTTTATGAACACTGCATTGCAAGTTTTTCTTTGTTCATCTATTGCCTAAACAGCTGTAGTTTGTAGAATTTTGACAGAGTATGTGTGTAGTTAATACTCCACAATCCCACTGTTTCTTTTCTTTCCACACAAATACAATTGAGTCATTTATATGCAGAGCTGATGATAGCTTTTCGTATTAATATTACCCAACTCCACGTGTGTCCTAGTAAGTCATTAGAGTTCCTAATGATTGATAAATACCTCACTGGAGTCCGCAGAAGACTTACATTGGCTATTGGGGGCAAAAATGTCAAGAATTTTATTCTTCTATGTACTTCAACTAATGAGCTCCAGAATACAGAAGAAATTCCTCTTATTAAGTCCAAGGGCATCAGTTTGTACTCCGTGTTCTTTTACTTTTGGGACATGCCTGGATTATCTTCAATCTCTGGTCTGTCATTATTGTATAGTGGACTTATGCTTTCCTGTGTTCTTTTTATTTATACAGCTGAATAACCTTTTGCTATTTGTTTAATTTCCTTTGCAAACTCTGGCTCAGACTGACTTTTGGCAGGTCTGATGTTATCTCCGTACTTCTTGATCTTTTAAACATAATTGTGTTGCTGAGCAGGACATTTTCCTGTTGCTGGTAGGGTGTCTACTTACTCCTGTGATTTGCTTTGTGGTGATTATTCATAAAGTGAGATGTGGAGCCCTATCCTATGATATCCCCAATTCCAGAATATAAACTCCACATGGTTTTCGGTACTTCTGTACAATAAGATTTCAGGGTGCCAGTTGATCTCTTCAGTGCAACTGATTTGGTAAATCTTAACATCTTCATTCACACCGCAGATGCCAGCCACCTCGATGTTTCCTCGAAAAACAGAAAACAGCTTATGGCTGCCACAAGCAATCATGAAACATTTTTTCTTCTGAAATAATGCAAGTACCAGCCCACTGGTGAGATGGCTTATCTGCCACCTTCGGCTTTTTTGAATTGCACAGTTGTTGTAGTCTTAGACAACTTGTTTATTAACATTTGCCCCACAGCCTGATCTCTTTGGCACTTTTGGACGTGCCAACTTGCCACTGAGAAGGAGCCATAGACTCCACAGACTTTATAGACTCCTGTAACCGAAATGTGTTGTATAATCTGTTCTCTTTTCTTGTGCTTAATGGAACATGAAATTCTGTTTTTCCATACATCTGATATTTAAAGTATCACATTCATAGTGTTTGTTATTGTAATGTCCTGTCAGAACCCAGAAATTTTAATGGTGAATTTATATCACCAGAGAGCTCTTTCTATCCATCTGTATCCTGTCTACAACCAAAAAAGAAAATTCATCAAAATCACAGACTGCTGACCCATTTTCCTGAGAATACATAGGAAATAAGTAATGGGTCACATTTGATGAGGTCATGTTAAGGAAGGGCTCATAGTAGCTTTCCTTAGAGGCTCCTCACACCATGACTACTTTACATTCACACTTCTACATGCACCAGCTTTAAACTGCTGGTGACTCACTCCTTTTCAGCCAGCAGCTGCTTCCTGAACCTTATGACAAAAATGTTGAGCTCTGCTCCCTCTCATTGCCACTGTTTTCCCTGAGCACTTTCACCTGTTCCTGGTTTGATGAATGTCTCCTCCACCTCTTTCTGCCTCTTCCCAGGCTGACACAGAAAAGTTTTTATATGTTGTACGTGGAAGGTCTAGGACTTACCAGGTGACCCCCTGGCTCGTTTCCATGCTCCCTGTCACTGCTTCAGAACCAGTTGATATTCTCTTGGCAGCTCACCCTGACATGCATATTGCTAAATCCCTCTCACTCCCAGGAAAAAAAGAGTCCAGAAATTATTCTGGTCACAGCCAAAAGAATACACAGAGCAGTCAGGAGCAAATTGACCCTTGGCTTTTATAAACAGTGTGCACGAGTCAACGCTTTGAGAGCGGACTGCGTGTTGAGTCATGCAGCGAGGGGCAAATGCCACTTCCTAGGCATCAGCAAAACTAATCACTCAAGAACAATGAGCATGGCAGACTTCAACATATGATGGAACCATAGCAAAGGTATTTGTTTAAGTAGACTTGAAGGGGTTCCAGTGTTCTATAACTGATGTGGAAGGTTATAACCACCATAATGAAGAATCAGAATAATAGGAGGAAGAGTAGTGGTCAAGTGTGCAAATTTCACAAATTGCATCCCTACAGTTATTCTGCATCGGCAAGGACATCTTGATTTATCCAAATAAGTGAGACTAGGCTACAAACCAATGAAGACTTGCATCACTGCAATAGGACAGTGGAAAAAACAACTAGAGAGGTGCCCATGGCCACAAAAGCAAAAATTTTACAAGGTATTTTTAAGAATTCTTCTATCTGCACATACTGCTTGGCAAAAGGACAGAACAAATCTCAGAGCCAATTTTTGTTAAAATGTCACCATCTTTAATGCAAACAGCTTTACTCAGTATATGATCTCACAAGAAGTGCAAAAGTGAACAATTGACTCAGAAAATAAACCTATAAAGTTGAAAATGCAGCACGAACATAAAAAAAAAAATAAAAGGGAAAAGCGAAAAAAAACACTAACAATTTCATTAAAAGCAGTTCCTTTTCAAAATGTAAAAATTTTTGGACAGTAAGTACTGCAAAGCTTTCATTATCACTGCTATTTTCATTGTTTATGGTGTGTAATTATGCTTAAGACTAGAAAAGTAAATGAAAACTACTCAGTGAAACCATTAAAACAGGAACATTATCTGAAAAGCAAATTCTAATAAAGCATAAATTTAAATCTCATAATAATCTCATAATAGGAGAAGAACTCCTATTATTTCAGCATATGCAAAACTGTCATGGAGTGTAAATTTAGCTTGAATCTCACAGCTCTGTCAGGCCAGCCAATGATCTGAGTATCTTCATAAAGAACAGATGCACAATACGATAACTCAGACAGCTTGCTGAGTTTCCTCTGCCAGTGGGACCCACTTGGTGCAGCCAGAGTCAGAAGCTTACTTTCTCACACTGTAGCAATGGCATTGCTCCAGTAGCAGCTCTCATCTTCCACCCAGCTGCTGCTCTTTATATGCAACCTCAGAAAGAGAGTATTCATTATGCATCAATTCCAAAGGCCTCAAAGAACAATGGGACCTACTGACTGCTTCTTAGCAGGTCATTCAGCATTCTTAAAACTATTAGAGATAGTAAATCTCTGCTCTGCCCATCCAGCCGTAGATGTGGTTCAGAGCAAAGTGAACATTCAGCTCAAAAGAATGTGACATCACAAATATGGATTTCCTAGAAATAGAAAACTTGGATGCTGTAGGGCTGCTGAAATTTTCTCATGGGTAGAGTTCTGGAATCTTTCAGTTTCTCCACACTGGAGATTTTCTTTAGAAGGGGTTTCTCTTCAAGTGCATTTTCATTTAAGAGACTTCATTCCTTGTTTGCATTTCTCCTCTAAAGCCAGCCTACTTTGGATGAGTCATGCTGTCAGCAGGCATCTGAGCTTCGAGCATGTTGGATCTGCTGTCTTTGGTCATAAATGTCTCTGTGATTTCTGGGAATTTAAGGCATGGTTCTCTGCACTGCAACAAGCCAATTTTTTCCACAAGCTCCTTGTTAAAGGAGTGTAATAGGACTGTAGTGGGCATTTGTGAAAAAGTGTGAAGGACTAGCAAGACCAAAATACTAACTTCACCTTAACAGCAAAAATAACCAAAAACATTGCTAGAAGAACTTAACTTAAGATTTTAAATTCTCTCTTTTCTTCCATGTCATCTGCTTCAGGAATACTCACAGAAAGCACTACTTAGAAAACAAGTTATTGTGGTCTTGCGTAGAGTAATATACTCAAAGGCAGTTAAATCTCCAGAAAAGGGTGGTCAGCCCCTGATGACAAGCTGACTTCTTTCTCCATCACAAAGGTCCTTGCATTGGTCCCTTTTGACTGGGTGATGTTTTCCAAACAACCGTATCAATGAATTCTTATCACCTTGGGTTTTGCTGCACGTAGTACAATAGGTGCTTCTGGAGCCTGTACTGTGTTGTTGTGATCCAGCATGTTCCTCATAGGATCACAGATACGAGTCCTCCATTTTTACAGATTCCCCCCAAACTGTTATTCAGACTTCACAGCACCATGTCTCAAAAATGTTCAAATTCCTTTGATGTATATTATTCAATATTTTGCATTTAAAAAAAAAAAAAAACAAAAAACCCTCATTAATATTTCAATTAAATCTGCCACAATTGGGGGAAAAAAATGTCAGTATATCACTGATTTGGAAGGTTTTTCTGTGTATGTGTGTGTGTGCTCTTTTTATTATTGAAAACATAATAAATTGTGTCTCAAAGCAAAGTAGAGTGCTGTAAACATTCATAAATCATTATTACATAGGCACAATCTTAATTTACAACTCCTATATTTCCAGGAAGGAAAATAACCTATTTATTTATTTTACAGTAGTATACAGTTATCTCTCCCTTAATTTGAGTACCAAATACATTATAACTTCCTAACTGGGAAATGAACTTTTAAATACAAAGCTCTATAAACAAACAACCCTTTCTTAAGTAATAAAATTGTAGCCAAATACTCCACATTTCTTACTGCAATGAATCACCATTGTTCAGATACTATAACTGGAGATCACACAAACACATTTATGGTCAGACATCTTAAAGAAACATGAATTTCCATTTAGGTGCAACCTATTACATTGAGATATGTTATTCCATATGTGGAGGGCTGTTATTTGTGAGATGGAGAAATGACAAACTGGATAAAAAATGTTTCCCATTTTTAGATTATGAGTAGGTCAGTTTTCTTTCAGTCCTAAGGTGAAAGGTAATACATGAAAGTTTGGTCTGGTGAATTTAGTGAAAATTGTGTAGTGATTCTGGAGTCTAAAGTTGTGGATTGCTGTCTTGGACTACATCATCCATAAATTTAAATGGATTTTTCATCAGTACCAACCTCAACTACGTCAAAAATAAAGGATTATTGTACCAGATCTTTCAAATGAAAGATTATTCACTTAGTAAAAGCTGAGGCCGTTTTCCAGAGGAACATACATTTTAGGGTCTGTATATCAATGGAGAAAAAATTCAAAAACAGTTTGGGGAAAAAATATTTTAGCTTGGGAATTTTTCAGCACAAAACCAGACATGTCAATGATACTTTTATGTCCTTTTTATAGAAACTTGCAGAGTGAAGCCAACCAATCTGCAAAAATTATGCATATACCATAAGAGAGCAAATATTCCAATTCCCTGTGCTGTTTGATCTCACAGTCTAGAAGAGAAGCAGAACTATATTTAATGACTCCCACAGCCAGAATTTCAATTTTAAAAATCATCCCTAAGCCCTATTGTTCTTTGAAACATGAAACCTCCATCTCATTTTCCTGCCCAAAGAGTTTGAAACAGATGATGGCAGGATCTTTCCATTAAATTGCTGACAGGTAGCTGGCTGCCAGTATTCTAGCTAGGAGCCAGAGAGGTCAAGGCTGCAGGTGAATGTTGTGCATGCCTATACAAGTCTTGCAATAGATAAATGCAGAAGAGAAGGCTTTTTAGAAGCAAACGCCATGAAGACATAAGGAGTGGAGATTACAGAATGAGGAAGATGTGCTTCATCCACTTGTACTTACATATCAGCTTCAGATGATGAAGTCCATAATTGAAAATTATGGTAGAAGTACTGGTGGCATTTTGTCAGCATCGCAATTATCAGGTCCACAGAGTTGCTCATGTGACATATCACTCTAAGAAAATGGTTCTCTTAGAAACAGATTTGTTTCATGGGCTGAATAGCAGCTTCTCCCGTACCAAAGAACTGTTCACAATTTCTGTTTAAAAGAGAAACCGGGATTTTTTTTATTTCAGCTGGGATGGAATCATTTGCTACAGAGTGCCTGGTAGGATGCCATGGTTTGTTTCTGGGACAAGAACAATGTTAGTCGCTGCAGTCCTGTCCAGAGCCAAGGCCATTCTCAGCAAAGGGCCCAAGGAGCTGGAGGGAACAGAATGGGGACAGCTGACTTAAACTGGACAAAGGGATATTCCATATCGTATGACAGCATTTGGAAAGAGTTTTGAAGAGGGTGGGAGTTCATGAGTTTAATTTTTTCTCCTGATCCTCATCCTCAATAACACTGGAAAAGTGAGCGAATGATTGGTGCTCAGCTGATGGATTAGACCACAACAGTTCATTGCTGTAATGCAAATAACTTTCTCCTTTTGGAGTTTCATCTTTCAGAGATATTCATGCATGTTCCTATGACGTGGCAGTGAGGGGTAGGAAAACACAGAAGACTACCTCCCTCACCTGCTCTTACCCCAGTAAAAACACACACAGGTTAGTGTTGGAAAGATAACAGGAGACCTCACAGTGTTGGTCAAGAAAAGAAAATAACAGAGTTCAGAAGAAGAGATTTTACAATAAAGAAAAGGTGAAATTAATATAGTAGGAATAACAAAAACTAATAATAATAGAAATATATGCTTTCCTCAAGATTCTGCATACAACAGTGTTACTGTTGGGCTGCATGGAGCACAGAGATGCTGATAACAAGGAGTTAGCCTACATCTCCTGTTTAGTATTCATCCCTATTTTCCCTTGCTTCACGTTTCAGTCCTTCAAAAGTTAGCTGACACCAATTTATACTAGCTTGAACTTATTTCTGCTATACCTCCTCTAAAAATTGCTTATTTAACTTGAAATACAAAACCATTTCATATTCCAGAACCTAAATGTCACATAGATACTGTAAGAAGTGAGGCATTTGCAGTTCAGAGGATGGATTTTGATTTCATAAGTGTTTAGTGATAGGGGAGAGTTTGAAAATATTTCTGTCCTAACCAGATATTTTAACTGAAATTAGTTTGTCCATTCTGTTTAATAAAAGATAAACTTCAGTTCCTGAAACTCCCTGATGAAGGATTGTGTTTTCATAAGTAAGGTAGCTCGGTTACATTGTGCAAAGAAGGATTTCTGTCTCTGCCACACTGTAACATAAATCACATATTATGTACGAATGTATCATGTGAACTCTCATCGTTTTATGGGATACTGAGACAGCTCTTTTTCTCTAGAGCCTGCTGGTAGTCCGATAATGGTCTTAGACCTTGACATTAGTGCCTTTAGGTAATGGGACATGTACCAGCAAATCCTATTGACTATAAATAAAGGGGGAAAATATAGATGCTGAAGACAAATTTTTCTTAGTTACTAATGGAAGAAAATAGTGAAAGTGTGCTTGATTGCCGATATACAGAGAGCTTGAAGAACTAAAAGGCTGTTTACAGTGAAGTGGCAAATGCTGATGGAAAATTGTTTTGGCAGCATGTGAGGAAATGGAGAAGTGAACAAAAGACAAAAGAAATAGACCATGTGAAGCTTCCTGTAAAAAAAATCCTGCATCAACCTTTCTAACTTTAGGGAAACTATGAGTTAAATGTTTTATCCCTCTTATTTAAGTGTTTAAAATTTTAAAAATACTTCTAGAATTTAGTTGCCATTTATGCTACAAACCCACAGCACGACAGTAGTATTAGATGGAAACTGCAGGAGTACCACTGCAACATGGCATTGGTAAGATCTTGTTTGAAATAGTATGTGCAAGACCACTCATCTATGCTAAAGTTAAAATAGCAGTAGAAGAGGAGGAAGGAGAATTTAGAATGTCTGTTAAGTAAAGTTGTACAGTGACATATTGCAGAACTTGAGCTCTTTAGACATGCAAGGTACGAGATGGAAGGAGCATTTGAAGACCTTAGAAACATGTATTTGGATTAGTATCAAGGAAAAAATAAACCCTCGTGTCTTATTCTTCCATAAGCTCTGACATAATTACTGAGTAAGATTCTGAGGATATCCCCAGATTTGTGAACTGAAGTTTGTTTTAAGACGATCTTCAAATCATAGTGGTAAGAGCTGTATAACACAGTAAAGAAATGTCTGCAAGTTGATGACTCAACATCAGTACCATAAACAGAGATAATTATTGCCCTTAGAGTCCTTGAGTACTGCCTCTGGCTTCTGAAGTAAAGCTCTGGCTACCAGAAGAGAGGTGTCCAGAAAAATTATTCCTACTGTATAGATCTGAATAGTATCTGTCACACCTGTGCAGATGTTTTTGCTAGGCTACAGCATCTCAAATGGCATTAGTTGACCACAATTCTCTTTAGAATCAGGCCATGAGTGCGGATAATCAAACTTCAGGTATATTATGTGCTGTGTAGGCAGAGTGATATCCAAGGAACTGAATTATTATAAACTTGAATTGCATCTATACTAAAATGTTTTCTCAGAGATTTCACATGTTACATTTGGAGGCCAGGGAGGATTTCCCCCAGATGAATGTTCTATTTTCTAGGGGAGGAAGGTTTTGCTTTTAGCTTTGAAGCAGAAAATGTCCTCCACAGCTACAGAGAGGAAGTTGACAAGACTCATTTTGAGGTCATACTGTATCATATTGCTTCAGAGTGATGCTAAGAGTAAAAGCAGATGTTGGTCAAGTGTAGACTCTTCTCCCAACTCTGACTTAAAAGACCGTTGTATCTATTTCTTTTTCTGTATAAAGAGAAAGGTATTCTGTCTCTGAGGTAGTCATGTTTAACAAATTCTGTGCTGGTTTTTGGATTGGAGATATTCTCCTTCACAACTCTCATGGCATAGCTGTAGCACTTAGCCCATGAGCGTCCAACTTTTTTGTTTGCCTGGGTCGCACTGAGCAAACAGGCATTGTCTTGGTCTGCATATGAAATATATAATATAGCTAATGTATATAAGTAACAAATGTATTTTTTATTAAAACATAAAAAGCAGAGAGCAAAAAAAACATAAAGCCAGTGAGATGTTTTTGTGAAACCAGTGCACCAACGTCTGGTTCAATGACAGTGGTTGCAATTCTTACTGAGTTCTCAAGGTGTTCATCAGAAATTTTTGATTACTTTTCCTGTGCTTCATCCTTGACAATAACCGTTCATAAATGTACATACAGCCAAAAAGGGTGTGATTGTGATGCAAGGGATATTTTTCTCTGGTAAAACAAGTCTTATAAAAGTCTAGTAAAGAGACATGATGAAATTTTTCTTTGAGTTGAATATCTGGTTGCAACTCTACACATTCCATTTGAAGATTCACGAGTAATGTATTTATGCTGACTAAAAATGAAGGCACAAATATACATAAAAAAATTATTTTTAAATCTTGAAACCTATTCTCAGGTTTCTTTATCAAAATGAAAAGCAAGGCTGCATAATTTTTGCTATTCACGTGACAAAATGCATGAAATTATTTATCACAGCTTGAGTTTGCCATAATTTAAGTTTCATTTCATATGATGTTATGGTCTATTAAGTGGATTTTTACCTTGAAGATGCATGTTTAGCTCATTTTAATGAGTGGTCAAATGTACAGTGCAGTGATACTTCATCAAACGACTTACTGGTAGTAATTGCATCATCTTCTATTAATTTTATAAGTACCTCTTTTTTTATCAACCATCACCAAGGTGCCATCAGTGGCTCTATCAGATACGTTGACAAAGGTTAAAAAAAATCACTTTAAATTATTTTTTACTGTTTCATACAAGTCATGAGATTTACTTATGTCTTTCAGTGGAAGAAAAGAAGCCATTTATTCAGTGATATTACATTTACTATCATTACCTTCAACAAAAATGGCAAGTTGAGCTGTATCTGTAGCACCAGCACTTTCATCTATCACCAAAGCATTTGAAGTTAGCAGCTTTACTCTCCAATTTTTTTAATAGATTTTGCTATTTCTTCAATTCACGTGGTTAACAGTCTGATTTTAGAAAAATCTGTTTTTTTATAGACATAATATATCTGCCATATCTGCCACTTTTCAAATATTGCTGAATAAACTCACCATCAATAAATGGTTTAGATTTTAGATTTTTTTTTTTTATTTTTTTTTTTCAATCAGATTTGCTACCACATAATTAACTTCAATAAAGTAGTCTGAATTTTAACATTTTTAAAAGATCTTATTGAGGTGACAGACTTCTTTTCAGTTTCACTACTTTGTCTTTACAAAACTTTCCTTGATGTGCATTGAACTCGCACCATCTTTCTCTATACCATGTATTTTCAAATTGTAATCTTTGATAGCTGATACTATTTCCTTTCAAATTAAGTATAATATAGAATCACAACATCACAGAATCACAGAATGCCCTGGGTGGGAATGGATCTCAAGGATCGTGAATCTTCAACCCCCCTGCCACATGCAGGGCCACCAACCTCCCCTTTTAACTCTAGACCAAGCTGCCCAGAGCCCCATCCAGTCTGGCCTTGAATACCTCCAGGGACGGGGCATCCACAACTTCTCTGGGCAGCCTGTTCCAGTACCTCACCATTCTCTCTGTAAAGAATTTCCCTCTGATATCAAACCTAAATCGCCCCTCCCTCAACTTCAAAATATTTCCTCATGTCCTGCAGTTATCTACCCTTTCAAAGAGTTGATTCCCCTCCTGTTTGTAGGCTCCTTTTAGGTACTGAAAGGCTGCAATGAGGTCACCCTGCAGCCTTCTTTTCTCCAGGCTGAACAAGCCCAGCTCCCTCATCCTGTCTTCACAGGGGAGGTGCTCCAGTCCCTTGATCATCTTTGTGACTCTCCTCTGGACCCTCTCCAACAGTTCTGTCTTTCTTGTACTGGGGGTGAAACCTGGACACAGTACTCCAGATGGGGTCTCACAAGAGCAGAGTAGAGGGGGTCAACCCCCCCCTGTCCCTGCTGGCCACCCCTCTTCTGATGGAGCCCAGGATACCATTTGCCTTCTGAGGTGCAAGGGCACACTGCTGGCTCATGTTAAGTTTTTCATCTATCAAGACCCCAGGTCCTTCTCTGCAGGGCTGCTCTCAAGGACCGCTCCTTCCAGTCTGTATGGAATCCTGGGATTCCTCCGGCCCAAGTGCAAAACTTTGCACTTTGCCATGTTGAACCTCATTAATTTCACCTGGGCCCACCTTTCTAGCCTGTCGAGGTCCTTCTGAATAGTATCCCTTCCTTCTACCATGTCAATAATAATATCATATTATTTGTCTTGACAAAAAGGTGCTCATCTGTCCATTTTTCTCTGAACACTTCCTTCATCCACAATCTTTCTTTTTTGAGGTTCAGTAGATAGGTTGAACTATTAGTGTCAGCAATCACTGTGTTTTACACAACAAGTGGAACGAGCATAAGCCACGTGTAATATACATGGCGTTCGATGTGACTGACTGTCACATGCAATGGGGCACAAAGGGTAGAGTCAGCACTTCACTGCACTGTCCCCATGTCCAGAGGCCAGATCAGGTGGGGAAAAGCTGCTGCCATGGTGGCATGGCAACAGGGCCTGTATTAGCCTGTAATTTTAGTATATGATATTGGATGTGCTTAGCATTCTAGGGTATACAGTACCTCTGGGGTCTCTGTAGCCTTTAGAACCAGAGATGTCCTTGGTTGCCAATGCTTCTGAGGGTTCAGGCCTTGATGATCCAGACTGTCTATAGATCATGACCAAGACTGTTTCTTCAGCTATATGCTTCTAATTTTCTGTCCATGTAATTATCATAATCCATACACAGCTCAGTACTGAAAGTTGGGAGAATTTATCTTGCCCTGAATTTTCTGTGAACTCACAAATTTCTCAGGAAAGTATCCACTCAACCATCAGTATGAAATGACTGATGTGTACAGAGAATGTAACATATACTATACAAAGCCATGACCATTCTATGAGCCACCAAAGCAGCCAATTGTTTTATGAGAGGCTCTTCTGTGTTTATAAAGAGCTAAGTACAAATGACCAAGGCAAAAGGAAAAATAAGAAATTAAACATTTAGAGATGCTGTATGGACAAGAGAGGAGCCACTGATGCAATCTGTCTGGAATTCAGTAAGGCCTTTGACACAGAACCCCTGTGAGAATCCTTCTTTGTTTTTTGGCTCAAAGCTTGCTTCCTGGGGTATTTCTTGTGATAAGACTCTGAGTGACTTGTCGAGGAGGCAAGTGATGGGTGCTAACTGTGTGACAATCGATATCGCTTTGGGAACATTTGAAAGCCCCTTCCCCCAGAGCTGCTTGCTCTGTAGAAAAGCGGAAGAGAGTGCTCAGGAGTATTCACTGGCGGAAGATCTGGCCTGTGACTAAACCGCTCCAGCTTAGTATGGGACGCTGGGGAATGATACCATTGTATCCTGCGAAGACAAGATACAAGTTGGTGCCTCCCTGCTTCCTCTTATCTGCTGGCAAGGCCAGAAAGATAAGAACTAAGGAGGTTCCTGCTGAGATCCCAAAGCCAGAAGCTGCCACCGCAAGGAGAACTGACTCAGCCACCTTGGGTTTGAGCTGTCACTTGTTGTCAGCAACTGCGAGACCCCCCCATGGGATGTGATGCGATAGGCCCTCTCCCTGCTCTATGATTGATGTGTGGCACGTGCCCTTAGGGGCGTAGACGAAGCACATAGGTTATATAAGCTAGAGTTCACGTGTAATAAACGCCATTTTGCTGTTCATCATATTGGTGTGTGCGTGCAGTCATTTGGTCCTGGCCTGGTTTTAGGTCAGTACCGTAGGAGGCAATGCAACAATCACTCAAAGAAGAGCTGACTCGACCACTTTGGATTTGAGCTGTCACTCCAAAGACAGCTGACTCAACCACATTGAAGCATTGAAAAAGGGCCATCATCACCATGGTCGTCGCTCGTCCTCGTCGTCATCAATAGAATAATGCCCAACGACCCACCACTACTGAGGATCAAAGACGGAACTAAGAACCTCGCTAGATCCATGGTGGTGACTATGTCCCTCTTGCTTCCTGTAAAGACTCCTTGCTTCTTCTTTTCTATCTTTTCCATCACTCTCCTTCCCTTCCCCCATTACCCTAATTCATAATAGTGTCCGTCCTCCCCTTCCTCATTTCCCTCATTAAGATTTGTAATAAACTGGTCGGACCAACATTTGAACCATTGTTTCTTAATCTCATTCCAGGTATATAGCAAATAAAAGAACCTCCTCTCCCTCCTATAAATTGGAGCGAGACAACCCCACAACATCCTTCTCTCCAAATGGAAAGATATTAATTTGATGGGTACACTGTTCAATGGATGAAGAACTGGCTACAGGATCAAATCCAAAGAGTGGTGGTCAGTGGCTCAGTGTCTGGATGAAGACCAGTGATGAGTGGTATCCTATAAGAGTTGGTGCTGGGACTTATACTCTTTAATATCTTCACCTGTGACATCAACAGTGGGGTTAAGTGCACCCTCAGCAAGTTTGCTGATGACACCAAGCTGGGATGCGGTCGACACACAAGAGGAAAAGAGTGCCAACTTGAGGAACCAGACAGGCTTTAGCAGTGGGCCCACGTGAACATCAAATCAATAAATCTAAATGCGAGATCTTGCACCTGGGTTGAGACAATCCCCATTACCAATACAAGCTGGGCGATGAAAGAATTGAGCGCAGTCCTGCTAAATAAAACTTGGGGTTACTGGTGGATGGGAAGCTGGAGATGAACCAGTCGTGTGCTCTCACAGCCCAAAAAGCCAAACATAATCTGGGCATCAAAAGATGCGTGGCCAGCAGGATGAGGGAGGTGATCCTGCCCCTCTACTCTATGCTAATGGGGCCTCACCTGGAGTACTTCATCCAGATGTGGAGTCCTCAGTACAGTAGAGACATAGACCTATTGGAGCACATCCAGAAAAGGGCGACAAAAATGATCCACGTAATGGAACACCTCTCCTATGAGGACAGGATGAGAGAGCTGGGGTAGTTCAGCCTAGAGCTGGGGTAGTTCAGCCTGGAGAAGAGAGGGCTCCAAGATGACCTGATAGCAGCATTTCAATATCTAAGAGAGAGTCTATGAGAAAGAAGGGGACAGACTCTTCAGCAGGGTCTGTGGTTACAGAACAAGGGGAAATGGTTTCAAGTTCAAAGAGAGTAGATTTAGGTTATATATAAGGAAAATGACTTTTACAGTGAGTGTGGTGAGGCACACTGGAACAGTTTGCCCAGAGAACCCAACCCTGGTTGGAACAGGCCCTGGGGACCCTGATCTAGCTGCAGATGTAGATGTAGCTGGGGAGATGGACTAGATGGAGCTTAAAGGTCCCTTCTGAACTCCCTTCTGTGATTCTATGATTTCTGTGGGAAACGTGAAGATCTACAACGTATGTAATATCTGGGAGGTTAATATGAAAATGCATACTTGACTACCTTTCCCAGCAAATTAAAAACAGAGTCTCAAGATCTTGTTCCTCACTCTCAAGTTCTCTGAGGAGAGAAGATTTTGAGGAGAGCTGAAGCTACTTCCTAGACAGCAGCTGCTTCAAGGAAAAGACTGGTTGAGGATCTGTGCTGTCACAGGATTGTGATGCTAAGTCAGAGCATCCTTATGGGAAATGGCCTGGTTTCAGATATCTCAAACCAAGGAAGACAAGCCAACATGTAAGCCATGACAACGATCTACCACTGTCCTCACCTAGCTGTGAGGAAACACCCAGAATTCTGGAGCACAGAGCTGTAGTTGGGCTTTTCTAGTCTCAGCTCCAGCACAGCTCTCACCTCAGACCAGGCCAAAGTTAAAGGCTAGCTAAAAAACAGTAGGAATAAACTAAAGGAAGCAGAAAAAAAAAAAAAAAAAAAAAAAAAAAAACTGGCTATCTCCTTTTTTATTTTACTGACTAGTTACTGGGCATAGAGGCTACTGGAATTTAAAAACTAATCTATGCAGGTACAAATGTTTCTGTCTATGCTTTGCTGCTTCAAGCCATCCCCAGATTCAGGGGAATCTGAAAGGTCTCCTGGATCTCACCCTGAAACAAGCTAAAAGCGCTAATTGAGATTCAACAGGCCTCCGTTGCTTGCTCATCTGGTTGGAGACCATGACTGAACACATATGTCTGAGATCTGCAGTACCTGACATGCCAAATCTGGATCTGAGTTTAGCATGTCAGCAGGTATATTGATGACTAAGTCCAGGACGAGAGCACCCGAAAACTATTGCAGCTTTCCCAGAGAGGGATACAGAGGAAGTCTAAAGAAGACAGCTGTGTTTGGCTAACAACTGATGAGTGCTGAGCTGTGTGTAGGCAGATTACGGCACATAGAGCATGGATTATTTTATTGCTGTTTTCTTATGTCATGCAGTGTTACCGTGAGCAGTACCCTGAAAAGGCAGTTGAGTCACAATCTGTTCCTGCTCACAGCTTCCAGGAGCAGAGCAGCAGGTACAGGACATAACTCAGGCTTGCTGAGGCAATCACAGCTTAGCACACAGGCCTACACAGGCATCTGGCATTCAAGCACTCTTGGAAGTTAAAGAGCCACTTGATTCAATCTAAGGTAGCTGACCTTAAGTCGCATTCAAATTGAACAGTGGAATGGGTGGAATGGCAATATGCTCTTTTTTTCAGATGTCACTTTAGCTTTGTCTTTGAAAAAGATTAGTAACAATTCTGTTGAAATGGCTAACATCTCTCTTTTTTTTTTTTTTTTAATGAATTCATTGCATATTTATAAGCTTTGATGCCTTTACCAGGAAATCGGTGACACCTTCTGCTATTTTCTTCATCACAGTTAGATTAGTTTTAAAAGACCTGATTAAAGAGATTGCCTTCAGCATTATTTCCAGCACCAACTCAAGCTTTCCTTGTTATATATCCTCTCCAGAAAGAAATAATTTTATGACTCCTGAGAATGTGAAATGTCCAGAAAACTAAAGATAATTCCACAATTAATGTGAAGGGTCTTTTTGTGCATTCAGTCCACCACAGCACTGCTATAAGATGTTGCTTTATGCCAGGTTTTGGTGAAACGATGTCCAATGGTATAATTTCAGGAATGCAGAAAAAAAAATAGATCTCAGCCAGTGTAGGTTAGAGGTAGAAATAGACTTGAATTTTTGGAAGTATTTCTCTTCTGACATCTGGGAATGGAGGAGTGAGAACACAGCTAGGATTTTTCTCCCTGACTCGCTCTCTCGGTTTATTTTCTTTTTCTCCACAACTTTGATTTTCTTTCATTACTCAAGGAGGTCCAGACTGTGAAAACCAAGCAGTGCTTACCTGATCACTACTATCCTACTATGAGTGAGACCACTCAGAAGCATACCTACTAACAATGTACTTAAGTCCACAGTACAGCGCATATTGGTCTTAATCTACCAACTACAGTCAGTAGAAAGACTTACACTGACTTTCCTATATTTTTGTTAAGACTGAATTTTATAGCTTGAACTTGGAAGTTAGGACAAGAAAAGCAAACTGTAACTCATGACCAGACAACATAGTGTAAAGCAAAAACAAAAATGTAAGGCCAAATGAAATGTTGTACCTTTAAATTTACTACTTGAATTAAACATCTAATTTAAAGGCACACTAACCATCATATGTGGCAAACTGCTTTTGTCCGTTAAAAAAGAATAAAAAAATCAAAACATCATTTAAAAAAAAAAGGTTAGAAATTTCTAATTCCACTTGGCATAGGGTCTCCCAGTTAACTTGTGATATGAAGAGAGATAATAGCTTCAAGTTGTGCCAGGAGAAGTTCAGGCTGGATATCAGAAGAAATTTCCTCTGTGAAAAAGTGGTCAAGCACTGGAACAGGCTGCCCAGGGAAGTGATGAAGTCACTGTCCTTGAAGGTGTTCAAGAAATGCATAGATTTACAGGCAGCACTGAGAGACGGGGTTAGTGAGCACAACGGTGATGGTTTGATGTTGGACTAGATGACATTAGAAGTCTTTTCCAACCTTAATGATTCTCTGATTCCATGATTCTATGACTGTTTACACAGGTATCATCAGATTGCAAGTCTTATTTTCTTGACTGTTACTGTGGCCTCATACTTCCATTTTGGCTTTCAGGTTGCCACTTTCCTCAGACTTGTGTTCCGGCTCTTACTGCCTTACCAACTGATCATTCCATGAATCAGCCCAAGGAAATAAAAGACTGGTTTCTGTAAGGAACAGTTACAGAAGACAACTAATGATGAATCATCAAAGTAAGGAGATATTAATCATTAAAATGGTTTTTAATGAATGAATCTTGCAGTGTCAAAAGCAATACTCACCAGACAATGAGGGAAGTGCCAAGATGTACTTATGCAGTGTGTAGAAATAACATGACAGCAAACATCATCATCTAGAATGCAGCAGCATCTGCCTCTCCTCATTCTAACAGAATTATAAAGGTTTTACATCTGCTGTAGTACAAACAGGCACAGAACAAAATAAGAGGTGATAAGGAACATTTACTTCCACATACCACAGATAAAGACCAGGTGTACAAATACAAAAGGGAAAGGTAGGCTGTAATGAAAACTGACTTCTCTCAGGTCTTTCTGCATGCATAGATGATCAGATCTCTTTTGCAATTATCTATTGGAGCTGAGACAGAAAAAAAACCTGAATTTAAGATACATCTACCTAAGCAGGTAGTGTTTCAAAGAGAGAGAATCTGGAAGGTAGAGGAGTTGGTGACAAGGATGCGATGTACATATCCAATTTAAAGGTTTTGATGAAAACTAGATCTGGTTTGATCCTTCTTATTCACTACCCACTAGCAGTTGGAGTATATTAAGTAACTTCCTGCAGCATTTATTCTTGATTATTTTCATAAAAAATGAATCCAGTTTGCATACATCGATTCCAGATTCTGAGGATGGTGGGCAAATTCACAAAAATGCTCCTGATCCAAATTAAAACAATAGGATACATGTGTGTGCCTATAGTGTCCACCAAGCTGTATCTTTAGGGCAATTGCATTTAGGAGACTGCATTCCCAACTCCACCAATTTCAAAGTAAGGCACCATTATTAAGCTATTACAATCCACTAGCTGTTATATTTCTTTGGCTGCAGTTTCACTAAAGCCCATAAAACAGAGTCCTATCTTTCTCTTTGCTAATGGCTTTCTTCAGCACCTGCTTAGCTCTGTTAAATTTTTTCTGGTGACTTCAAGTAATTGTAGAAGAGCCTCCAGGTAAACTATTCACTCATTTGCTTTGAATTGGATTTTTAAGTGACTTTCATTGTTATTCAGGAATGCTGTTTTGTCTTAGCATCAGTGCAGAATCTATTTTATATTGGCAGGAGCAAACATTCCTTCTGCTGAGAAGACAGGAGATGGTATAGAGCCAACTATATTTTCTGTAGTTCCAGTGCTTTTCCAACACCTTCCAACACCAACACCTTGACAGCTGTTGCTGTTGCATCTGACCTAAAGCACAGTATCTGTTATAACATCTACTGCTCTGTAGTAACTTATTTTTTTCACTTTTCCCATGACTAGATGCATTTTGTATAGCTCTTGTTCACTCATTAGTCCAACTCTGCCAGCAGTCCTATTTCGTAGCCAAATTAAATATCATTTAAGCTTAATGAAGAGTTAAATATCCATTTGTGTGAAGCCCACAATCACTCTGTTTCATGTTGCTCTATCTAATGCTTTTCTTCCATCTATGTCCATAGTTTTATGCCATGACATTGTGAGGCACATAATATAATGAAGGACTGCTAGCAAAATCCACGTCTCTATCCATGGAACATGTCCTTATTCACTCAGCAGTTACTTTGCTGCAGTGGATATGGTCCATATCCTCTAACTGAAGAACAGTTCCCCGGAGGACAGCGCCTGCTCTTTGCAAAAATATAGTCAGAAAAAAAAAAAATGATGCCTTCATTGGTTTTAATGTCTAATTATAACCCATAGGCCACATACCAGGGCCTTCTAACCTAAATGCCTGGGACAATAGAGACAATTAGTTAAAAAAAATGTTCTTTTTATTTAGCAAAACATTCCCTATATGTTTAGCCATTGAGCTCCTGCAGGTTAGCTTTTTTTGAACTAGCAGACAATTTTGTGATTAATTATTTGTCATGAACTTGATGTGTCAAAGTAGAAAAGTGCCACTGAGAAGCACTCATGCCAGTTTTAAATGATGAGACTTTCTGGTCAAACACAGGTCGAAGACAGATGTTTTTTAACCTGAAAAGAGTTTCAAGTAGCCACATGGCAGAAAAAATCCAATCATGCTGTTCTTGCTTAGTTCAATCCATGCATCTGAATATTATGCTCCACATACACAGCAGGTTTTCTACCCACTGGACTGCTAAGTCATCTTTCTTTACACTAGAAATAGTTATCCATGTGAAGTGAAGCATCTTCAATTGGAATGACTGTTAATGTTATTTACTCAACATGGTTCATGCACTTGCTTAAAATCTTACAGAGATCAAATACCTATCTCATAAAGGTAAACACATCAATTCAAATGTAGACAGAAAAACAAACAGAAGCTCAAAACCTTTGGCATGTTCAGAGAGAATATGTTATCTTAGTCTCTAGTATGCCTGCTCACAAGATGGGATAGATAAGTCTACCTTGTTTTACTAAAAACTTGAAACACTCTAATTTCAAAGTATAAAGTGTATGGGCTTCCTAAGAATAAAAATAAAAAAAATAAAAAATATATATCTGCACAAAAGTTCAGTGGGGAATGGTTTTCTTCACTGAGATCTTGCTGAGTTCTTTCTGTAACACAAAACTAAGAGAATCAGCAATGTATTGAACATATATGGTTCCCTGAGATCTCATGTTCCTTTAAAATAGTTAAAAAATTCATCTTCCTGATGTTCCTTTGAGGTAGGAAGGTAATATTTTCCTCATTTTAAAAATGTGAAAAATGCCATACAGAGGTAATAAGTAATCTATATTGAATAAAATGTCATTGGCAGAATGTTTAAAGAACCTAAACATATAGACCTCAGTCTTAACTACAACATTGCCTTCTTCCATAAAGTGTTCTTCTTTCTGAAGGTATCACAGCACTGAAAGGGATAAAGATACTTTTTTGCCTCATCTCTACTGCTGAGGTTTCTCTTTTTTTCTCTTGTTCCATGAGATCTGTTCAATTATTGTTGTTAAAGCACAGGACAATCTGTTTCAAGCATATTCTCTAATTATAAGACTTTGAATTCTTTTGGATTTGGATCTCTACTCCGAATGTCAAAGAGAAACCTTACTGAAGAATTTGAGGTTTATATAACACAAAAATCTTCACTAAAGTCATCACAATTCCACAAATTATTTCAATGAATCAATTTGTTTTTTTCCAGTGGAAGCACAGTTTGCTGAGATATTTCTAATCATTTATTTTTCAGAAAAAAAGTCAAAAATCTGGACTTCAATCATGAATTCTTTCCTGAGACATAATTCATTCTCTCATGGATTTCATCTGACAAATAAAAAAATTGGGAATAGTACTAGAAATAACAATGGTTTATCACTTGTATTTTACAAGGAAAGAAGTCTTATTCATAGTGAAATTCTTCTTGGAACTTTCTTTGGACTGCAGTGACATCTGCAGGTAGTCAGAAAATTTTCTGAATGTAAAGTGAAAATGAACCTAGAATCATGGAATCATAGAATCATAGAATCATTAAGATTGGAAAGACTACTAAGATCATCTAGTCCAACCACTCACCTGTTCCCACCATGCCCACTAACCCATGTCCCTCACTGACACATCTACACATTTCTTGAACACCTCCAGGGAAGTTACTCCATCACTTCCCTGGGCAACCTGTTTCAATACCTCATCACTCTTTCTGAGAATAAATTCTTCCTAATATCCAATCTGAATGTTCCATGGTAAAAGTTGAAGCTATTACCTCTTGTAAAAGGAAAAGATCACACTGGAGGGTGAAGAACTCAGACCAATTTTCTGAGGTTATGGGAAAAAATGGTTGAAAAAATGCATAAAATTTGATAAAAAAATGAGCATAAAAAATGAGACTTAAACATTTGTTTACGTTTTCTAGCTGGGTGAATCATGACCTTCATACTTTGAGGTCTTTAAAGAAACAAATGAATTGCCCTGAAACCACTTCCAGATCCTGGACTAAGAATGAAAAGATTCTTCATAATGTGCCACTGTGTTCAGGACATTATATATATTACACATTATATTATAATCATGTAAAATGATGTAGCACAATCAATAATTTTGTTTATTAGGAAAACCTTCTTTGTATCAAGATCTGTGTTTTATCAAAGTTTACTGAAGAGTATGGTGAGAGCAAATCTTTTTTGCAGCAGAAGTGCAAGAAAATATTGTTAAATAAAAGCTGCCTATGGGAAATCACCAGCACAATTTAGCCATTCACTGAGAAGACAATGACACTGCCAGCCCTGACCTTTGAGTGCTTTGTAGCATGGGGTGGATCCACACAGAACTTCAGACCCTCCACTGAAAGATGGTAATAGTGTCATCTGTATTTTCTCCACAGCATCCAGATATTTAAATAAGGAAATACAATCATAGAATCATAGAATCACAGAATAGCTCAGGTTGGAAAAGATCTTAAAGATTGAGTCCAACTGCAACCTAACCATACTACCCTAACTAAGAATCTACCACTAAATCATGTTCCTGAGCACCACAACCAAATGGATTTTAAATGCATACAGGGATCGTGACTCAACCAGCTCCCTGGGGAGCCTATTCCAATTAACAACCCTTTCTGTAAAGTTTTTCCTGATATCTAACCTAAACCTCCCCTAGCACAACTTGAGGCCATTTCTCCTCATCCTGTCACCTGTCATCAGTGAGAAGAGACCAACTCCACTCATGCTGTAATCATCTTTCAGGTATTTGAAGACAGCAGTAAGTTCTCCCCTCAGCCTCCTCTTCCCCAGACTAAACAACCCCAGTTCCTTAAGTCTCTCCTCATAGGGCATATTCTCCAAACCCTCCACAAACCTTGTTGCCCTTCTCTGGACCTGCTCCAGGAGCTAAGGATTTTTTTTTTTTAAATACTCAGATAGCCTTTCTCATTCTAAACTCTCTCCTTCCTTTGAGTTGTTCAAATTAGATTTGTCTGTAAGTTCTAAAGAAAAATACGTAAATGTAAAATATTGTAAATATTAAAATATATTACACATACGAAGCATCACAAAACATAGCACAGAAGTAACAGACTATAGTAATGCACTCAATAGCTATTTATCCATACTTTTTTTCTCAAGTAAACAAAAAATCTTATATAATTGTATACAATCTATGTGCTAATATGCACAAAGAAAAATAGTATGTTAACATGTCGCCTTGTATCAATAATGCAGAATGATGAATATTCTGAAAATCAGTACTGAATATATTCAGATATCAAAGCTTTGCCTGGTCTTTCTGAAAGAATTGAGAACTATATGAAGAAACATTGTCCAGGGACAAAAATTTAATGGTAGTCTAAGTCAGAAAGCTGCACTAACGCACTAAATTATTCTGTTTCCCTCTGCCTTTCAGTTAAAATCAAGAAGATAAACACTAATAAGAACAGTGGGTCATTTCTCTGGACTTTGCAGTCTTCCACATTATGCATGAATCTATCCTAGAGCCATTTGGAGAAGCACTAGGAGCAAATGAGCTATGAGTCATGGAAAGAAGAAAAGACATGTCACAAATATTGAAATTAAATGCAAAAGAAAATGACAAATACTGGAAATGTGAGTTGCCTAACAAGCGACAGATAGTAGAATGAGGCAAATGCTAGAAATGGTAAGTAATATGTGAAGACAAACACTGAGAAGAAAACACGGTAAAATAAAGGAATGGAAACAATACAGAACTAATGGTATCACTGATCCTAAGGAATTTTGAAAGAGTAAGACAAAAATAGACAAATAAGGCTCAGGGGAAGATACTAAATTAAGGCTCAGTACAAAATAAGGGATCAAAAGATTTATTGAGAAGCTTGATCAGAAGCATCAGAATTGTCAGAAATGGACTGATGCTGTAAATTGCTTTTTGTGTAACTTCCATACACTCTTTTCTGTGCTAATCTATTTTCGTTCTTTTTCTAATCTTTCTTTCTTTCTTTCTTTCTTTCTTTCTTTCTTTCTTTCTTTCTTTCTTTCTTTCTTTCTTTCTTTCTTTCTTTCTTTCTTTCTTTCTTTCTTTCTTTCTTTCTTTCTTTCTTTCTTTCTTTCTTTCTTTCTTTCTTTCTTTCTTTCTTTCTTTCTTTCTTTCTTTCTTTTTTTTCCTTTTTCTTCCTAATCTTTCTCTCTGTATATGCTGATAGAGATTTCAGGATTATGGAAGTTTTTTTTAAGACATTTGGCCATTACTTTAAAGCTAGGCATCCAAATTTTGAACTAAACATGAGAAATCTTAACAACTTGCAGAAATTACACTTGCTAAACAAGACAAAAATTTTACCACATTCATTTATTGATTACAAAGCGGAAAAGAAGAAAAGAGAATGAAAACAAAGAGGCAAGGGCATGGTCTCAGTTGACATATATGAGTGGAGTTAGATGATCCTCTGATTTATATTCCTTAGGAAACTGTCACCATGTTACTGCTTCTAAGAATGACAGTTCCCGACAGGGCAAGGGAGAAAACAGATTTGTAATTAAGAGCATTGTTCTCTCAACTAACCTAAAGCAACTTTATGAGGCATCTGCTCTGAGTTGCATTTGACTGGATACTCTGCATGTCCTGATTTTGCAGGGAACCAAAGAAGATACAGCCATACTTATAAGGCAGAGCAGTTGCTACACGAGTACACGTTAAGAAAAAGTTCACTAGATTGAAACTAATAGATGAATGTGAGAATAGGAGAGATATTAATATATATATATATATATATATAAATGAATTTTTCCAGTGGTCATAGCTATATCCAATTTCAGTACAACTAATAATGGGATTGAATTGAGAGAGAAATGTCCATTCTTTAAATAAAAGTAGGCAACATTGTAGATAGCAGTTGATTTTTAGAAGCCACGCATACACGCTGCATTCTAAGAACAGGGGTTTTCTGTTTTAATGCTGCAGTCAAGCTTTGTAAAGGAATAAATTAAAAACTTGTACATGTTCATGTATTAGATGGAACAAGACCTAGGATTGGAAACTCGAATTTTTTCTTGATTGAATTACATTGTTTTTTTGTATTTGCAAAGAGTCTTCATGTGAACACAACCAAGTAAAGTAATTGTCCAAAATACTTCAATATAGATAAGCATAGCCTATAAAGAAATATACAATTTTATCCTTTTTTACTCTGTTTTACATTAACTTTTAGTGCCTTGTCAATACTATTTGTCAGTTGAAACATGGTATGTCAGGATATTTATGTTAACAGCTTTTCTGGGACTTATTTTTTTTCAAATCTGAGTTAAGAGAAGAGGAATTAATATATATATTTCTATAAAATATAAAATATTTCAAATTAACTACAGCTTTTAAATTAAAAAAAAAAAAAAAAAAAAGCTTATTGAACCTGGAGTCACACCTTCCATGGAGAAATAACGTAATTGAGTCCCTATTACTGCAAAGAGTTCAATGAAATTTACAAACCTTTTTAGAACAGAATAGCGAGAACAAACTCAGGATATACATTAATACTTTTAGCAGGACACTAGAGCTTGAAAAGTGAGGACAGGTGAAAAATGAAGATATTGAGTTACAAAAAGTATAACTGTAATCTGACAGATAAAAGATTGCTTTCAGAATGTAAGCAGGGAGAAAAATAGCACAAAAATACTGGCTATTTCTGACGCAAAATATAGGTTCTGTTTAAAAGTGTCATCATTTGTAAATGAGAGTTCTCTGTACGTTGCAAAGGAAGAGACATTAAATCAAACCTCACCAAAGCAATAAAGAAAGATTTGCTCTTCCTTGTATCACCAGCTATTATCATGCACCCACTGGAACACTTGCAGGTCCAAACACCAGACATTCAATACAGCCCCCAACATAAATGTACTGATGTATGTCACATTGCTATACTCAAAAAACAACGCAGTTAAGACACTGCACCTCTGCTCATTACAGAGAGATCAAGTGAAGTTTTCACTTTATTTGACGTAAGTTTAAGTTCAGAGCCCTGCAGTCAAATGCCATGCATAGACTCATCACGTGCAGCATTTTCCTGAACCACACAGTGTAGTACAATGTAGGAAACAACCTACAGAATTTTCTGGTCAGGAATCTTGGAGACAAGCTTGAATTCAAATTAATTGCTTATTTCTCCTGCTTTCCTGTTGGACCGTGCTCAGAACTGATTCTAACCTACTCTTCCAAGTCTTTCCCAAGAAATCATGTGAGGGTACCACACATGATTAACAAGGCCTTCAAAGGCACAATAATCCATCAGCCCCCCTGGAGCAATGCAGACTCTGTCTGCACACACATTCCCACAGTCACAGCTTCCAGCAAGATGCCTCCAAATCCCACATCCTCCATCCAGCAACCTAGAGGAGCTTTTGGATTACACGCATAAAAGGGCAAGCAGATCTTATAAACTCCACTAAAAGATACTGTGTGGGTGACATCACAGACTCATTTAGGCTATGTTTGCAAACTATATATACTAAAATGAAAGAGTGCATAAGGACTGGAAACACTGATGATTAATGATAACTTGATTATTTCATTTCATTAACAAAAAAAAAAAAAAAACTCCATAGGGAGAAGAATTACAGAAAAACAAACCTGGAGATAAGTTACTAGGGAAAAAATGTAAAAAAAGAAAAAAAAAAGGATAAAATAAGCTCCCATGCAATCTAGAAGATACAGGAAAAAGTACATAATATAAACAATAATGGTCACTAAAACAAAACATCACAGCCTCTGGTATTCCCAGTGGATAAATCCACAAGCACAATTAAAACTTACAAATCCAAAGATGGCACATCAAGACAAAGCATTTCCACTTCAGGCTTCCTCTCTGCAGTGCTGGAAATCACAAGTTATTCAGTTCACAGAAGTATGCCTTCTATCCAAGGATCTTGATGTACTTCATAAACTTTAATTAAGCTTCACAGCATGCCTACTGGTAAGGCAGGAATTACATCATTTTCAGAGAAAGCATGGCATGGCCTTCATTCTTTACACTTCTGCTTTAATTACATACTGCATGTTCTCCATAATGACATATCAAGGACAAGTACATAAAAGGAGATCTGAAGGCCCCAGTGTGCTCAACTTATACTATTTCAACTTTCTTTGCATGGATTTCTTTCTTTTTCAATTATACCTTACTTATACTGCTGGGTTTTTTAGTTCTGCTGCTGAATTCATACCTGTATACCTAAACTGAGGTTACGGATAAGACACACATTTTTTTACTTTTTTTAATTAGAAAGAGTTATAACTCTTACAGCACTTTCTCCTAGAATCAACTACGGAAAAAATATGCAGGGAAGGCATAACAGACTAAATACATTTGTAATCTAATTGCTGCAGGAGTTGCTCTATTCAAAGTCATCACATACTACAGAAAAGCACAAATGGGAGAATGATATTGCAATAAACTGAAAGGCTGTAAATTGCAGGCGGGCTGCCTGGTGAACCTGGCACAACACAGGGACCTGTGGCCAGGTGTCCAGCACAGGGGTCACAGCTCCTCAGCCTTCTCTCCCAAACACCACAGCTGCCTTAGTAGGTGGAAACTGTGAGATGTCATCCATTTGCTAGTTCAACCCAAGGAGCTTTAGAGGCCTGGAATGACCTATTAAGATAAAGGATGTTGTCTTTGCAAACACGTTGCCTGGCTGCGTTAATGTCAGGCTCAGTAGCAGGGCCTGTTGCCTCCTCAGTGATCATTTCAGCTCACAGCAGGCCAACCTCAGCTAGCACAGCCGAGGAGCAACCTCTGCTCACCCTTCCTCCTGTTCATTTGGACTGAAAAATTTCCAGAGCACAAATCCTCTTTTTCTACATGTTAGCATGCATGTAGAACAATATGAGTGCATTTTTCTTTTGGGATATCTAAACTGCCCAATAAAAAACAGAGTATTGCGTTAATAAGCTATCCTTTCCCTCCTTCAGAGCGTATCTTAGGGTTTATGCTTCATTTAAACATAGCATTGCAAAGCAAGCCACCATTTCTCCAGGACACACTGAGAAAATGAGAGCAATATATTATTCAACTTTTGGCTAAATGCAATTGCAATTTTTGTGATCCTGTCATACATCTGAACACTTCCAGCTAGAAGAAGTGGGGTGGTTATAAGCAAACTGAAGTTTGCTATTTTATCCACAAATGAGAAAAATCTACAAAATAGTTAAAAACAAACTTGGATTTAAACCAAAGTGAGTAGACTTCGAAACGGAAACAACCACAAAAATGTATGTGACCAGCTCTCCTAAAGCATCTATGATTCAGAGAAAAAAACTACAGAATGTGGTTTGAATGTAGTATATGCAGTACAGTCAACCAAATATAAATCAGAAGAATTTACTATGGAGCAACAAAACTCTGTAATAAATGTTAATACCTGAAACAGTGAGGAGAGATCAACATAACTGTTATTAGAACTTAAACAAAAAGCCCAAGAAAAAGATATCTCTGGTTAAATGGTCAAAGTACTACACAAAAAAAGACTGAGACACTATACACTAGCCTAATTTATTTTAGGTACAGAAAATATGAATATTTAAAATTGATGTGGAAAGCAACAAAAACCAAAGCAAAACCAAAATTGCTGGCATGATATAGCTCCCATTTAATAGGCCAGCTTTTCTCAAAAGCATAATATCAATAACACTATCATCCCAGTTAGCACAGGCCACTGCCAGGGCCCACCTGCCACCAACAGACAGCAATATCAGGTTTACTCGCAAGCCAGAAAATGCCTATGTCTACAACCCTTCTCAGTATCTTTCAGTGCTAGGGGGAAGTCAGAAATAAATTTTTCTAGTTTTTTAATGGAAGACTATTAAAATATACTTTATTGGATTATGTTTTATTGCAGAGGCTGACAAGAACCCCATGAAGTTCAACAACGAGAAGTGCCCTGCAGATGGGAAGGAGCAACTTCAGGCAGCAGCACATGCTAGGGGCACCCAGTTTGGAAGCAGATCTTCATAAAAAGATCTGGTGGTCCTGGTAGATACTAAGTTGAATATGTGTCAGCAATATGCCCTTGCTGCTAGAAGGACAAAAGTATTTTTGACTGCATCATGCAATTTATCCCCAGCAGGTTGAGAGATGTAGTCCTTCCAACTTACTCAGTGTTGATGAGTCCACACCTGGAGTGCTGCGTCCAGTTTTGGACCTCCAGTACAAGAAATACCTCCATATATTAGAGAGTCCAATAGAGGACCTCCAAGATGATGAAGAGCCTGGAGCATGGGTGTACAACCTTCTTCCTTGCATGGGCCATATTGAGTGAAGAGGAATTGTTTTGGGCCACAGATACCTAAGCCACTCCAAAAGTAATGCCTCCTATTTATTTCATTAGAAACTATAATAAATACAAGGAGTACATAACACTGTTTGATAGAAAAAACCTCAACTACAAAACACTAATTTTCAACAGACACCACAATTAGCAATGCATTTTCACCAGTAATGAACAAGTGCCTGAATGCTGTGCTAGTCAAAACCTGCTCCAGTAAAGGTGACCTGCTGTTGCTGTCACCACTTCTGAAATGCACTACCTGCCACTCACTATGCTCACACTCACTGTCTCCATCAATGTTCATCAAGCATCAATGAATATCAGTGGTTGCAAATGGAGAAATTCAGTTCCACACTGTTGTTTCATACACACTTCCATGTCAGACACCATTTTGTCAGACTGCTTCTCTGCTGCCATCTGTCACACAACAAAATGTAATGGAATCTTGGTGGATTCAGCCATATCACAAACATCTGGCTCTGATGCTGCAGGCGAACACAGTAAAATAGGAGGCATTATTTTCAGAGCATTCCTCATAAAATAGATAATATAGTTAATGGATTTAATAACAAAACTTATTTTAACTGTTTGCCATAACCATATCTTGAGCTAGCCCTGCACTGCACCTTCCCATGGCTCTGGGCAGTAACAGCACACTGATGTTTGGTTGTAGCTGAACAACGTGTGCACAGCTGGGCCAGGCTAGGCTGCTCAGCCATAAATCTTGTCACTTAAAAAAATTATAACACCTCATGGTAATCACAGGACATCCCCCCACCCTTCCTCCTTTCCAGAAGCACTCGCACATTAATTCAGGATAGTGCTCCATTGAAAGTGTCGCTTTGGGTCACACAGTTTTGCTGACTGGCAGGAACTCACTCCAGTGTGAGATGGCCGCAGTGAGACGCTGCCTAATTGGGCTGAGTCTTGCCTGGTGCAAGGTAAGCATCTCCCAGCAACTCTGCTTTGCCGCAGCAGTCAAGTACTGCCAGGAGAGAAGCATGCCCTCTTCTTTCCCTCTTGACGGGTTCATCACAGGGATACTCACTGCTTGCTCAGCTGCTTTGTTAATGCATTAGCATGAGCTTGTGGGTTGTAGTTCAGCTGAGTCAGAAAAGAGGATCTTTGCGCAGGGGGTTTGAGCTCCCTGCTGCACTGAAAATGGTCTGCAGGGAAGCTGATATTGGAAGTCAGATAAGTGGACGTTATGTCCCTTTCACTAATATTCTCTTCCATAACGCTGAAAAAAAGGGGAGAAAAAACAACCAACCTCCCCATCCTTTCAGTTCTCAAATTTTATGGAACTAAAGTTTCCTTCTTACAAGTATTGTGTGTTATATGACACAGTATTTGCCAAAATATTCTTTTCTATACACACATCCATCTTTTTTAAAAATCCTTCTACCTGCAAACAGAAAAATTAAGCTCACTGCTTACAGGCCACAGAGTCTGAACTGAAAATCAATGTCTCCAGGTTTCTGTGTATACACTACTTACAGCTTCTGCACAAATTCAATTGACCTTTCTGAGACAATTTGGCTGCTGGAGAGACAAAAGGAAATCATTAATATTTTTTTAATCTGAAAAATTTTATAATATATAAGAACATGCTGTCATGGTAATAACTGCTCATGTGATAGCAGCTCCTAAAAATACTCCTGAATTCCTTCTAGGATTAGCATATACATGATTCCTTAAAGAACCCTTTCATGAAGTAGCACTTTTGAGGGCCCAGTACCAGGGCATTAAGTTTTTTGATGCTATAAAATCACTGGGAAAAAGTCTCTGTTATGACTGAAGATATCTCTTTTTGCAGGGAAATTTAACTCATTTATATGATGAAATCCCCTTTGGTCCCCTGGAAAATCTGGTATACCTCATAAAATGAGGTAGTATGGGCAGTGCCCCACGCCATGGTTTTTTAACAACAGCAGAAATATTTCATCTATTCCTATTAACAGAGTCTTTAATATCCACTCAGACTTGCAATTTCCAAAATTCCAGATTCAGATTCAGCATTTAACTCAGAGTGAATCCTCTTCACAGTATTCAGAGAATTCTGCTGGTTTATAGCAGGCTAAATAAAAAAAGAAAAAAAAGATATTTTATTTAAAAATTGGCCTCCAACGGGTTATTCTCATGCTCACCTGATAATTCAAATGTGTGTTTTTCTATATGCACAGAGTTTCAAAGAAAGATATATAACTCTATAATAAATCATTATGAGTGCTTCACTTGTAAAAAGTTGCTTGTCTGAGCATTGTGTCAGTATCTTAGTAATGTTCTCCTGGCTGACAGATGTGGAATAGTGTGGAACAATAAGACACTGTCACAGTATGCTTATGTAGCACTTTCTGTTTGGAAAGTGTGTTTAGAGTAGAGCTGTCAAAAAGTATCTTAAGACAAATGCATATTAATAAGAATTACCAGATTTTGCTAGTTCATAGTGACTCTTGTTTTCATTTCATAGAAGGGCAGTGATTAATGAGAACTCTGCATGTAGGATATGATTAGGGATGAGAAACCCAGCTTTTCCAATACAAGCAATATTTTTCCATACAAGACATCAGCGCTGAGCTCTTACTCATCATCCAGAGACTGAAGACTGAGGGATAAAGTAGAAGTGGCTCATCTGTTGGAAACAAATTGCCAGAAATCACTGCTCCAGGACTGGATCTGTCACCTACATGATGTATGAGCCTTCAGAGGCAGAGGCAGATGTCTCCTGAAGACATCTACAGATAGCTATTCTAAATTAGTTTGATAGCAGAAAAGCCACAATAATTCAGCATTTCAGGACTGCCTAATCACAGTCCACCCACGTGACTTTCCTTGGGCAAGATCCTCAGTGTGTGCCTGCTTTATTCTTTGTGGGTAAATGATCTGGAGCAGAAAAGGTCCTACCAACTCCATATCTGTTTATGCAAAGATTGCTGTAGGATAACTACAGCGGTAAAGTTGACGAGTAACACGGCTGCACATGCTTGCTCTCTACTGCAAGGGTCAGCTTTATCTGAGTTTCAGGGTTTCCTCATTTGACTTCTGAACTTAAAGCATTCATCTTTTCCAGGCATCTGGAGAAGCAACACACAGATTTTTACCACGTTTCTCATCAGGAAGACTTGTCCTTCAAGAAATGCATTTCACGAAATCACCACAGTACTTAGCACCTTTCCCTCAGTGGCTGTTCTTGTTTTGCTGTTCTGCCAAGTAGGATGGAAAAAAAAATTCCATTCTTCAGGGTATGTCTTTGGCAAAGGCAGCACAAGATTTCTCATACAAGTTTTGGCAACAAAGAGAGGAGAAGGACAAGGCCAAATGAGGTTTCTAGGAGCTTGAGCTATGCTGAGAGAGAACATACTGTACTGACAAGTGACTAATCCTCAGGACTTCATGCATTTTCTGAAGAGGCCATAAAAGAAATACCTGACTCAGAAAAACGTATTTTTGTCTGAAATTTCTTTATCCTTTGTACCTATGATTCTTTGCGGCATTAGACAATCATACATAAATGTCTCTGTCTTCAGGCACTTGCTTCTTAGGTTTTCAGGGACCATCTGCACAAATACATTGAAGGAGCCCTTTAAGCTCTCCGGGTTGGACTGAAGTTAAGAAATATCAAATATTACCCAAGAAATGCAAAAGCTACATCAATCACCATTTACTTCAGCGTTTCTTGCAAATGCAAAGCAGATACTCTTCTCCCCCGCCCCCCCCCCCCCCCCCCCCCCCCCAAAAAAAAAATCTAATTATTTCTAATTTACTATTTTAAGTATAAATACAAGTATTATTAAATTTTATTGGCAAGCAGTGACAATAAGATAACAATTTTGTCCAGCTGCTCTCTCAAAAGTCATGTGTTCTTCTCTAACATTGTAAAGTATCAAAGAAAATAAATCTGCATCACCTATGTGAGAGATAAAATACTGCAGAATCTTTTAAATTTGTTTAAGAGGGATGATATATATTGGTAGATAAATATATACTGATACATAAAAACATCTAACCATAAACTCGTAATGCATATGGCACTTTAAATTAGCTTACTATACCCTAAAGGGATTCTATGAAAAATAGGAAATACAAATCACAACTTCTGATTATATTTGTTCTGAGAGTACCTGAGGAACACACAGAAAAAAACCTACCTGCAAGAGTATTTTAATAAAGCTTATTATTTACACAGCTGCTTAAAAAGATCTGTAATGCTGCTCATCTGAGATACCACATTCATGTTCTCACTAATACAAAAACACAGCTAATCAGGTTTTCTCAAATAGGAATCTGAATAACAACAGTGACATCGAGTGGTGATCACTCTCAATTGCTGCTGTGTATTGACACAAGACCCTACCAACTCCTCTCTGCTGTAACAGTAACGATAGCTCCCTGAAGTTCCCACTGACTAATGAAGGGGAAACGTACAATGCCAATGTGTAGATTGCAACTAGAACGGAATGCTAAATCAACTGGCATTGCTTGTATAGGAACTATAAAGGTGAACCCATTACAGATTTTAAACATGCAGTCATTCATTTTGAACAGAATCATAAAATCATAAAATCATAGAATGGCTTGTGTTGGAAGGGACCCTAAAGATATAGAAGGTTGCCATCCAGTAGATCAGGCTGCCCAGAGCCCCATCCAACCTGATCGCAATTCCAGGGATGGGCCATCCACAGCTTTTCTGGACAAGAATAGGCATCTGCCTTAGCAATGGTGTCAAGCCTTAAGAAATATTGACATCAAAAGCCTGAACGATGCAGCTTTACCATTCAAATATTTATGGATGTGTTTAATGTCAGCCATGTGACCAGCACCAAATTTTGTGCTTTCTTTCTAGCACCAGAAGTGCTTCCCCACCACTCGATCTTGCTCTGGCCACACACAACCTCTATGTTGACAGCAGACCCACAGGCCTGCATACCTTTGGCTCCTCAAATATCTCATACCTGTGCAAACCAACCTGTCCTGAATGTGTGCCAAAGCACAACCAACATGCTTGGGTAATCAGAGAACCAGTGCACCAGTGAAGGCTTTCATTCCTCAAAAGCAAAACAAAGTGCAGCAGATTAAGTCACTGAAACTACCTGAATAATTAATTACACACATAAGCACACAGCTGGCTGCAGCCATATGCTTCATTTTTTGAAAGGCCAAGAAGGCTTCACTGGACAGCAGGAGGCTGAAGATCAGTAGTCAGGAATACAATGAATACATATGGTTGTTTATGATGTTTATTGATTCCACAGCATGTTCCTAATCTGCTGTTTCTTTCTTCTTTCTCTCTTCTCCCACTGCCTATGACCAGAGCATGATGCAGTTTGTACAAAAATACCCCAACTTCTTCAGTTCTCTAATGCCATTTTCATTTCTATGCCTTAAAGTGCCATTTCCTCCTTACTGGCTTTGCTATTTACATACTAGATTACATGTGGCATCTGTCAAAAATCACTGGAGCTTTTCACACACTTGGGAGCACATGAGTAGTTCTCATCCAGCACATCTTTCACATAGTAATACACTCTGCCGAAACACACTTCCATACATATTTATGAGAAGACTGCAGATGAAAGCATCTGCAAACTATGCCTTTAACAGCAGATTCTCCTCTACATCTAGAGGTACGTTGAGGGAATGTGCTAAGGGTCTGATACAAAGACTTTGGTCTTCAGATTTAAAGGAATTTTGTCCACATGTTGTGCAACAGCTTCTGCATGTAGTGTGAGACTTCAGAGAAATCTGAAGAACAATGAAGAAATTTAATTTATTTTTGCAAGGTCTTAATAACAGCCCAAGTGGATAACCAACACATTTCTCAAAGGCATGCAGTGTGCACAAGATGTCCAGGTTTTACTGTTTGATGTTTCCTTGTTTTACCACAAGTCATTATCCACCAACATGAATTTAAAATAAATAAAGAAATAAATAAATAACCCATAGCATTTCTCTAAGACCGCTACTCAAAAGCATTACACTAGTGGATATTTACACATGGGATTAAGCTGATGAGAGCCTTGTTAACACTCACGGATCACCTTCTCTAAGCTAAAGAGTGATCCCTCTCTCTAAAGAGTGAATAGGAAGTCAAGCAAAAATGCCCAGAAACCTGCAGGAATATGCAAGGAGATGCGGACCAAACTCAGACGTGAAAAACAGGTATACAGAGAGTGAAAGCATGGATGGATAGCCTGGGAGGAACACAGAGACATTGTTCAAGCATCCAGGAATGAGGTTAAAAAGCTAAAGCCCAAATGAAATTTAATCTAGAAAGGGATGTTACTGGCAATAAGAAGGGCTTCTATAAATACACCAGCAAAAGAAGAAAGACTAGTGAAAATATGGGCCCCTTTGCTAGATGAAACAGGAGATCTGGTTACATAGGACAGGGGAAATGCTGAAGAACTGAATGCCTTTGAAAGACAATGATGATAAAAGGATTGGAGCACCCCTCCTACAAAGTATGGCTGAGAGAGCTGGGATGGTTCTTTGAAAATCAGAGGGCTGGAGCACCTCTCCTATGAAGAAAGACTGAGGCCACCTGGAGTTTTTCAGCCTGGAGAAGACCCCAATGAAGCTACATTGTGGCCTCCCAGTAATTAAAGAGAACTTTTAAAAAGGATCTAAACTGACTTTCACAGAGTCCCATTCTGATAGGATAAGGGAGAAGGGCTTAAACCTAAAAGAGGAGAGATTTAGGTTAGATGTTTGAATGAAGCTTTTTACAAATTGCCCAAAGAAATTTTGGATGCCCTAACCCTGGAGATGTTCAAAGTCAGGTTGGATGAGGCTCTGGGAAACATTGCTTAGGATTCATCAATGTCTATAAATATCTGAAGGGACAGTGCCAAGAGGACAGAGCCAGGCTTTGTTCACTGGTGCCCAGTGCAATGCCAAGAGGCAGTGGGAAGAAGGTGGAGCACAGGGGCTCCCTCTGAACACCGGGCAGCACTGCTATGCTGTGCAGGTGCCAGAGCACTGGAGAGGTGATACCCCAGAGACTGTGGGGTCTCCTCCTTGGAGAAGTTCAGAAGCAGCCTGGCCATGAACCCCTCCTCTGGGTTTCCCTGCTGACATGGGGGTTGGGCCAAATAGTCCAGAGGGCCCTGCGAGCCTCTTCCATTCTGTGAATCTGCGAACTAGCTTCTTATAGAAGATCCCAGAATGGCAGTACAACTGCAAATATCAATTGTTTTCTTGGACAGCATCTACAATATTTTATTGATTTTTTTAAGCTACAGATGTAAAGGACTCACATCCTGTATATTTCCTTTGGTATTCCATCTTTGTATGTTTAGCACAATTCCTACAACATAAATGCTGTTGTTTTTAAAGCTGCATTCTAAACTCACTTTCAGTTGATGCTCTTAAAACTCATTAATCAGTAAACTGCTGAATTATTTTTTTCTCAAAAATTTGCTTAGATAAGACCCAAACCTAAAGATTTTTGTTTACTGGAAATACTAAAATAGAAACATGCTTTCAGTTTACCAAATCTGGAAAAAAAAAAAAAAAAAAAAAAAAAAAATTTCTCTTTACCATCAAAGACCACAAGGTGGCATGTGAAAAATACAATAAGCGCACTGGAAAAATTGTAGAGAAAAACAAGTATGCTGTTCTACTAAGAGGATGAGCTTTGCCCTCTTTTAATATATTTTATCCCATATCATAGAATTGCAATCCTTAGAGTTGGAAGGGATGTTTAGAGGTCATCTAGTCCAACAAAGAGTGTATTATTTTGACATGTATATTTGTAATCCAGGAAAATATTTTTATTCTGTACATCACTGCATATGCATTCCAAAATCCAAAAATGCCTTTCTGCATCATCCCAACTATCACCCTAGCCTGTCTATATTATGTTCCCTGTATGATAGTTGTTCTGGTAACTCCAGTCCTGCCATGTACTGGCATTTCATATACTATCCAAGTGCCAGTAAGCTGATGGAAAAATCTCCACATAAGATGTCCAAGTGCCCTGGTCCCCAGTTTGGCAAACAATCATGCTAATACCAAAGCATTTGGACAAACTGAATCTGTAAGACTCTGTATATATGCTGATAAATGGAGTCCTAATGTAATTCCTGTTTTATCTATATATTGTTCGTGAAAAAAATCCCTTTCCATTAGTGTCTGTAAGATATTTTTCTTGAATTTTCCTTGAATTTTCTTCAAATTCATTCCAGTATTTAGAAGAAGATTACAAAAATGAGGGGAATCAGTTTATTACTTGGATAGGACAAGGGGCAATGGTTTTAAGCTCAAGGAAGGAAAGTTTATATCGGATGTCAGGAGGAAATTCTTCACAGTGAGAGTGGTGAGGTGCTGGAAGAGGCTGCCCAGAGAGGTTGTGGATGCTTCATCCCTGAAGGTGTTTAAGGCCAGACTGGATGGGGGCTCAGGCACTCTAGTTTAGCACCAGATCTGGAGATTGATGGCCCTGCCTATGGCAGGGTAGAATTGGAGCTTCATGATCCTTGGAGTCCCTTCCAAACCAAGCTATTCTATGATTTAACCTCTCCCAAACTGTTGTATTTGTGCTTAAAATATGTCTTACATCATTCCTTGATGACACACATTAATTACATATCGAAACAGGAAAAGAGAGCCACGTGTTTATGCTGAAAACCAAGGAAATGATTAACATGGTGATTCATTTTGGCTTACTATTTCTAAAACTATAGTCCTTCTTCAGAATATTCATAAGGAATTACTTGCTTTTAAACATACAAGATTGAACTTCACGTCCTAAGTAACTACAGCTTAGATTATCAGCAAATGGCGTTGAATGTTATGGTCAACAGACATGAGAGAGGGGAGGGGAGGGCAGCAGAAGGGAGGGGAGAAGTTGGCATAACTATTAGTTTTATACAATAAAAAGCGTACCTATTGGAGGTGGTTCAGAATCACAGAATTTAAACAAGATTTGAACTTGATCAAAACCTGAAGAACACCACCGCTTGGGTGTGGAAATGGAGACAGATATTTCTAATAAGAATTCAGTCTTGTACAGTACTAAATACGCTCCATTCCTACAGCTCTTACAATTTCAGTGACAGGCTGCATATTAATTTGATTTCAAGGCATGTACATGCTGTCAAATTAACATGACAGTTTTTTACCCTTTTTGAAGTGCCAACACAGAACATAAAAGCAAATGCTTTTCAAATATTTTCAGCCCCTACTTCACCAGCTGATTCTATGCATCAATTTTATTTTCTAGACTTCTCCAGTCTCATAGCCAATTAATGAGTGCTATCCTTCATGACTCTGTCATGACTGACAGCTTAACAGCTATTTGGAGAGAACTGTAGCTACCCAAGAGGCAGGACTGAGTTCCAGCAGATTATGTACTTCTGGAAACTGTAATTACCAACTTGGGAGATTTTTGGCACGATATACAGCACTTTCCATCAGATTTGCAGCTCTGCTTTGGATTTTAAAAGGGAGAAAAAAAAAAACATTTTATTTTCTCTAATGAACTGCTGAAACTAAATCTTCCAGTTTAAGCTATCAGCTTTTAGCCACCTTTTGTGGGAAAAATGAAAAGCACTTGCATTTGAGAAACTGAAAATTAAAATGAAGGTTACAACTCAGAAGTAGATGGTAAAAGCTGAAGCATTTGAGGATATATTAAAATATACATATATTAAATAATGACCATAGCCTGATCCTGAGTGTGGATCAGATTACTATGGACTATTTGTGTTGGTAAATTTAGAGTTATCATGGAATGTTTCCAGGCTGCTGTCAGAAGGTTGACCTGCTAGAATAATCCCTTTGGGCTCTGTTATAACAATCCTCACGCTTCAGAGGTTACAGCTTTGAATTAACAGGTTTTTGGTGCACATTCTCAGTTTTGGATGGATGAGAGTCATCCCACGCTAGCTGGCATTGATGCTAAGGAATGGTCTAGGGAACGTTCAGCTTATTAGCATGGATGAAATATGAGGAGTCCTAGGCTCCATGTGACCTCAGAGAATCCAAGACAGATCGTAATGAGAAGACCACAGAGAAAGAAGTACTGCAGCGTTACCATGTCCAAGCAGAATCCATCAAATCTTCCCCTCTTTACCTTTCTCCTACTATACTGAGTTTTTGTCTCTACATCATTTTCACACAGACAGCTTCACTGTGTTCACGCAGAGCAGAAGTGCTGAAAAGAAATATCAAGAATCATTTATCTTCAAGACAGAACCCGAGATTATCCTGACATTGTATCTGGGAGGTTTCCTCACCACATGGGCACCCTACAGCTGGAGCACAAGGAAATAAGGAGTTGACTCAGAGGTATTGTTCTCCCAAGCACTCCCTCCTCCCTCCAAACTGCCAGCAAAGCAACCAGCAGCTCTGCCCCTTTGCTCAATCAGCTGAGAAGAATAAACATGTTGCAATAGCTGGTTACATGTACTTTCATGCAGATCTGTTCGTGTAAAATTATGTAAACAGTCACACAATATGCAATAATTTCCCAAAGAATACAGGTGTTCTGCCATTCAGGCACAGCCCAGCTGATGTATGGCAGGTGCAAGCAAGGAAGTGTTAACACTGGTCTGAAATCACACAGGTGACTGCAGAAGGTATTGATTTCCATGGTCTTTCTCAGCTGTAGCTCTTATTATCAATGGATCTGTGTGTGTATATTATTACATTGTGAGGGACAAGCAGAATCTGAAACCTGATCTTGTTTTCCAAAGCCTCTTGTTTCAGAAGATGTCAGGACAGGGAACAATTTCTTACTGATAAGAACAAGCATAACTGAACTACCAATCTCCTTAATTTCTTGCATGAGGATAGAACAAAATATTCAGAGAAAATATGCCTTAGAAGAACCTATTCTAAAACAAATATGCATTCCCTTTTCAATTAGAAGCTTGAAAATTCCACAAAAAAAAAAAAGAAGACAAAGGTGCTATGATAACTGAATGAAAAGTTATTTTTTAAACCACAATCCTTTATTCAATTCTAAAAATACATGTAAAATTCACGGTCTACTAAGTGTTAAGAGAAAAATAGCATCTCTTCATCAAGTGTTTCAGAATACGTAATAAATAAGAGGATCTGTCATGCTTAAGTCCAACAGGAAATAACATGCACAGTAGCTTAATATAGAAATCACGTTCCAACTACTGCCACACTTTTATATTACTTCATATGCTCATCTAAACAGTTTTCTCTAAGTGATACATATTAGTGTACTTAAGATTAGTGTTATCCTGTCCTCAGGTGAGTCATATGCAATAAACCATGATAATGGATATTGAATGTTACAAGTTCACAGAAAATTACACTAGTGACCCAAGTAAGTATACAATTATCTTCAAAAGCAGTAGCCATATTTGCTATATGATTTTAATTGCTTACCATTTGTTTTTTCACTACCTTACTAAAAATATGCAGCTTGCTATAAAATTCTCCCCAGACTTTGTACGCAAGATAATACTTCCATTTTGCAGGGCCTGCCATTTTAAATCTTTAAATCCTGCCATAAAATCTTACTTGCAAAAATCCTATCACTATCCTATTTGTGAATTCAAATTCAACTCACCCCTAAAAAAAAAAAAAAAAAAAAAGAGTTTTAAAAAAAGCAAACAGGGAAGGATTATGACAGGATCAACGCAAGACTGAAAGTAAGAGGCAGGGCAGATGGTGAACATTACTGTTCTAGAGAAGCTATTGATAGCTGTCCTGTCTGAATAGTGCATCACTTTGTACGGAAACCACAAAAGAAGAAGATGAGACAAGAAGGAGGAAGGAGATGATACATAGGTAGATCTCTCCCCAGCTCTAGGTCATATCCAGGGGACATGGCCAGACTGAGATCAGTCCGCAGTCCCAAAACACAGTCAGAACCTAAGTGTCTGATACAGACCACTGATTTTGATAATCTTCTGGCTATTGAGATTAGAGAAGATTGTTCAACTGTTTCAGTGGAACTCCATCTATTTTATTAAATCCCAAAACCCCATTTCAGACAAATGACCAAAGAGGCAAAACCTGAACTGAGCAGGCAGTATAAATTCCATTTTAGCAACTGTGTACAAACCAACCATTGCTCTTTCCAGAAAAATGGAAGACACAGAGAACCCATGCTGAAAAGCAGGTATTTGAAATCATGACAAATTGAACCTTATTTATTTATTGAGAAAACTACCACTCTTCAGTGAGGATTAAATCAGTTTTAAAAAGTGCACCACAAACCCTTGTTTCTTTCAATATTGGATTGACAATAAGCAGAGCTGTACAGCTTTCTGTGCTGTTGTCACAGTGAATACGGTGCATTTTAAAAACAACACAACTGAATTTGGTGTTGAATATCCATAAAAATTAAGGTACTAAAATTCATCTTGCTGGAGGGAAAGATTATAACAAATTATGTCAGAAAATCTCATCTATTAGTAAAGACACACATCTGGTGTGCATTCTTATGCATATATATCTGAATATAAAGGGATGTTTTCACTAGGCACTGGAGACCTATCATGCAGATGGCAATAATATGTATGAGTCCCACAGATGCACATTTTCCAGAAAAAAGCACCTTTTCATCTTTACTATCATTTTTCAACATCTGTTTACAGCAGAAATCTAATGGCTCTTTCCAGTGTATACTGCCTACCAGGAGGAATATCAGAAAAGAAGTACTACCTCAATCTGGTAAATGTGTACAATTTTAGCTGTTATTTTTTATAGCCTTTTACATAGGGATACAAAGCATGAACCACATTTTACAAGCTGATATCATCATGTGCTGAAAAGACAGTAGGTTCACTCTTTTTTACAAGCTGAAAATTAAGTCCACAGAAATAGCTGTCACACTTGTAAAGTCAGTTGCACTAAATACTTCCTAAGTTCAAGAAAGAGAACTACATTTATTACAATATTGATTAAGGCATAAAGAAAAAATATAACAAAAATACTCTCTTTTTTCTGAACTTTCACTTTCTCCTTATCTTTGTGGAAATTCCCATGTTAAGGGAAGAGGCAGGTGAAAGATTTCTTCTGAATGCAAATGATCAAATGAATGCAAATGATCAAATGGGAATGCAAATATATGGGAACTCTCACAAAGAATCAGCAAGTTAAAAACTCAAAGAAGAAACCAACAGGCAGCTGATTATCTGCTCCATGGTCCATCATTTAGAAACATCAAAAGCCTGATCTACAGGAAGACAGAAGACAGATTCTGTCTACAACCATAGTGAAGGATTTTGAATCTTCTATTTAAGAATTAAGGAGTATTTTTTATTATTATATCCATTTGATAATAAGAAATGTAAAAGGAACAGCTTGTTGTAGCAGGTCATTTTTCACCTGACTCAATCAGACAAACAGTGAATTACAGGTTACAGTGACTTCTCATTCAAATGTATTAGGCCAAAAAAAATTAATTGCATAAGTAACACATATTACGTGTTATTATTTGATATCATAAAAACTAGCAGTTGTTTCTATTAGCAGTTCTATTATTTATGTATTTTCTCTACTGCCAACTGCACATGTTTATGTTGCAATTTAATGGATTTTGCTAAAGGCATCTGCACTAAGAAGCAAAGCTGTTATACTTGGTCTGACAGCCAGCCCCAGGAACAGGAAAATGCATTCATCTACTCTTCCTGCTTCATCCCACGCTCAGGCTCTGGAACCTAAACTCCAGCTTTCTCCATGCCAGGATTACTCAAATGGATTAAGAGAAGGTTGTGCCTGACCAGTTTGGTGGCCTTCTATGATAGAGTGATGGCTAGTGGATAAAGGAAAGGCAACTGATGTCAACTACCTGGACCTGGCTTTTGACATGGTTCCCCACCACATCCTTACTTCTAAATTGGAGAGATACTGACTTGAAGGATGGACTATTTGGTTGATAAGGAATTGTTTGGAAGGATGCAGCCAGAGGGTTATGGCCAATGGCTCTATCTTCAGGCAGAGGCCAGTAAGGAGTTGTGTCCCACCGTGGGACCAGTACTTTTTAACATCCTTAACAGTGACATAAATAATGGGATTAAGTGCACCCTCAGCAAGTTTGCTGCTGACACTAAGCTGAGCACTGTGATTGATATAGCAGAAGGAAGGGATGACATCCAGACGGACCTTGATAAACTTGAAAAGTGGGCCTTTATGAACCTAATAAAGGTTAATAAAAGCAAAGTGCATTTGAGTCATGGGAATATCAGATACGTATACAAACTGGGAGAAAAACTCCTTCAGAAGGTCTTGGTTGATGAAAAGCTTAATGTGGGCTAGGAATGTGCGCTTGCAGCCCAAAAGGCCAATTGGGTCCCATTGGAAGAGGGGCAGCCAGCAGAGCAAGGGAGGTGATTGTCCCATCTCTTCTCTGCCTGTGTGAGGCCCCAGCTAGAGTACTGCATCTACATCTGGGGCCCCTAACACAGAAAAGATGTGGAGCTTTTGGAGAGGGTCAAGAGTAGGGCCATGAAGATAATCCCCCTGGATGTCAGGGGAAAATTCTTTACATAGGCTGCTCAGAGAGGCTGTGAATACCCCATCCCTGGAGACGTTCAAAGCCAGATCGGATGGGGCCCTGGGCAGCCTGGTCTAGTATTAAATGTAGAAGTTGGTGGCCCTGCCTGTGGCAGGAGGGGTTTGGAGATTCATGATCCTTGAGGTCCCTTCCAACCCAGGCTATTCTGTGATTCTGCAATTCTGTGATTCTGCGACGAGGTTGTGAACCAGTCTACAGATACAAAAGAACTGCAGGTATTGTTACATGGTTTTCCTGTATGCCGTTGCAACACTGATTGAAAGACAATTGCGCCATTAACCTAAAAATACGAACACCAAACATACAACTTTATTTATACTGGAATTACTTTGTATTATAGCTGCAATTTATGCCACATCACTTCAACAATGAAATCTTAGGTTATGTTATCTGATATTATCTGACATAATGTCTTTACATTTATCAAAGGCAAAAAGGGGGTTTCCCAGAGCAGCAATAATTTACCCTGATTTTTCCCTCAGTAGCCCCTCCCATTGGGAACTTCAAGCCCCCAGTTTATCTTTTTGGAACTTCTGCTTTGGTGTGCCAACAAAACATAAACAGCTCACCACAGGGCTATCAACAGGAGTCAAATGGAGCACTTCTCTTCCCACCCCACCCCTACAGGCAAGTTCATCTGAACCCTGGCAAAATTCCTGAAGATCTGTAGAAAGCAGCACTGCCTCTACTCATCCTGTTTTTATAAAATATCTTAAAACTTTTAGTATAGTGATATTCATAACCTCTTAATGGAAAACACCTGAAGTATGTATTTACAAAGTGCTTTTAGAGCACATGTTCACAGCGTATGCTCACTGTGTGTTATTTTCTTTGGCCAACAAAAACTTACACATCAAAATTCCAATAGCATGAAAAAGGAGGGGTGCTTATAAGAAGGATGGGACCAACTTTTCACATTGTCTGATAGTGACAGAACAAGGGGAAATGGCTTTAAACTAAAAGAGGGGGAATTTAGGTTAGATGTTAAGATGAAATTTTTCACTGAGAGGGTGGTGAGCACCCAGGATAGGCTGCCGGGAGAAGCTGTGAATGCTCCATTCCTGAAGGTGTGTAAGGCAAGGCTAAATGGGGCTATGGGCAGCCTGATTTGGTGGGTGGCAACCAGGAGGTTAGAACTAGATGGTCTTTAAGGTCCCTTTCAACTCAAGGCATTCCATGGTTCTGTGAAATTGTGCTGCTGACGTGCTACAAACAGAGAGGTGTGTAAATAAATCAGTGCCTAGAACCTGAATACTGCAAAGACTACCATGAATTTATGCTGCTAGGAATCCACCTGGTGTGTCTGAAGAATAAGGATCAAGTGGAAGCTGAAGACAGAGTACATCAGGCTTTCTATCAGTATGTCGGTAACACTGCAGCATTTAGAGAGTTTGAATCTTCCATGGTATTAAGAAAACTGGACAAAATATAGCAAAGCTTTCTTGACTAAATGCTCCTGACCTAGATACAGAAGTAAGAAACAATGTCTGTGTCTTCAGTCACATGCCACAATACGTCAACACACGACCACAGTCTCAACACCTGGTTTCTTTCTCTTATCTGATTCTTTCTGTTTCTTTCTGTTATCTGATCCCTGTCCTCTACAGGGAGGAAAGAGGGCAGAAGAAAGCCATAGGCTCAGCCATATCCACGCGCAAGGGAAGGTGAGGTGTCTCCTTTTTGTGGGATGGCTGTGGGACTGCCCCTCCCTTGTGGAAAGCTGGGAGCTTCTAACTTGAAATTAAATTGTTTTTAATGAAGGATGTTTGCAGGGCCAATAGGCCTTGCAAAACAATTCCATCTGCGAGCGAGCCTGACGATCACTTTCTGGAAATTCCCAAACTGCCTTTTCGAAATGCTATGAAAAATCTTCACGGGACTGTCACGGAGGGGCCACCTATCCTCGGAAGAAGAGCTGACCCCCTCTCATTGTAGCTGAAAATGGACGGACTCCTGAAATGAGCAAACGCAGCTGGGCTCAGGTCTTCGCATCGCCTTTGGGGCACTGCGGTCCCGAACCGCTGCATACGGAGCGCAGTTGACCCCGCACCGCGCTCCTGGCACCTCCTCCGCTGCTGACCGAGGCGGCTCCGCCTCGCCCTGCCCGGGAAGCCCCGCTGCTCTCGGGGACGGGAAGCCGCTCCTCCCTGGAGCTGGCGGCTGGAGGAGGCGGGCCGAGGTGGGGGAGAGGCGGGGGAAGTGGTCGGGTTGGGGCGCTCCAAGTCCGCCGCGCCCGGCACAGACACTGCGCGGCCGTCCAGGGGAGAGCGGGGCAGCGCGGAGCCGGCTCCAGCCACAGCCCGTCCCCGCGGCGCAGTGCGAGGATGAGCGGCGGGGCTGGAGGCGAGCTGGCGGGCGCCATCAGCAGCGCGCTGCCCGCCATCCCCTCCAGCAAGCTGCCGGACCTGCGCTTCCTCAGCCGCGGAGCCTACGGCACCGTGTCCTCTGCCCGCCACGCCGACTGGAGGGTCCCGGTGGCCCTCAAGTGCCTCCAGGGGCCGCTGCTAGACAGGTAGTGGAGCGGGCACGGAGTGTGCGGGGGTCGTGGGATCGGCGCGTCTTTCAGTGGGGCGCTTAAAGCGGGCCGGGGAAGTGCCGAGCAGCTCTGCTGTTTCCTCCGTATGGGCTGTAGGGGAGGGCGGTGTGGGAGGTGCCAGCTCAGCTTCTGTCAGCGTCTGTGTTGTTCAGAGAGAGACAGCAGAAAAGGCTGGGAGAAGCTTCTCAAGACAAAAGTGTGGCTGCTGGTGTCTTTGTCTCACGGTGCTAAGAGGAGCTAATTTAAAGTAGCAGCTTTGTAGAGGCCTCTGTGTACAAGTATTTTTCAGTAGTTCTTCAACTTGTAGTAATTATAATCTCCATTTTCCTGGAGGTAAGTGACCGTGTTTCCTGCAGGGGCTGTCATTTCATAGGAGAGTGCAGCAGGGAACAGCTTTTCACTTGTATCTGCCCCCTTCATCCTCTATAATTGTATTTTTTCCCCATATCGGTGCTAATTTGCCTCTCCTTAGTGTGATGCTTCTTGTTTCCTGTACAGGTGTCTTTCATCTTTACTTAGGTTTCTTTGATTGAGTTTTAGGCAGTTAAGAGAAATAGTTTCACTCAAACGTCTGCGTGTTGTGAGTGAGCCCACACTCAGTAGTATGACATGGGTGTGACTAAAAGCTTTTAAGCCCTTTCTCAGTTAATATACAAGTGTTTCGGTTTCCCCTGAAAGATTGCGAATGAGCCCAGAAGACTTCTGGTCTTGTGACCCAGTTGCTATGAGGGGTTTGGTATAGCTTAGAATGGCCGTGTGTACACAGGACCTTATCTCTGACATCTTGCCAGAATCTCAGCTGTGTTTTTAAGCAGAAGTGTTATGTTCTCTGTTGTTGAATTTACTGATATTTCCCTAATTTCAGTCATTATTTGCAGCAAGGCCAGCCGGGAGCTGCTGTGGGCTGTGCTCCTGTGGGTGTTACACAGTGCCCTTGGTGAGGAGCAGGCAGCTGTAGTGAATTCCAGGCACAGGGATAAACCTCCAAGTGTTGCATCCTGCTTCCTGGTTACAGCAGAATCCCATGCAGATGTGCCTCATGATCTGGGGAAACCCCTGACTTTCTCAAACCAAGTTTGTGGTAGAGAGAGGGGAAGGAAGCAGAGCCTGTCGTCCCATGTTTTTCCTGAAGCAGGCCTCTTTACTTGGATCACTTCCTGGATTTTCTCATAATAGATGTTTTTTTTTGGTCACGTAAACAAGGATCGACAGTTGGCCTTAGTTTAACAGACCTCTATATTACCTCTTTTTCTTTTTCTCTTTTTGATCCAAGCATCCTCTCTGCAGCATATTTGAAATATAGAGCATCCCCTTACCGCTTTTAGAGACAGAAGCACGCTCATTTTTAAACACAGCTTGAGCTTCTCATATCCATAAGCTGCAAGGTCTGAATTGGTAAAGGTGCATCAAATTCATACTTGTATGAATTCCCATACTTGTATGGGAAGGTTTGACTGTAAGAAAGAACATTCCAATCACCAAATTTAGGTATCCAGGCATTGTGAAAGCAGTTTCTGTTTTCTGTGCCATCAAGTGTTTTTCCTGTGGGCAATTCAAGCAGGGGCATAGCTGAAGGAACAATTTAGATGAAAACATAACAGGATTGGTCATTCGGGAACTGAAGGTGTGTCCCCTGAAGTATTATTTTAGCACACAGCAGAGTCATAGTGCTTTAAAACAGCTAGAAAAGTGTAAGATAAGCATTAAGATGAATAGTGGGCCACAGTAAATGCTCGGTATTTGAAGGTGGGCAGTAAGACAAGTGTTACAGTTACACAGAATGGGGAAGGTGGACTGTATCCTTGTTTGCTGGAAACATGGATGAAATGTTATGGAAACAGATGTTTGTGTGATACAACAAAACTAGAAAACCTGTCTGCTATTTGCACGTGCAGATTCTGTGTTGCCTTACAGCATCTTGTTACCAAAGAAGGCATAGTAGGAAACAAATATTGAAAGCTGGTGCTGCATATGGATGTTGATTTCTGAAGAGAATATAGTGAATCTTAAATTTGCTTAGTTTCCTGGTACTGTAAGTAAGGTAACCTTACTTGTTGGCTTTCTTTTTAAGTGATAGGAACCACCTTCTAAAAGAAGCAGAGATATTGCACAAAGCCAGGTTTAGTTACATTCTGCCAATTTTGGGAATTTGCAATGAGCCTGACTTTCTGGGGATTGTAACAGAATACATGGCAAATGGATCGCTGAACCAGCTTTTACATGGGGTAAGTGTTCTCTCAGTCTTCAGTATAGCCTCTGGTTGTTTCAAATACTGTTTCAAATACTTCAAATTCCATGCTTAAGGGAAGTACTACAGTAAGTGTGTTATTAATATTACAAATTTAAGGACGGTCACTCTTACTAATAATTTTTGTTGCTCAAGTAGACCTGCTGTATCACAAAAAGGCAGGCAGGCTTAGTAGATGTTCATTTTATTGCACTTTTTCTTTTAATGCCATGATCCATATAACAAGCTAAAGGATGAGCTACTGTATAAAATCACTTTGTCCTCTAGTTGGAAACTGAACTACTTTAATTTGGATTTCAGTATTATTGGCAATGTAAATATCATGAAAAAAATGACTATTTCTTGAATTTGAACCTTTAAAAAAATACTGAGGAGAATTTATAGAAGTCAAATATTGTTAACGTTAACAGATATGGGTATTTCAACCAAGTATTACTGTCAACATCAAGTTGACCTACGCTGAGCTCTCAGCTGCTCCCACTCCTTTGGTCCAAGCATTCACTGTTGCTGCTGCAAAGCTCCTGCAGCTATCTCAGCAGCGCTGCAGTCTCTTCTGTATCTGTCCTTAATCAGTACCTGTCTATGCCTTAGATAGTTCAGCTGTGTTTTTCATAAATGCATTAGCGTCAATGTAACTTTTAAGATGTTATTTTTCCTGCCTTTTTGCTGTTGTATTTATATTTCTGAAGGTACTATTTTGTGCTTAATTTCACCACAGTTTCCCCCTCCTCCTAGTGTCAGCTGAAGAAATCATTCTTGCCTTTCTTTGTGCAGTATCTATAGGTTACAGGTTTCATGTAGGAGTTAATCTGTAATCCATGTTTCCTTATGAGTAATTAGGAATAATATGGTAAGCGTCCTGTTAGCTCATGATAAATAGCACTCATCAACTACTGAATGAATGTTGGGGAATGGAAACGTAACACCACATTGTTATATTTATGTATTGTTTTTAGCAGCCAACCAATATCAATGTGCACTTAATGTAATGTAAGTTTTAGACGATTACTGCTTGTCCAACTCGCTTTCTTTTCATAGTGAAAGCTTCTGTGCTATTTTCCGTGTCAGAACAGAGGAATATATTCTGGTTTTGTGTTTTTATTTTGGCAGAAGGATATGTATCCTGACATTGCCTGGTGCCTGAGATACCGCATTCTTTATGAAATTGCTTTGGGAGTGAACTATTTGCACAACATGAATCCTCCATTGTTGCACCATGACTTGAAAACCCAGAATATTTTATTGGATGATGAGTTTCATGTCAAGGTAGAGTTATTTAATACTTATGTTCCTCAGCACCCAGAAGGAGCCAAAGTATTTCATTGCAGTAGAAGAGTGAGGTCGTGGCTATGGAGAGGGTTATAGTTGTATGCTAGATGTTTTACTTGTATCCTTGCAGACAGAACTTAGATAATTATTTTTTTTTAAACACTGTTTTGCTCAAGTGTGGATCTGATCCATCTAAAAAGATCAGAATTCCATAATATGAACTGCTTGAGGTATAGAAGTTCATATAAAGGTTGCTTTCAAACTTAAGGAGAGTAGATTTAGTTTTAGGGAAAAGTGTTTTACGGTGGGAGCGATGAGCCACTAGAGCAGGTTGCCCAATGATGCTTCATCCCTGGAGACTTTCAAGGCCAGGCTGGACCAGGGTGTGAGCAACCTGATCTAGCTGTGCACGTCCTTGTTTATTGCAGAGAGCTAGGCTGGGTGATCTCTGAAGTCCCTTACAACACAGAGGGGCTATACAGAAGTCCCTTTGTATGCTCATTACTCAATAGCAGTGATGTTTTCTGATGACAGCTCTCGCTGGTAGCTACATCTGGCTCTTTTTGAGGAAAAAAATAGGAACTTTTCCTGTCCAAGATGCTCAGACAACTTAGTTCTGAAGGTCAGAAAAATTCTAATGTTAACACCATGTGATGTTTATCATGCAATATGAACGTGTATATTCTATTAGAACAGTATAAGAATGTGTAAAATGTAACTCTGAAATTTTAACATGCAGAGAGATGGCTCTTACAAAGCTCCTAGAGCAAGCAAGCATATATGGAGAAGTAGTACTAGTTCAAAACTTCAATTCTGCCTTTTTGAGTATCACTGCCATTGTGTGAAAAAGAGATTGAAAGAAGTTCTGGCAAAACAGTTATGTGTTTATATAATTGCAAGAGTGTCTTTTTAAAAGAACTGAAAATCTTTGTTTTTAAAATTGGTAGAATATACTATTCAGAGTGAGAAATCCAAGATATCTTAATTCATACTTGAATAGCTTCAGCTTCAGTGCTTACTATGAGATTAATCTTTTTGTCTTTGTAATCTTTTGAGCAAATATCAAAGATGCACTGCCAGTCTCTTCTTTCTCCATTGCAAAGAAGTTTTCCTTGGCAGCAGGGCAGCTTACACAGCTTTCCCTTCACTCACTCTCTCAGCACCTCACACCTCCTCCCACTCACCTGTGCCAGTATCACCATCTCTCAAGCTTCTTGATAAACCTGACTAGGAACTGGCCCAAGTAATCCACAAAATCCAGTTTTTTTTAATCCCTAGCAACAGTGGTGCATTCTAGTGCTCTGTCCGACCACATATAAACAGTTGCTTTGTTTAGAGCAGTTTGGGTGAAGCATGATTGGTTTAGTATTATATGTGGTGGTTGGCAGCCCTGCCTGCAGAGTTGGAGCTTGATGATCATTGAGGTCCCTTCCAACCCAAGCCATTCTATGATTCTATTCTAAGATTCTTTAATTTAGGACAGCTGGCAGGAAACTGAATGAAGGTTATCACACATGCTAAACTGGAAAAGTGTTGTATGTGTATAAAAGTAACACTATTAGACTGTTTCTGACTGTACCAGATGTACTGAATGAGCAAGATAACCTGATCAGCTACAGCAGGAAAGGCTTAATATGAGTGAGCCATTGAGGGAAAAGGATAATGTTTATGCTCTCCAGAAAGTTTGTGCTCGCAGAGGCATCTTGAAAATTATTTTACTCTAATAGAAATGCTGAAAAAGTCCAGAGCTCATTGCTGGCACAAGAGAGATGGAGGGTGTTGCGTTTGTTTAGCTCGGAGAATAGAAGGTTCTAGGAAGACCTCATTGTGGCCTTCCCATACTTGAAGGGAGCTTACAAGCTGGTGGGCTACCTGTGTTCTACATGGTCTAATAACAGTAGGACAAAGGGGAATGGCTTTAAACTAAGTGCAGGTTGGATGTTAGGAAGAGATTCTTTAATCAGTGGTGAGGCACTGGAACGGGTTGCCCAGAGAAGTTGTGAATACCCCATCCATGAAGATGTTGAAGACCGGGTTGGATGGGGCCCTGGGCAGTCTGATCTAGTGGGTAGCAAGCCTACTTACGGCAGAGTGTCTGGAGTTAGGTGATCTTTAACGTTCTTTCCATCCTCAGCCTTTCTATGATATATAACGTTCTATGATATATAACGGCTCATCCTCAGCCGTTCTATGATATATAACGGTTCTCACCTGGGTGCTGGACTGGGAGCTTGCTAGTGCTCTTATTCTTCTATTTGTGCAGCTCTCCACCCATAACCTGGTCATACATCTTGCTCCTGATTTGTGGATGTCTGGGAATGTAAACTAAGCCGGTTAATTCTTGATGTAGGGTGACTTCTCTAGGAAGGGACAAGGAGAAAGAAGGTCCTGGAGGCACAGTGAAAAAATATTTGACTTTTTGCAGCACAGAATTTCAGGGTACCAAATTTGTTAATTTTAGATTAATGATTCTTAGTTTTGAGAATGAGGTGGACTTCCCTAAATTTTTTTCTGTAAATGCAATTGCCCCTAGATATCTGCAGGCTAAGTTGCATGTAGCTATTATTATCTTCATTAACTTTGTGCTTTTTACACAATCGGTGATCTGGAAACACAGTGACTTTGTTGCTTGTTTTCCATGAAAGAAAATAGTGAAAATGACTGTTTACATGGGTGGATAGGACAAGGGGAAATGGTTTTAAACTGACACTGGGGAGGTTTAGGTTGGATATTAGGAGGAAGTCTTTCACACAGAGGGTGGTGACGCACTGGAACAGGTTGCCCAAGGTGGTTGTGGATGCCCCATCCCTGGAGGCATTCAAGGCCAGGCTGGATGTGGCTCTGGGCAGCCTGGTCTGGTGGTTGGTGACCCTGCACATAGCAGGGGGGTTGAAACTAGATGTGGTCCTTTTCAACCCAGGCCATTGTATGATTTTGTGATTTGGGACAGACTTCCACAACGGATTCCTCAGCCACAGAGTATATGAACCTTTCTTAAAAGAACAACAGGATAGGGCAGTGCTGTAGGAATGACATGAGTCATGAACTGGGAATGTTTTCTGAAGTGAAGCTGGTGTTTCCTGTCTCTAAAGCAACCACATACTTTGTGTCAGGTTGAGGATTGCAAACAACCGGTTCTTTCAGGTGTATTTCAGGAATTTGTAACAAGGGTTAACAGAGATAAATACGGCTTCCAGAACAACTGCTGTGTCCTTTCCAGATTGCAGATTTTGGCATGTCAAAATGGCGTGTCATATCCATGTCACAGTCACGCAGTGAAACTTCCTTACCAGAAGGAGGGACCATTGTCTACATGCCCCCTGAAGATTACAATCCCAGTCAGAAAACTCGGGCAAGTGTGAAACATGATATCTACAGGTAACCTATACTGACCTCAAGGGGACTCTGCAATCTGAATTCACATCTGAGTTGCTGAAATTAGATTTTAACATGTTTTCAGTAATATTATAAGAATCTAAGCCAAATGAATTGGGAAAGAAGAATCAACTGGTAGTTGGAATTGTAGATTATACATTTCTCAAGGAAACGCTGTGACAAGTGTGATGCTTCAGTAATTAAGCTGGAACTGTCAAAAGAGACCAAGGAGACTAGTTCCTATGAGTGAGAGTGTATGCATACAGTGGAGGGTGGAAAGAAACTGTTCATTAGCTCAATTCACACACCTTTGTAATTTGTATACATCTATTAAAATAATTCACAGAATGTATTGGGAAGAAATTTTTTTTTTTTTTTTTGAAAGGAGTTAAGAAAATAAAGAGTAATGGACTTAGAGGAGTTTTAGAGATCTCCTGTCTGTGTCTCTGAATAGAGAGCCATCTCCTGAAGGAATAATTCACTTTAAGAAAGTTCAAGTAGATTTGCTTCAGTCAGCTCTGAATCATAGCTGAAAGTACTAGAGTTGTGGCTACCTGTACAACTAAATAGAAGAATGGCTCTTAGGATGTTAGAGCTATGATCAGCTAATTTGAAGAAGCTTGGAGAGCTCAAAGGTTATTTGAGCAATTGTGGAAGAGGAGGCTGCGGGAGAGACCTTACTGCTCTCTTCAAATACCTGAAAGGTAGTATCAGCAAGAGCAGGGCTGGTCTCTTCTCACTGGTGACAGGACGAGGGTAGATGGCCTCAAGTTGCAACAAGTTGGATATCAGGAAAAACTTCTTTGCAGAAAGAGTTGTTAAGCACTGGAGTAGGCTCCCCGGGGAAGTGGCTGAGTCACCATCCCTGAATGTGTTTAAAACCATTTAAATGTGGTGCTCAGAGACATAATTTAGCAGAGGGTTGTTAGTGTAGTATGGTTGGGTTGTGGTTGGACTTGATGATCTTGAAGGTCTTTTTCAGCCTGAGCAATTTTATGATTCTATATTGTTTCAATAAGTGCTGGTAATCTAAAATAATGTCTTCTATACTTTTTACACTTTAAACAGTTTTGCAATTATTATATGGGAAGTGATGTCAAGGAAACACCCATTTGAAGGTAAGACCATGTTTTCTTGTAATTTATTTTTCTAGCTTTAGTTGTCACTCGTGCCAGTCACCGAGATACCTGGGAACTTCATTTAGGGATTGCTTCATAACAATCCTATTTGTAAGCCTGTTTAAGAAGTAATTGAGTTACTTCTCAGATTAGATTCTTTTTCAAATTACAATGTTGGTAAGAAAAAATGTATTTTGAATTCTTTGCTTTTAAAAGAATTTTAAAAGAAAAAACAGCCTTATTTTGGTGAAATGTAAATATTACAACTGCAGTCTTAATTATTCTTCCTGTAGTAAGCTATTTATTTTGCATATATTTCTAATGAAAGCACGATGTCTATTTTGACAGAAGTTATAAACCCCTTGCAGATAATGTATAGTGTGTCACAAGGACAGCGACTAGACTTAAGTGAAACGAGCTTATCAATGGACATTCCACATCGAGCTCTTGTCATAAGATTGATAGAAAGTGGATGGGCACAAAACCCAGATGAAAGACCATCATTCTTAAGTAAGTTTACTTTGCAAAATGAATACAGTTCTTAAAATTGCCAGATTTTTTTGTCTCATCTCGTACATATAGAGTAAGGGTGTAATTGCAAAATGGAAATAGTAAAAATGTCAAAAAGTATGTCTCTGCTCAGTCAAATGGTGTGTGATTCTTGTCTGATTCCATCATATCTATAAACTAATTTTTATGAATGGAGCTACGTGTGCCATAAAATCAAGTTGTTAGTTGGAGTTGGAATATTTTATTTATTTACTTATTTTCAGAATAGGGAGGAGAATAAGGGAAATACATAGAGTGATCACTGTGGGTTTTGTAAGAGCTGGCAAAGCAGCAAATCATTGCACATCAGATGAGCTACTGTAAATTCACTTTGTTGTTGCATGTTTGCATGGATGAATCTTTTTCACTGGAACTTTGAATTGTTGAGGCCACACAAATAGCTTTTAACGTTTTCTTTGTATGGTTTCTTGTCTATGAGAACAAATACAAATACCTTCAGCCTTTTTCCAATGGATTATGTAATTTGGAGCCTAAGATTGAAGAGTGAGCCTGCAGAGATTAACAGGGCATGTTGTAAACTAGAAAAGTTCTGTTTTGAAATCAAACCTAGATTTGTCATGCTTAATTAGTGTGCTTGGTGTATGCTGAGCCATACCAATATACTCCCCATACCATACCAATTTCTCTCTAACATGAAAAGCTGCTTAGTATTTTTGTGACTTCTAGCTCTTGTGTGCAACAGCAATTCTGTAAAAATGTGGGCTGAAAGTCGTCACCAGGTTTTCAGTTATGAAACTTGCTCTTGTTAGAGTTGGTGTAGTCACCTATAGAATCATAGTCTGTCTAGGTTGAAAAAGAACTTCAAGATCATCCAGTCCAACTGTCAGTCTGACCTGTTTCCATTGCTAATCATGTCTCTTTGTGCCATATTTAAAATCTCCCTGTTATGGAAGGAGTATTTCATCCATGCACTTTATCAACTACAATTATAGTATCTTATTTTCTCTTTTATCCTCATCCTTTTTGTCCTCAATACAGATAGTATATTTCATTATTTGAATGCTCACATTTCAGTCTTTTAGCTTTCTCAGTATTTTACCCCGAGAGCTGGTCTTCAAACTCAGTCAGATGCATCTAAGAACTTTCAAAAAGCTTTTCATTCACACAGAATGTTATGTTTTAATTTGATCCAGTGCTTTGAAATGGCTTATTAGCCTTGAAACTGATCTTCTTAATTTTTGTTTCTCTTCTGCCATATGGCTTCCATTATCCTACTACCTCTTAACTGTTAATTAAAATTCAGAATCTGGACCTAAAAAATAAAGTTGTCTTAGAGTTCAACAGTATTTGAGAGGAAGCTGGGAATTCTGGATTTGCTGAACAGCCATCTGCTAAGCTTTTAGGTTCTTTTTTGAAATAAACTCATGAGTTGTATATTGCTCCTTAAAAACTTGTCTTTCTCACAACTTGAAGTGAATGCAATGACTCTTATTTGTAAAATTCAAGTATTTCAATTAGGACAGTAATCCTAGCACCTCGTTTGAAGATTTGCTGAACAGAAGTCTGCTATTTTTAAAACATTTATAAAATCTGAGTTTATTGGAAAATTGCTAATCAGGCAGCTGAGAAATAAGTGTTTGTAACTTCTTTCTGGACCAGTTTTGCAGAAAAAAAAAAAAAATGGAGACACAACCAAAGAGATTTATCATCTCTGTGTTCAAAATTTGCAGTCCAAAATGAATTGTGTGTCCTCTTTTGAAGCATTTTTAACTTTGCTTTAAAAATGTTTTTTGAAATGTTCATTTATTTTGGTATGAGTCTGGTTTATATGGTTTTAAATTGTGGGCTGTTTAATTATTTTTTTTTCTCTGCATAAATAAATATATATTTTAAAGAAATAAAGTAAAAAAAAAAAAAAAAAAAAAAAAAAAAAAAGAAGACGTCACAGTACTTCCTTAAGTATTTTTGCTTTCCTATGTCAGTTACCCAAAATAAAATAGCAGCCCAAGTCTGTGGTCACACAGAAGGAATAATTACCTGGGACAGACACGCAGTATGAACTGTTCTTTGGCTCTGTGCAGTACCTGAATTGATTTAGTCTTTGAAGGAAACATGCATTGCTTTCCCTTTACTATTGTAAAAAGAATGAGGAAGTTAGAAATCTTTCTCAAAATTAAGGGAAGAGAAGTTCACTGACTGTGAAATTTTGCAATCAGCACAGCACAGGGAAAAAGAAAATAACACCCAGCTTCTCCCCTCCTCCCCACCCTCCCCCTTCCTTTTCAAATACACTTAAAATAGAAATATTTTGTTAACCTGTCTGTTCCCCTTATAAAGAAGGGCCAAAGGCTACTTATTCCCCTGCTTCTGCGTAGCTCTGTAATTCTGTTGATTCTGCAGCCTTCTAGCATGTACCTGCAGTTTAATTAAAATCAATAAAAACAGCCCTAGTAATTCACTGTGAAAAATGGAGTCCCAGGTTCTGTGTGAGCTGAAGCAAGGGAACGAGAATCCCACTGCTGAATGTATGTCTTGAAAGTACCAGTTAAACAGGAACTAATCTGAGAGAACTATAGTGAAACAGTAAAAATACAGTAAAAGCAATAAAAATACATTAATAAAGATACAATGTCAGAGGTTCACAGTACAGTAAATGGATTTTGCTGAATCAGTGGCGTTCATAGAAAGCGCAGTAGAAGTTGTTACATGTTGTTATCCTTTCCTGAGGATGGAGCACAGCTTCAAGGAGACATTTGTATAATATCCACCTCAAAATTTGAAGTATTTTGTTTTGCAAATCTTTTAGCATTGAGAAACAAGGGAGCATCACACAGTCTCTTGTTTATTAAACTGTCATGTGGCTTCCTTTGCAAGCAGATGATGTAAGCTTCTGTCTCTGCTGAGCTTGCAGATACTATTACTTGACTTATCCATATCCAATGAATTCAGTGTTTTAACAATCACCATCTCCATGGTGACAGATCTCCACAGCAGATCTTCTGGATATTGCAGTGGGGTCTTGATTGTTTATTTTCCTCTAATAATTCTTTGCACTTCTGCTGGAGTGGGAGTCTTGTGCTTTTTAGATCCCATTTAGCAGACTAAACTTGTTGAGTCTGCCCTGAAATATAGCAAGTCCATTAATCTGTCCATTCCAGGAGTGCAAGACTAGGAGTCTGGCACAGTCCTACATTTCTTTCAACCAGGCTGCTGAGAAAGCCAGATAAGAACAGGGTTTGTTTTGGTGATGTGAGATTGTTGTAACGGGTGAAAGTAATAAACTTCTGTTCGGTAACATAAGTAGTTTCGTATTACAAAGAGATATATTTGCAAAACTAATTTATTATAAGAAAGTAGCTTTAACAACATGAAAATTTAATTTTCATACTGCATCATTGGGCAAATAATCTTTCTTTGTTTAGAATGTTTAATAGACCTTGAACCAGTCCTGAGAACGTTTGATGAAATAGCTATCCTGGAAGCAGTAATTCTGTTAAAGAGATCAAAGGTAAGTCACTTTTGTTGCAGTCATAAGTGAGTAAAATAAATTGGCATGTTTGCTTTTCCTTGCTAAGAGAAATGTAATATTTGACATTCCTCTAGTCTTGTATCAGGCTTAAATTAAAGCAAAAATTTAATATAATGCCATTTGTCTCTTACAGTCACAGTATGAATCGCAATGTATCCACAGGAGTGGAAAAAAAGCAGTTGCGGAGAAAACATCTCTAAATATACCACTGAATCCCCAAGAGGTAAATTTTGCATCTTCCCTTGTATGTCAGCATCATTAAGATCTTTAGAACTTTAAAAGGGGGTTGTTTTAGTAAGAGGGGGTGGTTCTGCAATTTAGTTTCCTGTGCAGTAAAGAAAGGTCTAACATGCACTGGTTGAGATGGAATGCAGCATGTACACAGTCATATCAGGCTGATCAAGCAGAAATAAGGTCATGTTCAATACATCTTCTAAGTGTGGGAAAGCCATCCCCTTGAGGAATCCAGCACAGTGTCTGCAGGTTAGATTGAAACTGGCTCCCTTGCGCTCTATTATGCCTCTGTGTCGCTTGTTTGTATAGGATCATATAGGTTTGTTTTTAAATTTTTAGTTCTTAATGCTACTTCTTTTGATTCTTACCAGTGGTTAAACTCGTATACAAAATTACTGTCAGCTTTAAATAACATTTTTTTTTTGAGTACAGCTTTAAGGATACATTTGTATAATATTCACCTCAAAAAATATTTTAATTGTGTAGTCGATTGTGTATTTAGAGCACATAAAAGAAAGTGATGGGAAAGTGCTCTTTAAATCATTGCAACTTTTTATTTATTTAATATGCATTTATTTAATAAATGTATTAATATTAATTGGAAAAATTTCAGGAAACATCTGCTTCCATACACTGTGATGCACTTCCTCTTCGGAGTATCTCTCCGGATGTATCACGACGCAAAGCTCTTCCCCAGTATAATATCCTCTCATCAGGTAATACTCATGACTTCATGTAAATATAATTTGACACTGCAGCTGCCATTGTGCCATTGCACTTATATATAGTGGAATCATAGAATGATGGAATAGCATGGGTCGAAAAGGGCCACAATGATCATCGAGTTTCAACCCCCTGCTATGTGCAGAGTCACCAACCAGCAGACCAAGCTGCCCAGAGCCACATCCAGCCTGGCCTTGAATGCCTCCAAGGATGGGGCATCCACAACCTCCTTGGGCAACCTGTTCCAGTGCATCACCACCCTCTGTGAGAAAAACTTCCTCCTACCATCCAACCTAAACCTCCCCAGTGTCAGTTTAAAACCATTCTCCCTTCTCCTATAGATTACTGGATATCTGTTTGTGTCAGAAAAGAGATGCGTTTTATTACTGTCAACTTAGTGCTCTGAAAAACTACTGCATTTTAGCCTATATTTTCTGTTCCTGTCACTTGAGGAATTCTCATAACATTGGTTTTCCTACTGAAAGATCATGAGTGCAGCAGTACTGTTTTCTTGTCTTATTATCTTGATAGTTCAGTTAAGCATTTGTGAAGTACTTCTAAAAATAAAAAGGCTAAGCATCTTGAGGTGCTTTTACAGCTGAGTAAACAGAAAGTTTCTAATCCAGGCCAACCTCTAGATCATTTCTCATTCAACAAATAAAAAGGTTTCAACAAATGGACATTGGCTTGCAAAAGTGTCTGTACGTATCTTTTGTAGCTATCACCTCTTATGAATAAAAGCTGGCAAAATTCACAGTCAAAATTGAATTTTGAAGTTTTACTGTCATCAGAAGCCAGAAAAGTGTAATAGCAATGCATTGTGAAATTAAAACTTCATTTCAATGTTGAAAAAATGTAAATCTGTGTTTCAAAATAGTCCTTTGGCTTTGCATGAAATACTGGTGAGAAAGCAGAAAAGACAATTGACTTTATTGCTGTAAATCAGAGCATCAAAAAGTCTGCTGGTATGCTGCAAAACTGGAGATACTCTACCATGTCCTGTGTCCTTTAGTGCTACATTGCCAAATCTCTCAAATACCTTTAGGGACAGGGACTTTTCTACTTCCCTCGGCAGTCTGTTCTGATGCTTTACTGTAACAATAACCATCAGCCATTTTTGCTGCTGGTTTGTGTTAAAAATTGCCATATCTTCCTGTGGAGATCGTTTGAATAAGATGTGGTGATGCAGTTAAATTGATTGATCAGTCTGAGGTCCTTTTTAGTGTCACTGCTTAGACGTATTGTATTTGCATAAAGATACTGTAAAGCCTGCAAAACCTTCTACAAAACCCTCCTGTCAATTTTTTAACAGCAATTAGAAACAATGAAATTACTACAGTGGCAACATGTCCTGTGAGGGAAGGCTGAGGATGTTTGCACTGTTCAGTCAGTGATAAGAGGAGGCTGAGAGCTGACCTTGTTGTTCTCTGCAGCTCCATGAGGAGGGGAAGCACAGAGACAGGTGTCAGGTGGGCTGTGCTTCCTGATCCCTGATCAATCACAAGACATCTCTGGCAGTGCAGAGATATGCCAAAGGAAGTTCAAACTGGGCATTAAGAAACATCTTTACCATGAGGGCGATCAAACGCTGCAGCAGGCTTTCCAGAGATGCTGTTGATGCCCTTTCCTGTTGGTGTTCAAGAGGCATTTGGACAATATCCCCAGTAATAGGCTTTAACTTTTGTTACTGTGAAGTGGTCAAGCAGTTGAACTAGATCTTTTAACTCTCCTTCCATGCTACAATTCCCCTTCCATGGAACAATTCCATATTATAGAATTGTATTATTCCTTCAAGTCATACATCTGTATAAACAAATACTGCCACTTTTTATAACTTGTTTCTGTGCTAGTAGGTTCTTCAAAGGAAAATATTTTTCCATAATTCTTAGTCAGTCTTAGAATTTGGAGACTTATCTGTACATCAGTTATGCTTAGCATAACTAAGCGTCCAAGTGTGCCTCCTGGGCTGTCAAGTTAGTTCTTTAACAATTGCAGGCATTCATTTCATTAAAGCATGTTTATAAAGCAATCAAGTACAAAGTATATGTTATTACTTTGCCAATATCTTCATCAGATAGTTTTACAATGGAAAGTAAGAGTCTTCTTTCTTTGCCAAAATTAGATACAGTTGTTTCAAGTGAAAATCTGTTTGCAGATTCTACTGGCAAGAAATGAGTTTGGCAAGGCATTAAGTCAGAAGTAAATGACTGTAGATTTTTTTATTTTTTCTTCTGGTAATACTTTAGGAGACTTTGCAGAAACTTGTCCTTCAGAATTAGGAAGTCTTCCAACTTATAGCCTTTATGTTTTTTTAGCCAGCTTATATGCACTTGTTCTTGGTTGTTGCTTTAGGCTTAAGTAGCTCTCTTCCCTTTTTCCCATGGCTCATAGACAGAGTAACCCCTTAATACCTTTTGTTTCTCTAGATAAATGGAATGAACTCTGTTGACACAGTGTTATTATAAAATAAGCTTCTTTTTATCATGGTCTCCTGCTAGTCCTTGCTGTGCTTCTTCTATCTTAAGATACTGAGCTAAGGCTAGCAGAACTCTATATCTCAAAATAAAATAAAAAGTTTAACAATTGTTTTCTGTTTGAAATAAGAACTGTACTTTATATATTAGAATATTTTTTCTTTTCTTATGTAGTGCTTTGTTACAGGATAATTTACTAGTTCTTATTCCACATCTCAAAAACACTAAGCCTCATACGGAGTCTAGATCTGGTATTTATGCTACCAAATTTCCACTTCTGAGATTTCTGTGTTAACTGTATTTGTGTTTGCCTAGAGATCTATAACAACTTGTCCCAGCAGAGCTTTTTAAAATCCTTTTCTAAAGCTCATTTGCTCATACCAGTTCTCTCCTTATCCTCTCTCATTCATGCAGGAGATAATATCTGCTGCATCACAGTACATCACTTACTTTTTCTGCCTTTCATGAAATAAAATACTAGTTACTGTGAGTTCTAGTCAGTTTGGAATTGTGAGTTCTAGTTCATTTAAATAATCATAATACATTTTCATTTCTGTTTTCCTATTACTGCTCTTAGTCCTTACGGCCATGTGCTTCCACAGTTCAGCATTGTGCTTAAGCTTTCAGAACTCCCCATTTGTCAGGCAGCTGTAAATCCCGAGTTGTTTGTGGAGCTACATCTTATTGCATCTCTAGATTGCTGTTATGATTTGGCCTGCTGTCCATGACAAAGAGGTGGAGGGACCCATGGAAAGACCCAGGAGAGAAAAAGTAGGGAGATTAACCTGGTTGAAGGAAACAGCAGCAACAAGCTAAGGAAAAAAACTTAATTTACTAAATATAGCAGTGGAATGTAAGATAACACAATATAACACAATATGATTGGAATTGAAGCTAGTAAATAAATTGAGGAGACAGTTTCCAAAACCGAAGTCCTTACTCTAATGCTGTAGGTGAAACAGCCAAGGAGCAAAGAGGGAAGTCTTGTGACTCTCAATCAGTTTTATTTTTCCCTCAGAACAGAGAACAGAAACAGAAAAATAAAGTCTTCTGGGAGTTGTAGTTCATTCTTCTCTTCTGAAATGAAGAGACCCAACATACCAATAATCCACAGAACTGCAGCATTAGCTCTCTAACTCCCAGTGTACTGCATGACATGTAAAATCAATGAGAAACCATCAAAGCATGACAGATGCTCATCTGAATTTTTATATCTGTATTCCTTCTTCTTAGTTAACATCTCCAGAACTCCTTGTCAAGTGACACATTGAAAATCTTTAATGAGAACTGTGGAGAGTTAGGTATATGCCCTGTAATTCGTTTCTTATCAGCTATTTTTCATTTCTTCTCTTGCCTCTCTGCATCTTTTTTTTCTGCTACACAAATCTCACAATAGAAACTATTAGGCTTGCTACCTAATAAATATCCTCCTTTAACATTCCTTGAAAAGTTAACACAAAGCTTTCTTGAAAGCATGTGCTGCTTCAGAAAACCACCAAAAGCTTCTATTTATGTCTCACTTGAATGTCAGCATTTGTATTTCTTTCCTCCACCTGAATCTTTTTTGGTAGTGTAACAAAGGTTAAAGAAAAGATTAAAATTTCATCAAAATAAACTGACTTTCACACTGACTCGCAACTACATCTGCAAACACTTCAAATAATTATTTTGTTCTTCCAGTCTGCACATCAAATTTCTGTCCAGCAGAGTTCCAACAGTTCACGCATACTGGATTTATTGTGTCAATGTTCTTTCAAAATAAGACAGGACCCTCAAAACCACAATCAAGCCCTGGTTGTAGACAAAGGAGTGTGCCCAGAACATGTGTGCAATGAATAGTGTGCTGTATTTGAAGTGAATTTGAGGTGTTAATGATTTGTTTTATGAACTTGTTCTAATTATTAACTGTATTTTATGAACATAATGAGCATAGGTGTATTACAGCTTTTTCTTTTTTTTTTTTTTTAACTTTAAGATGGAAATTCTTGCGGTCTACACTCTCTCAGCTGTCAGAGTGTGGATGAAAATCTCTCTGTAAATCAAAGCGCCAAACCTTTTGTGCATCCATACAGTTACCTTCCCTCATCTGACAAGAATATTTCAGTTGCCTCAAATTCTTCCTCGTGTGTGCTGCAGACATCACCAATTTCCTCAGGTATGGCAAATACTGGTTTAATTCCAAGTCCCACATATTGAACATGTTTGTGTATGAAGGAGGAAGTGGAACTGTTTTTGTCTTTAAAATGAAAAGAAAGCATGCCATAAATTATTTCTGTAATTCTTCAGCCAAATATACAGTATCTTGAATTTACTGTGGTGGAGGACTCATGGGAATATGAGGATCTGCAACTCTTCACTCTTTAAATCCTCTGTTTAAGGAATATACGCAGGAAACTTCAGAGACATTTTCACTAGACTTAAATAAAAATCCTAGTGGGAAGTGGAGTTAGCACTTCTGTCTTTTCTTACCATGCTGGGTCATATGCTAGAATAGGTTGACTATGGAGTCTGTTGAAGGTCCATTACTGAAGGTGCTTAAAATTCATCTAGAAAAGGCCTTGGGCTGCCTGACTTATCTTTGAAGTTGGCCCAGCTTTGAGTAGGATGTGAGATGAGATGACCTCGTGAAATTGCCTTCCAATTTAAACAGTACTGTGATTCAGATAAAAAAAAAAATATTCTAGCCAACAATTTGACAATTATCAGAACATTTTAAGTATGAAATGCAACACAGTAGTCAAGTGACTGTCTGACTAAAAAGAACTTTTGAACAGCTCTGTCTCTAATCATTCTTTGCTTTATGGCTCTGCTTATCATCAGATGGTTATAATATTAATTGATTTTTTTTTTTTTTTTTTTTAATCTTTTTTTTTAATTCTTCCTGATCTCAGATTTTGTTTTGGAAACCATACAACAGAATGTAGCTCATCAATGGATCCAAAGTAAGAGAGAAGAAATTATTGATCAGATGACTGAAGCATGTTTGAATCAGTCACTGGATGCTCTTCTATCAAGATTTTTACTCATGAAAGAAGACTATGAACTTATAAGCACCAAACCTACAAGGACATCAAAAGTCCGACAGCTACTTGATACCTCAGATAGCCAAGGAGAGGAATTTGCCAGAATTATAGTACAGAAGTTGAAAGATAACAAACAGCTAGGACTTCAACCTTATCCAGACATTGTATTTAATTCTCTAAGACTGCATCTTTAAATGTATTTGTTTCTGTTTGAAGCCATGTGAATATTTCTTAATACACAACTCTTTGTTTCTACATAGTAATTTTATATCTGTACTGCTTTGTCTTTACTATAAATTGGTAGAATCTCAAACAAAGACACTGGGTTCATCAAGACTGCATTTGGTGAGTTACCAGTTGGGGTTTAGTCGGAAAGCCAAAAACTTGACACTGGTGGACTGATTTTAAACAAGTATTTTGTTTATATGTGATGAAGAAAAATCATTAAATTATACCTGTTTTATGTATTTTCTGTTTATACATATCCTTCCGGATCACTGGATAGAGACAACTTGATATTGGTTGTTCTCCCTCCATCTGGTTTTTCCTCTAGAGGAGAGGAAAAGCTGCATACTCTACTTTTAGTCTTGTATGTCATGTTTATAAATAAATTTCCTTCTTCCAGCCATACTGAGTATTCCTCCCAATATACCTGAGAGGAACAGAAGGTATTTTTACAGGATTTTTATTGTGTTTTGTTTTGTTTTCCATTTTTTTTTGCCAGGGCGAGCGTGTCAGACCACTGCCTAAGAAGAATGTGAGTCCAAAGAGAAGCCTCGGGGCAAGGAACACCTTGTACTGATCATCATCATTTTGCTAAGAAATGGTACATTAGAACGGGTGGAGCTCTAGTCTCTTATTATTTGGTTATATCTGCTTAAATTCCTCTTGAAAACGGACTTGCAGAGATTTGAGATTTGCATACAGTTTATAGAAGGGAACCCTCAGTTCAATTATGCTCTTACTTTCACAGTTTTGCATAAGTATTTCTCTTATGCTGCTGAATCAACCTTCAGTTTTACTTTTAGTGTTTACATGATGGGCAGTAGTTTGAATGTGTGCAAACCTCAAACATGCACTGTGCTGCAAAGTTGGAAGTAATGTACGTGGGCCTCTCCTGTGTGGCAGGAGAAGCAATGTGCTCAGCTTTTGGGAAGAAAATGCAGTGTTCTGACCTGCCTTAGCCTTCTCTGGACAATATGTCTGCCATCCCTTTGTCTCAGGGACGGTGCTAACATGTTGAGGTACAAATGAGGCCACCTAAAAGAAAAGGTATGTGTTGGTTTTTGTTGTTTTTGTTTTTAATTATTACCTAAAAATCGTTTCAAAAAAATTAATGACTTTACCTTGGCAGCTTTAAACTCAGTAAAAAAAACACTACTTTGCCAGAACACATCACAGGCAAATCATTTTTACAGGTACTAACAATTAATTTCATTTTCCGTCAATACTATCTAAAATATGGGAAACTCAAATTTCTGGTGCAAGAATTATACTGTTTTATAAACAGGAGTAGATAAAAGCTAAATCCTAAATGACAGTTGTTTGGAAACCAGTGAAGGTGTGAGATCATTTCAGTATGATTCAAGCTTCAGTGTTGGCAGCATTACTAGTTGCCCTCAGCTTACACTTAGTTCAATATTTGTCTTTTTTTGCGAAGTGATTGCAAGAATGTGGTGTATAATTTATTGCATGGAAAAGAAGTTTTTGCAGGTTTTTTTTTGTGTAATAAGTTAATGGCATAAACTGTGAGTTTGCATTTTATCCTGCTTCCTTCTGGGGGTTTTACAATTCTAGCTTAGATAGCTGAGAACAGGGTAATGGTGCAATGAATGGGTGTGTTATTTGTGGAGCAGACCTGATCGTGTCTAGCAGGGACAAAATCTGGGCTACCACACCTACCAGTGTGAGTATATTGCCAGACCTCTGTTTCATTGCATGTCCCATTCTCAGCGACGTTTGCTCATTACTACTAGAGCCTGAAGAAAGACTTATGTAATGCAGGGTAACAATATCTTGTTTCTTAGATGCACATCTAAAATCCACCGTGTATTAAGAGCTTTCCTGAACTGTATTTCCAGTAACTAGAAGAAAAGCATGTTTATCATTACCTCCTTACAAGTTGGTAAGTTACTCTTGTAGTAAGTAGTGTCTGCGAAGTTGAAAATATGCAAGAAGGTAAAGGCTTTGCAAAAAAAAAATAATAATAATAATAAAAAAAAGCTCATTGTTCTGCCAGGTATCATCTGATGCCTCACATGTCTGTGCAGCAGGGGGTCGGGGTCTGTACCTCCTTCCCATTTCTCCCCAAATAAACCACTGTGGATGCCACCTTTAACCTCTGACCTAGAGCAAATACCATGATGCTTTTCCCTTGGCACAACTTGGGCACAGCGTAGATGCTGTGCTTCCTAGCTCTCCACACTGCACAATACATGCTGTAATGGTAGCAGGATGTATTTAAAAATAAATAAGCAAAGCAGCAACTACCCTTTGTATGCAGGCTGGCAGGCTCTGTCCTGAATCTGTGATTCATGTTGTTGATTCTTCTTACTGCTGCACTTTTGCAATTCCTAGTCTCTGACATGCTTTGCAGCCTTTTCAGGTGCCTGGTGCACCTTTTCTGTCAGCTGGATAAGCTGCTGATCCCCAGGGATCATATGGAACTGCAGAGTGGAGGGGACAGGTCCCAAAGCCATTCTAGGTGCCATCAATGTGGTGCATTATATGTGCACCTACGTAAGTGTTGTTCTAGCCGAAGCCCAGCACTCCAAGGAAGCCCTCAATGGCTAGATTGAGGGTCTAGTGTGTCCCTTCCAAATTGGCTATTCTGTGACACTGTCCCCTTCAACTTTTCCTTGGACACTGAGCTGCTCTCCATGAAGAAGCTGGATATGTGAGCCTGTCCTCTCCAACACATCAGGGATGCGATGATTCCTTCGAGAGTGAGGCAAAAGTAGCCACACCTGGGACATGATGGGATACAGAGAATAGATTAAGGAGAAAGTTTGGGGGTTGGAGAAAGGGAGGTGGAGGCTGCGTGCCTGAGCTCTGGAGGCTGCGTGCCTGAGCTCTGCAGGCTGCATGAAGGGTGTGTAGAGATGTCAGACAATTGACTTAATACATCGGAGCCTGCCTCTGACAGTTTTGTTAATTCCAGTAACATGAAAGAGGAACAGAATTTCTGTGTGGCTGGAACACAGCACTGAGTTTGACTTTGGCAACAAGTCCAGAGCCAGCCCAAGAGCCAGGCAGAGTCACATCGTTCACAGCTTCATCAGGAAGTTCAAATCTGGTGTGTCTGCTATAATCGTGCTCAGTGGGCCCCGGACTGCATGTGAAGTAGTTGCAAGTTCTCAGAAAGTTTGCCATCTGAAAATCTAGCTGCTTTTATTCCCCTGCTGGGAAAATTTTTCCACCTATAGACTTGCTTAATTATTCCCAAAAGAGAGAAGTTTTTAGCTTTCTTTATTCAAATAAAGGGAGAGTCTACAAGAGTTATTCCCCCTGTAGAGGCTTTCAAAGTATTGGGAGACACAGCCCCTTTTTTATGCCTTTACCCTGACTCTTGTGAACCCTTTCTCCATTGGCTAAGGTATCTGAGTACCTCAGGTTCACATTCTTCTCAGCACACCTCAAACATGTCCCCCTCCCCCCAACCCCTTTATTTCCTTTGTTTATACATACTTTGTAATTTGGATTCAGACTTTGTTTTTTTGCTCAACTAGAGCTGTCTTTGTATCCTTTTTGACAAAGTCCATCAATCTTTGTGCTGTCATGCAAACAGGATTTACACACAAGTGCTAAGCTAGCATCTCCAGCCACATACCTGCAAATAAGTTTGTTTAATCAGTTGTTCTGCACAAATCTTATTTTGCAAGGACATCTTCTTTCATCTCACCCCACAACTGTGCCAATACACGACGGTGTTCTGTGCATTCCTTACCTCTTCATTGGCAGTTCCAAATAGATTTTTCAGCTTTCTCATTGCAAGGAAGAATGGTGTTGATGTTTCAGAACACTGTTCTTGTTGACAATAATAGCTTTCTGCTGAGCTGTAATAGCTTGTTGACAGCCTTATGACATGTACGTTGCCGAAGTAGTAACCTAGGACAAACTTTTTGCACTTGCTATCATTAGATCTCATAAACCGTTTTAGTGCCTATTGTAACTTACTGCATTCATTTATTAATTTTCACTCTGATGAATATCTGATGTCATCATACTCATAGAATATCCTGAGTTGGAAGTGACCCACAAGGATCATTGAGTCAAACTCCTGGCTCCACACAGGACCAGCCAAAATTCAAACCCTGTGTCTGACAGCATTGTCCAGATACTTCTCAAAATTTTGCAGCGTGGGGCCATGATCACTGACTGCCCTGGGGAGCCTGTTCCATGCCCACCATCCTCTTCCAAAGAACCTTTTACCTAATATACAGTCTGGTTATTTTTCACTCTCTTTTCTATAAACACTCTACTCTCTTATATATACGTCATTTGCAGCATCTGGACACCATCTGATCTTCATGACACGTTGCTACATTTCAAAAAGAACCTTTCATGAATAGTCTGTACTTGTGCAAATCTAAACAGATATGTCCATAAAATGTGGAGCAAGTCCAGCGGTCCTGCATGTGTTGCTGCCCAATTGACATGCTGACCAGCCACAGAGTTCACTGAACTTCATTTTTTTCTCCTACACCTTGCATTAACATGGTTGAGGGGGATATCTTGATGTGCACTGTGTGCTACACTATATCCTGTATGAGCTTTGTTAACACATAAAGTTTTGATTTTGATCAGTCAGCACAAACACTAACCTTTGTTTGCCATTTCAACTGGCATTAGTTGTAAGAGTCTGCATTCAGTGGCACTTTTTCAATCAGGGTTAGTTATAAGTGTTCCAGTTGTAGACAAAGCCTGTGCCAACTAATGCAGTAAGATGCTTGATGGAAGGGGGAAGGGGATGGAGGCAGGGAATAGGAGAAAGTAGAGGGGTTGGCAGTGGTGAAGCTATACTGTTAGTTACATCAGAGCAATGGTATAAATGAAAAGGTCTGTAGAAATAATTGGAGTACTCTTGTTTCCAATGCAAAGCAAGTAAGCAAGAAACCAAAGGGATATCGCAACCTTTTCAGGCAAGTGCACTTCCCTCCATTGTTCTCTAAGTAAATGTGTATTTGTGTGGCAATATTCAGCACTAAGTTGGCACAGGAAAGAATCCTCACTGCAGAAGGACTAGTCATAGACTGCAAGGCTACAAAAATTAATGAGAAAAACATTATAGAATAAGACTTATTCACTATTTTACATTATCCATTCCATTTCCTTAAAAAATGTAGGATAAGAATAACCCTCCTTTTCAAAAGAACTAGAATTTGTGTCCACAGAAGAAATGTTTAGGATTTTTTTTTTTTTTTAATGTAGGCTGCGTGCTTTATTACTGCTCAATGCTGATTCCTGTTCTGTTACTGTAAATTTGGGGGAAATGTTAAATACAACATAATCAGCAGGGCCGGAGCAGTAATAATTGGAAAGCATTAATAAAGAAAATGCTTTATGTTCCAGTACAGAACAAAAGCAAAGGACTGAAGACAAGAGGAGGCAAATGCCTGACTGACAGTAGCACAGAAAAAAACCAGTTCATTGCCTAAACTAAGAAACATGGTAAATTCAAACTTAGAATTCAGAGCGAAAGTAAGTATGCATTCTTGAAAATAGGATTGCAGACTTGCTTTCTAGCTATCGTCTGTTAATACTGCTCTGGCGGGAGCAAAAAAACTTAAGATGTTAGAGGCCCTGAGTAAAGAATGTGATACTCAGATGGTCTCTTCCAGCAGAGTATAACATGCCTGCGAAATATCTGTTGCCAAAATGTTTCTTGGTACATTAGGATGAACGTAACCACAAACTTGCAGGCATCTGAAATTAAGCAGTCATTCCACTCAAACTGAAAGAGCTTTCATGGATAAATAACTGTTCTTCATAGATTAAAATAAAATAGCTTGGAGGCTTTTTATTCATAATACTTTAATAAATAACCAACAACAACACAGCCGTTTCTATGTAAACATTAACAGCGGACCTGTCTCAATCTATCACGGAAAGCATGTTTTTACAAGATGTTACTTTAAAAGGAAGAAATGGGAGGAGCACTGACTACGATTGAAAGGTTTGAGATGTTTGTATTTTTCCTTTGGGTCTCTGTGGCTTACGGAATGGAACACGCAACACGATGCAACGCTCCTGCTTGTTTTCCAGTTGGAATAGTGAGGCTACTGGAGGAATATCTGTGTTTGAATGCAGTTATTTCCCATCTGGATTCTAATTAAGTCCTGTTACGTGGTGCTTCAACTCAGTCCTGAACTGAAGATTGTAAACGTGCTGCATCAGTTCCTCCTAAATGCCCTTTGGCACTCGGCAAATTTATGCCTTTCTACTGGTCTTGTAGTTCATGGGGAAACAGAAATTCCAGGTTAGTGCTCTTGCATTTATTAACTTCTTCATCTGTCCAGAATTGTTTATTTTCTAAATGTTTACTTGTTTTGGTAGATATTGTGCTGTACGTCATACTGATCTTTGTCCAAAGTACTTCAAAGAGAGGACAATATATTGTTTCAGAAGACGCAGGTGAATACATTGAGTAAGTTGTTTCATTCTTTGCTTAGTATTTTATCTTTTTTTAAAAGCATGCTTAATTAAAATCAGATCTTAACACCAGGTCAGCCTCTTTTGTGTATGATGCATTATGTCAGAAATTATTAGAAAGGCCAAAGATATATAATCATGGTTAAGAAAACTGAGTTGATAATTATTCTATAATGAATAGAGTAATAGAAAATATAGAGAAGTCCACAGATTAACAACTAACAATTAACAATTATAGGAAATAATACCTTCCCTCTGAAAATCTTTCTGCTTTGCCAAATCCAGCCACAGGAATAAATATATTCTTTGTGCAGTGTTAGTAACATGTCTCATCATGCCTTTTTAAGTTAACAAAGAGTTAGACAGCTTTCACTTGTTACTCTCTGAAAAAGTGATCTCATCTTCAATGTAGAGGTTTTTCTGGTTTTTTGTTTGTTTGTTTTTAACCTTCCTTTCGTCTTATTCCTGCCACAACTTTCTAAGGAATAGAGAGCAGCTGGTAAGTAAGCTGTCTGCTTCTGCTTGCTAATGACCTCAGTTGGTGTTGTTTGAAGAAGCAGCATTCCAAGAGAGTCTGATCTTCCTTCTTGAGAGCTCTCGTTGATTTTAGTATTCATGTAATACTGTAATAAATATAGCAGCTAAAAAGACTAATCCAAGAGCGAGAGGTTATTCGTATCATACACCGTTCTGTGTGTCTATTTTGAAACAGCAGTTAGTCACTATTCAGCTACAATAACCTCTCTGCTAAAGGAAGAAAGCGTATCACCTACTCTCTGGTAAGCTGCTATTTGGTCTTTTTCATGCCTTAGATTTGGACTAGAGTAGTTTCCTTCTGAAATATCCCCCATGACTTGATTTGGGGTGGGGGCAGAGAACAGGGGATGGAACGAGAAAACCAGCCTCTGACCACAGGACTGTGAATGGAGCATTTTAAGCATTAATTCATCACAACATTTTTATAAGCATAAAATTTAAAAACCAAAAGCAAAGCTATTGAGTGGGATATTTTCTTTAGAGGAGAACAAATTGATTCATTTTTTTTCAAATTTTTTTTTTTTATGCTATGCCTTCCTAAAGCATAATCCTGTTTTGTTTGCTTGACCTCCTCTCATTATGGAAATGTTTAACAGTATTATTTCCCTTGAATGCTCCCTTTAAGATCTCTTGAAACCTGTGCTCAGCAACATTATTTTGAAGTTTAATTTACATGCTTTTGCCATGTTGAAAACTGTTGAAATCTGATTGCATTCTCCAGCAAGTATTAATATAAAGAGATATCATTGTTGGTTACTGCTTTTATGTTATTTTTTTTATGTACTACACACAGGAAAAAAATATAGCCAGAGTGTTCTTGAAGAAGATACTGAGATTTCTCACAATTTTTAAAATGACTTTATACACATATATTGGCTTCTAATGCAAACAGAATATTCTAGCCTTTGTTTTAAAGTGTTGTAAGTGGCATGTATAACATCATTTTCTAACTGATGGCATTTAGAAAACCTTTTTAATATTGTCTGGTTTGAATTTGCTGTTTGTTGATGTCATTGCTGACTTCTGTCGTTAAGAAATGATTTGGCAGGAGACAACAATCAACGTAATTTAAACAACATTGAATTGTTTGAAATAACATAAAGGATGTGACGTTCTAAATGCCCTTAATTAACAAGATAGTCTGTTGGAAGGAGCTACGTTTGGTACCAGAGAGATCCTCTGAGTTACAAAATAGTTATTTACTATTTCTTGAACTAAAAGGTTGGAGTTTCAAAGCAGCCTAGGATAGATGCAGTTTATTCCCGTGGGAAGTCTCTGTGAGCAGTTTTTAAGACATCAAGTTTCTGTAACCCCAGACCTAGTATTGCTTAATCATTCGGCGAAGGTTAATTACTTTCTCAAGAAGGAAGCAATTATTCATTAGACTGAAGATTCCTGAAAGATGGGAACTGTTTGAGAAAACCCTGCCGTGACACACTAGCCCTGCACTAATTTATGGAAGAACTGTCTTTGATTCAGCTTTGGTTTTCAACTATTAGCAAGATGTTCTTTTTACTTTAACATATGACTTCTGGTGGTGGCTTCAGAAAAAAAGAAAAAAAGAAAAAAAAAAAAGAAAAAAACACACAAAGAAAACCATAACAGTAATCATCTTTTGAGAATTATCTGTATACAGTGGTGGTTTCCTTCCTTCCTTCTCAGCTGCCCATTTACAAGTCCCTTTCTCTTCCTATTATACAGAGAGGACTTTGTGCTACTTTTTTTTCAGAGAGGATGTGGAATCTTCTCTTTGCATATCTTTCCAAAGCCTCTTGGACATTGTCCTGATTTACCGCTCTGGGTGCCTCTACTGGAGCAGATTGCTCCAGAGGTCTCTGCCAACCTCAGCCATCCTGGAGTTCTATGATTCTGTCCGTACAGCTGGGATGCAAAAACAACACTGCAAATAATTCAGGGTCATTATGCCTATCTATGTTCTCAAGGCCTTCTGCTTTTTCTCCAAGAAGAAAATTTTCTTCAGTTCGTTGAGGAAGCCCCTGAGAAAGAATGGGACCTGTATGAATGTAGGATTCTGGAGTTACACAGTATAGACTGTTTGCCAACACAAGGCACAGGAGACTGTTGGAAACTTTTTCATTTTGTGTGCTGGTACACCAGCGTGTTGATACCTGTCTGAAAAGCTTTTGCAGAGGGAAGCAGACCTTTCTTTTAGAGTCTGTGGGAGCCCATCCAGCCAGGGCTTCCCCTCGTGCCAGAAAGCTTTTATGTACTGCTCTTCAAATGCAGGAATAATTGAAATATCTATTTCAGAGATGAAATATCACTTTGATGTCATAAGGTTTATTATTTCAACAAGGTTAGCCTTTACAAATTAGACCATGCTAAAGTGGAATGGTGGAATACAAAGAACCTGCCTTTTCCAATTACTGTGTACATTCATTCTAATCTCAGGAAGCCATTCTGATTCCCTGTCTCCTAAAAGATTTACTGTAAAGCTTTGTTGCCTATTATAACAATTTTCCAACTACAATTGGCCATTCATTGTAAGAATTCAGCTTGTTATACCTGTGATGTTCGTCCCTAGTATGAAAGACCTCACAAACATTAGCTTGTAGTGGCTTTATCTTGGGTTGTGTATACCCTTGAAATGTGAGCTACAGGGATGCCCAAGTGACAATGAACCAGTCATGCTTGACCAGTGAGTCTTCTTAGCTTAAGCTTTTCTGTGCAACAGTTCAAAGGCAGAAGCAGTGATGATGGTCCCAGGATGGATAGGTAGGATGAAGAGAATGTGACACACAAGGGTGAAGTGATGTTACAGTATGACAGGGCAGAAAATAAGACTGTGGGTCAGGGTTGGTAGGAACAAAATGATGAGGTATAAATAAGGGAAAGTATTAGAGCATGGTAGTAGACCACTGCATCTCCTCAAAATGCTTTTATCTTTATCTGGGCTGTAACAGCAGTAAATTCTTTGTAACAGCAGATTGCCATTATACAGGAAGTTGCGACAGAAGATAGTCTCCTGGTTTTTCCAATTTTCTTAATATTGTGAAGGCTTTGATGAAAACTGATGAGACCTCAGTAAAACTTTATTTAAGGAAGACGTAGTGTTGAATAAAGAAAAAAATAATAACTTGATTGTAACCACACTGAATAAGAGCAGTGCTCTATCAAAGCTATCAGGAGTACTGAGACAGAGGATGGCAAGAGCAAAGTTGCCTACAAGTTTTTGTTCTCTGGAAGTTACTTTCTTGCAGAACTTCAGCTAATATAAATTGGGAGGACAGTAGATTTACACCTAGTTAATTATGGAAATTAAATCTCTTATCCTTCGACTCTCAAGACTGTACCCATTTATGGGTATTAATTTAGTGTCTGGTTAAAAGTTTAGTTGATATGGCATTTCTTAAAGAACAGAAGTTTGAACTCTTTCTTCATCTAATGTATTGTCTTTCAAAGTGTTTTTATGCACAATCACTTATTTATGAAAGAAATATTTCTCTACAGCTTTGGTTACACATTTTCAGGGATCTGAAATACTCTTTTGCTAACAAATATGCAACACATTGTTACAAAAAAAATTAATGTTTAACAAAACATAAAAATAATATTAAACTGAACATCAAAGTTCAGGTTTTATATCATGTTTGCAAGTTACATGCACTAGCAACAGTTTATCAATTGCACTGTGTACTGCTTTACTGGAAAATGATTTGATCTCATTTATCAATGAGATTTCATTTCAGGGAAGCAGATAGCCTCTGGTTTTGATCATCTATTTGCATAGCTCCGTGCTCGTATCATCTAAGGAATAACTGCACTTTAAATTCTTATTCCCATTTGTGCATTTTGGCTCTGAATTATCTGAAAGAAAAAGGAGGGGGAAAAAAAAACAAACAACCCTAGATCTGGGGCAAAAATCACAAGTTGATTTTAAACTAACTCTGCTGCCAAAATAGCTGATCTGGGGAGTTAAATGCTGAAATTCTGTGTGCTGCTGTCTCAGTGGGGGTATTCAAGCAGCTGCAGTCATGGAAGGGGTTCCTGCCACATCGCATATAGCCATAGCGAGCAGAAACGTGACGGGGAAAATGACTTATTTTCCTATTTCTTTTCACACCATCAGAAAATGTGTGTCAGTGGTAAGAAACTGGGAGTGCTTATTAGAAATTTTAAAGGAGATCCTTGACTGATGGATTGGATATTCAAAATTCCTCCAATTGACCAACATGATATTTTTCATTCTTCAAGGGACAAAATGAAAAGTAAAAGGAGTCACCCATGTGTGAAGAGAAGGTTAGCATAAGGTGGGATGATCAGACAAGTTTGAACACTTATAGCATAAACTAATATTTAACTTTATTCCAGTGTTCCTTCACTGCTTCTGTGTTTAGAGAAGTGCTTTTGGATGAAAAAAGCTCTTGATTTTTAAAGACATCTTGATATCTTTTAATCTTTAATCCACTTCAGATCTCATTAGTTACTTGATCAACCGGGAGACTGAGTTGCACCAAAAAAAGTGATAAACCTCATCATGTATTATTCAGAGGTTCTAAAACAGCCATACTGTACAAAGGAAATGATGCATCTCAGGGAGCCATCAATCCACAATTTAACAACATACATTTGGGATCAAATGTTTTCAGCCAGCATTGTGCAGACAAGTTTTGTTCAACACAAAAAAAAACTTTGCTTTAGCTCTTAGGATCTTTTTTGTTTTCTTTGGAAGCTCTTTGGAGTGGGTGGATGGAGGGAGAGGAAGGAGAAATGCATTTCTCTTGAGATAGGAACCAAAAAAGTCATTGTCTAAGCAGGCATTGGCATGAGTAAGCTTGACCCAAGGATAGGTGTAGTCAAGAGACATCTCTGCATTTGAGGCTGCTATATTTTCTTTTGCTGCCCCTTGCCACCTCAGCCTCATGCAGTGATGTGTTCACAGGGTTGATTTATCTGTGTGATCACGCAGCTGCATTGTTTTTCCCAGTTCCTGTTGCACTTGGATCTTGCCCTGCGAGTGCTGCTGTTGGACTCCCTTGTATGAAAATGTTTTAGGAACAGGGTGTTTAAAACACAATCCTTATGCATGTGAGTGGCTTTCACACAAAATTCAAGATGCTTTTATTCTCTGTAGCCATAATTTAATCTCTTGGAACAGCGTGTTTCCAGGGGAAGAGAGTCTCTTTCTTCCCTAAGATCACTTTAGCAACAGAATGTGGATTTACAATTTAAGATAAATAACAAAAGTGAAGTCAGGGTTCAATTTTAGGAATGTGAAATAACTAAAGAAAATTTCAGGATTGATAACCAAGGACAGTGATCTCTCATTCACCTATTAAAAAGGTACACAGAGTGTAAGAGTGAAAGGTAGGATTATCCACTTCAATGTGGTTCCCGTTCTTTGTACAATTTGTACACTAATTATCTTACTTATTTCTTTGATGTTACATGCTTTATAAAAGATGTTGTCTCCTCTTGTTTTCAGGTAATACTATTTGAAGATGCCAACATCCTGGCAAATATGCTGCAAGAAAAAATCCAAATCTAAGAATGGAAATGCTGAAATGGATGATATGGCAGACACAAGTGAAAAAATGCAGATGAAAAAAGAAATCACATTACTAAATGGAGTTTCTTTAATTGTGGGAAATATGATTGGCTCTGGGATATTTGTATCTCCCAGAGGTGTTTTAATGTACAGTACTTCCTATGGACTCTCTCTTATCATCTGGGCTCTTGGCGGAATGTTTTCACTGTTTGGAGCTTTATGTTATGCTGAGTTGGGAACATCCATTGTCAAATCTGGAGCTAGTTATGCCTACATACTGGAAGCTTTTGGTGCCTTTGTGGCCTTCATTAGACTGTGGTCTTCTTTGCTAATTATTGAACCAACAACTCAGGCAGTGATAGCAATCACATTTGCTAACTATATTGTTCAGCCGATTTTTCCTCATTGTGAGCCACCATACGATGCAGTCAGATTGATTGCAGCTGCTTGCATTTGTAAGTAAAATTCTGATTATTAGAAATCCATAACTATGATTGCAGGTGCCCAAATAAGTTTTTATTCCTTCACCTGCTGTGAAAATACTTATTTCCTCCCTTGAATATGTTCTTAGGAATTCATATGCTTTTTTTCAGAGGTATTTTATTTAAGGCTGAGATTATTAGAGGGGAAAGGATAATTCCATCAGTTTAGGGAAGCTGTGCCTGCTGAATTGAAGTATCTTGATGAATCTTGGGTCCAGTTTGCTGTTGAAATTTGGCCTGTATCCTCTTCACTGCTTCTTGCAAATATTGTAGAATGAATAAAGATTGGAAAGCTTACGTGAAATTAAAATTACAGTGTCCAGTGATAGGACTCAAGGGAAAGGCATGGAGTTACGGCAGGGAGCGTCAGGTTGGATATTAGGAAAATGGTAATCTCTGAAAGGGTGGTTGGACCCCAGGCTTGCCAGGACAGTGGTCACAGCCCCAAGCTGTCAGAATTCAAGAAGTATTTGGACAATGCTATTAGACATAAAGTTTCATTTTGGGTGATCCTTTGTGGAGCCCAGGATTGGACTCGATGTAGATCTCTTGCTGCTGGGGATGTTCCGTGGTTCTTTCATTCTAGTATGAGTTTTGTCCCTCGAAAAATTGAGTAGTAATCACATACTCCTCTTTATTGACTTTATTGACTTTATTGAACACAGGGATAAACATTATAACTCTAGTAAATGAACTTCACTCAAACATTTTTTCCATAAAATTTTGTCAAGATGGGTCATGTTCCTTTCAGGCTATGCTATAGTGTGATCTTTTAGAAACAAATTGTATAGCTTAACAAAATCTTCCAGTAGGATGAGTATTTTTAAGTTATTGTAATATACACTGACAATTCTGAAAAGCTGTTCTCTCTGTAGCTCTGATTCCTGCCAGCATGCTACAGAGGAAGTTCACTTCTGAAGAGGGCTCAGTGATGTAACTGGAGGCTATTATGACCACTCCAACCAGTGGTCCAGTAAAAAAAAAACAACAAACCCTATTCCAAAAGGCTTTATCAGCTGAAAGCTTCCACTTGCACAGAGAAGCAGTTGTTTATTAGAGCAAAATTAATTTCCCTAGTTTTCTAGATGCATTTCATGAAGTCCTAATGCTTGGGAGAAACAGTCTTCAATTACTGATTTTCATTAAGACTTTGGTTTTTTAGTTATTCTTGCTGTAGTCCTTATGTGAATCATCTGTGGTGTGCTCTGGTACCTCTGACTTCTATGAATTGATGCACAAGGTGTGGCTGGCATCTGCTGCTTTCTCATGCAGAAAATTAGCTGCTTCTGACCAGGTTTATGACCAGCACTTTAAGTACCAGCTCAGATTGCTGGGAAAATTACAGTTTACTATGATAACTGTAGTAAGCAACTACTGGTATGTAGTAAGCAATTTGGCAGTCAGATAGCAAGCTTACTAGTAGCTTGAAAAATTTGACAAGGTTAAGGAGCAATGGATTTAATTGGTGCTTCACCAACACAGTGCAGAGAACGTATCCACATATTTAGTAGTATTTACCAAGAATCCCATGGCAAAATGCTGTAGCCTTTAACTACATATAATACATCTCATTTTCTGTACATGTGCACTATCTGCACTATTTCAAATAGCCCTTTATAGCATTGCAAGTAACTCATAAATGTTCAGTATTGAAAATTTCAGTCAATACTTGTATCATTTTTAAGAAATACTGCTAGAATTCTACCACTTACTGATACATACTATTGAACTGTTTTTTCATACCAGAACAAAACCAAAGTCCTGTCCTTATTGCACAATATTGGTATATTAACAGTGGGGACAAATCAGGTCCTGATTCTGTAAATAGTTAGGTGCATAATTACTTTCACAGCTGGCAGGGCACCCAGACAAATATGTAGAGCTGCTCATGACAAAGAAGACAGAAGTTCTATGAATGTCTGCAATTGGATGCTAATTTCCTCACCAGATGGTTTTCATTTTAAGCAGTTACAAAATTCTTTTTCTTTCTTTTGAAACTGTAGTTTCAAACTGCAAATGATAGGCAGATCAGAGAAACAGAAAAATAGAGCAGAAGACTACTAGAGAAGAAATAGCCCACACTGTTCAGTGCTTGAGGGTCCTACAAAGAGCATTCAAACTCCTTGGCGCAGGAGCTGTCCTTACTCTGTATATAGACAAGGGCTTTAGTTGGTGAGGAGAACTTCAATGCAAACAAAGAATACAAAGAAATTATATTTCCTGCATGTGCACAACTTGCAAGTGACACTGTTGACTCGAAGGAAATTTATAGCTTTAAAGATTATTTTAAAAGAGCAGGAGTCATCCTAGAATTCAAAATCTGGTGTTTTCTTCATGCCTTCATTGTATCCTCCAGAGTAAATCAGGTATTTAATTCATCTGATTATATCTAGGTGGTCCTGAAATATTGAAAATTGATTCTGTTGTATTGCTTGGCAGAGGAGTGGTATCTGGAGGAATATATTTGAAATATGTGATGTCAAACATACAGCGGTCCTCCCATGCATGTAATTTTTCTCTTCAGGTTCCTTAACGTTTATTAATTGTGTTAATGTGAAGTGGGGAACTCGTGTGCAAGATATTTTCACATATGCAAAACTTATGGCCCTTGTCGTGGTGATATCTGTTGGCCTTTACAAAATTGGTAAAGGTAAGAATATTTTCTACTTACTTGCATTCTTAAAGATGAAGTGCATATTCATTTCAAATTCCATGCAGGAAGATTGGACTCCATTAGGCTTGTGCATGAAGTGCTATTTCTTCTGAAAAAGTTATCTGTCACAGGAAGATTAGGGGAATTTTATGGCTTACTAAGCACTGGTTGTTTAATTATTCCTTCGTTCTTGCTGCAGCAGACCAACACACACCAAGTTCTGCATTGCTCAGGCTGTATAGGAGATAGCAGTTGAATTCATAGAATCATAGAATCATAGAGTGGCCTGGGTTGAAAAGGAGGGGGAACAACTGTTAACATCAGTTTGATGATAACTAGATTAGAGTTAGTCCCAGTGTCTCTGGCACATGCTAGTAAAAATTAATAGCATGTTGGTGCAATTAACAACATGAAGAAGCAAGATGTTTCACCTTCTCCTGGGACTAAACAGCATAGCAGAAATCCAGGGAAGAAGGAACTTGCTCTTCAGCTGTGTGAAAGACATGCTGGCAGTGGTGATAGAGCTTGCTAATTGCTAGAAACAGGAGACAACACTGTAACACTGCACTCCTGTGATTCACTGTGGCATGGTAAGGCATCACAGGATGGATGAGCCATTTTTTATAAACAGTAACCAGGCTGAACTGTATATACCCAAAAGCTAGATACTAATTTCCTCCAGGGCTGCTTTTCCAACTCTAGCTCTGTCACTTAATAATTAAGGTTTCTTTTCTTTTTAATTTTCATTTGCCATTAAATCCCTAAATAGCCATTGTGACTTTATTCAGTAAAATTTCACTCTTCTGTTTAGGAACTATATTTCTCTTTTCTTTAGAAACTAATTTGTAAAACCAACTGTGAGAGCTTGCTTTCCCACGTTTTCTGGTGTTCACCTTTCCTTGGCTCCAGTTCTAATACATCAACTGTTTTTATACCATAAAATCTCTAAGGGAGCTTTTTTTGTTTAACCATATCAGTGTATGTCATTTGTCACTGATTTGATCAAATTTAAACAAATCTGAACAAATGAACACAGTCCTAAGGTTGGTTTATTTACATTGTTACCTGGGTCAGGAGGACAAAGGCAAAGAGGAAGCCTTCTTGCAATGGATGCAAAGTGCTGAGGGTTTTTACTGGTGGCAAAGGTCTCATCTCTGATTTATCTGAATAGAACCAAGTGATTAAATATACAGAAAGGGCTGGGAGGAAGAATGATTGAGACATCTGGAGAAAGTTGTAAGCAGGTCAGTGTTTTAAATGCAGCAGCTGTGTGAGAAGAACAGCTCTCATATTTTAGCCCTGCCATGGTCCTGATGTGCTGACATACGCCACTTCCTTTAAAACACTGTGAATGTATCTGATTTTGAGTAGGCACTCTCTAGTGAGAAAGCTTTTCTTGATCCTGTAGGATATTTTCCTTGTTTTTTATTTTTTCCTACAATTTTCTTCATCTATGTCCTCTAAGCGTGAGTTGATCTTGCACCTTCACCTTCCCAAATTCTAGCAGTGTATGAAGAAAATGATTTCTTTATGAATGTGAAAGACTGGTATTTACTGTTCTTAAAAGACTGAATTTCTTTTGCAGCAGCATTGTATTTCTTAGTGTAACCACAAGATGAAATTGCTTGATTTCATAGCAAATGCTTTACTTTCTTCCCTAATAGAGGTTTCAGTCTGTTTCTGTTTGCCTTAATACCTAAACCCACTAGATAGTTCGCTTTCCTTCTTCAAATTCAAGTAAGCCTTTCTTCCTCTTTTAAGGGCTGCAGAGAAGGCCTACACAGTTTCATGAGCAGTTCTTCTGTTTTGCAGTTTTCTGCAGTTTCTTGTCTCAACTGATTGAGCTAAACTAGAGAATTTAGAAAGGAAATATTTTCTGTATCTTCTCTTAATTCTAGTGAACAACTGTCCCATTGAGATGTGAGATGGGGTCTTGAGAACTTCTCACTCCATTGGCCACCAGTCCATTTGGTGACAATATGGATAGGAGAGGATGGAGTATGTGACAGATTCAGAAATTGAAATTGGGTTTCTCAACTGTGTCTCCCTGGCTCATAGCCCTCAGCACTTCATGCTCTCTTGGTAGGCTAGGGATTGGTGCCAGGGAATGAGGAAGCTGCTGGGATTTCCCAAGTGATGTCCAAATAGCAAACACGGGAAAATGTGCTGTCAGTGTAACTGTCTGGATGATAGCTGATTGGAAATCAAATTGGAACAATTTGTCAAGTGAAATTTTAACTTTTAAGAGTAGTGATGAAACCTGGATTAAATAGTTTTTATTTTGAGGGGGAGAGATGAGACATTTCGTGCAGTGCCCTGTGTCTTAATTGTTGACATGTAACAGGTAATTGTACCTGCCATTTGTACAGGAGAAACAGAAAATCTCAGAGCTCCCTTTAAGGGCTCAGCAACAGACCCGGGAATGATTGCACTGGCTCTGTACTCAGCCCTCTTTTCCTATGCGGGGTGGGACACCCTGAATTACGTCACCGAGGAGATGAAGAACCCTGAGAGGTAAATGCACATTCTGCATTCAAAGCACTGGAAAGTGTCCTGGCACGGCAGGACAAGCTGCTTTCTGATTAGAAATTAGTCTAACCATTTTCTCTACAAAAACACTTATTTCCAAAAGAACTAGTAAGTAGGAACTCCTCTCTCACCAATTGTATCACATTAATAATTTTCCTCCAGATATGTGTTTTATACCTTACACTTTGGACCAGACTTTTTAAAAGGAGAAGAACAAATCCCTGCTGAAAGTGTGAGTCCTCCTAAGCTTTCTAAAATTCCCTACTTCTTCTCAGTCAGACAAAACAATTATTTTACTTTCCGTGACTGCTTTTGCCACCAAGAGTCAGACTGTTGAATTCATGACTGTTTTATTTTGTGGTCTTCAGTGTTACTATTTATGGACAAAATGTTTCATTTTGCTGAAGGCAAAAAGTTAAACGAGAAATAAAAAAGTCCAAAGTAGTGCTGGATGTTCCATCCCCTCCTCTTTGTAGGGATGTCCACCCTGTGGGAGTGGTGTGCTTCAACTGCTCAGATGATACAAGCGCACCTTGTCTTGGGACATGCACAGTTTATCAATCAGGAAAAATGCTACAGTCAAGAAACACCTAAGCATGCATTTAAAGTTGATTGAGTGCTCTCTTAAACTGCTTTATGTAAAAGGCAATTTTTAAAGTGTTCAGGTAAAATGTACAATTTTGCCCTAAAACATGTGACAGAGCCACAAGAAGCCAACTAAGCTGCTTATGGAATTGTTTCACATGTGGCTGAACTTTATTTTGTAACCCTTTAAATAAACCTTTATTTTGTGATTACAAAATTTTGGATTACAAAAAGTGATGGATGTATCCATTTGCAAGTGTTTGAATTTAGGGACAGTATTTTACTTAAATCTGCAGAACATGAAATAATTTTGTCATTTTCCTTTTTCAGGAATTTACCTCTTTCTATTGCAATTTCCATGCCCATTGTGACTATTATTTACTTGCTGACTAATATAGCATACTACGTAGTGCTGGATATGTCAGCACTCCTCACAAGTGATGCAGTGGCTGTGGTAAGTTACATAAAATGACAAAACCAAAAGTTACTGCATGGAAGTAGTTTCTAAATTCTCCTACTGTGGAAGAATCTCAGGGAGCATATTTATTGGCAAAAAAATAGAAATATTTCTGTGCTGAAGATGTTTGCTCTGTTTTAAACCTTGTTTTCGTGTAAGAGTACCACTATGTTAGAAGGTGCATTTAAAGTTCATACCCAGTAATTCTGCTCTTGTAAAATCTTCTTCTATAATCTGTAAATCCTTCACCTCACAGTACTTCACTATAGAAGATGCTTTCATTAGAGCAAGACAGAGAAACAGCTACAGAAAATCTGGGATTTAGTAACTATGTGGGGTTTTTTTCTGTCATTTTAATGTAGAGTGGGTGATTTTTAGTACTGTAGGTCTGAAGCAATATTTTCAACACAAAAATATGGCATGACATGCTTTTTTAAAACTCTTTCAACATGTTCTACAAAAGTACAATCATAAATAACAGACTAATATAGTCAGGATTTGTTAGAATACATTATTAAAAATAAATTTCCATCTATTATTTCATTGATTTGATTTCAGCTTAATTTTTTAATTTTTTTAATGCGTCTGTCATTTTTTTTAATTTATTTTATTTTTATTTTTATTTTTATTTCTATTTCTATTTTTATTTTTATTTTATTTTATTTTTTTTTAACAATTTCTGGTTTCCCAAGTCATTACTAGTGTCAGAGGAAAGCAGTGGCTATGGCACTAGAATCGGGCTGGGGTGTTCTCATGAGAGTTTCCCAGAATTGTCCATATGTTTAATGTAATGGCCTCACTGTTGTTTTCTTTCTTGCATTACAGACGTTTGGTGCTGAAACGCTTAGTTATGCTAAGTGGATAATTCCTATAGCTGTGGCCATGTCTTGCTACAGTGGGTTAAACTCATCAATAATTGCAGCATCTAGGTATGAAATATATGACTTATTTGAAGTAGTAAAAAAGGAATCATTTGTCATTAATCTGCATTCTTCACTACCACGCTGTAAAAGGAACACTGTTAATTTCTGCATGTTAAATTGTTCATTCAAGGACAATTATGATATAAACTACAGGCACTGGAGAAGAGAGCAGCATTTACAATACACTGATACACTAATTAATTCTGTCTTTGTCAGAAAGCAGTGAGACATTCCTTGGCTAACTGGTTGTTAGAGGGGACTTTTTTTGTTGGGTTCTTTTGTAGGCTTTTCTATGTTGGAGCCAGAGAAGGACACCTCCCTGACAGTCTGAGCTTGATTCATATGAAGAATTTCACACCAGTCCCTGCTCTTCTCTTTAATGTAAGTAAAAGCCCAGCGCCATGCCTGGCATGATTAGCTGGGGATAAAGACACAGGGGGTGTTACATCTCCCTACTGTACACTGCTCCCCAGTTTTCCTGCACTGACGGCATCTTCCTCGAGTGGCCAGGATTTCTAAAACTCATTTTATCTGGTGGTTTTTTTCTTCAGTGGGAAAAGAACGGCCTGATTCTATTATGTGCTCTCTGATTGTAAAAGTAGTCAGAATGAGAAACAGAAGCTTAGAAAATGGCCATGCAACACATAGACAGGAGTTAAATCTTTATATGTGTTTTCAGTGTCCAGTGGAGAAGAGTATGACAGGAAGAGCTCTCCAGCCCTCCTGAAGGCCAATTTTCCAGGGCTTTAGTTATAACATGACTGTTCAAGCATTTAAGTTTAAATTCGTAATGTTGGATGCCTATACTTGTTATTACTCTTCTGCTCTCACAATACAAATAAATCCTGTGACACAAAAGCAAGGGAGCATAACATACAGTCTTCATGCAAATGATCTTAATGAATAATCCATAAATCTAATAGATTGAAATAAAGAAGAGGAGACACACAAGCAAAGAAAGTGGGAAGAAGGAGGTGACTGCCTCGTTATGGATACTCCCTTAATACAACAGTCCTCCTTTTTCCTGGTGGATGTTTTCTGCTCATCAAAAGAAGACTGCATACTTCTATTTCTCATGTTTGTTAAAGCAGTCATTAAATTACTGGTATTTGAGATCTCATTTTACCCCTTTCATGCAGAGTATATAGCACACCTGTGTGACACAGCTTTTAATGTTCTCAATGAGTGGATTGTGAGCACCTCCAAAAGAGAAACAAAATTAAATGCGAGGTTTCAAACTAAAGCTGATCAGAGCAGTTGGCCCATCCAAGGTTGGGCTGTTCATCTGTCCTTTTTAGGATGGTTTTCTGTGATGCTGAAATGCAGATTTACAAAGGCAGGACCTCTTCAGCCAGGCCTGGAGCTGTCACTGCTGCATTTGAGGAAGAGATACCAGCAGATTTCACACAGCGCCTTGCAGATTTCTTAGTTTTAATTATATCCTTCCCGCAAGGACCTGATTTCCAGCCAAATATGTTTGAAACAGGCCTTTTTATAACTTTACTACCTGTTTTCTTCTTAATACAATTTTTATTTATTTTCCCATTAAAATGCCTTTCTTTTTTATCTCTAGGGTTTAATGACTTTGCTTTATCTCCTTGTGGAAGATGTTTTCCTCCTCATTAATTACTACTGCTTCAATTACTGGCTCTTCGTGGGCCTGTCTATTGCAGGACTAATATATTTGAGATATACTCAGCCACGTAGACCACGGCCTATTAAAGTAAGTGAGAGGAAATAAGCTGTAACAGCCAGCTCGTATACAGGTTTATGTTACACATAATCCCAAAATCATAACATTACCAGTTGTGCTACAGGCTAATCATTTCAGCCATAGGAATCCTGTTAACATAGAAGGTAAGAAATGAAGGGGCAAAACCTGTTTCAGTTTCCACAAGAACAAGTACTCTTGCTGTGTGCTTGAAATGATACTTTCAATTTCCTTTTCCTTTCATTAAAATTTAAGTTTCTCTTTTTTTTTTTTTTTTTTTTCTTTCACCTGAATAAATAAATCCCTGGGGTTCACAGTCAGTTCTTAGTCCTTTTAGTTTTGTTCACAGAGGACTCCAGTATGTGATGGGGACTCCAGGGAGATTCACTCTGGTCAAACTTAGCATAAGAAGTTCATCAAGAATCTCTCCAAAAACAATAAATGCTCAAATTCTCCTCATGTAGAATTTCAAAAGCTTGAATAATAAAATACAGACATTCAGCCTTTCTCATGCACAGTGGTCATATGCAGTGAAATGCAAGCTTAAAACTGACAGAAGAAGGGCATCTGACTATAGCAAGGTGAAGGAGGCAGCAGAGAAATGAGGCACACCTACAGTTCATTTCTAGGTTTAATCCAGTGACTGTCCAGGATGCAGGAAAGGAAGCCCAGAGCTTTTCTTAGGCACTGAAAGCTACACACTCTTGTTTGACTGTGCTCCCTTGACTCTATGGCCTGTGTCCTAGCTCTGCAGAGATGCAGCAAAATTATGAGAAATCCAAATTAGCATCATATCTTTTGAAGCTTTTCTAGATATTTCTTCCTTGTTACCCTATATTCCTGCACCATCTTTACCAGCACCTTTTTTTTTTTTTTTTTCCTGTTTAATTGTAACATCCTGAATAGAAAGGCTAAAGTATGCTTAGCACCTACTGCTAGGAAAGCTTACACAAATCAAATATTCCTGAAGTATTCTCACACTTCACTTTCAAACTTTTGTACAAGATATAAGAAGATGAAGGCAAAATTTTGAATTATGGACAGTTTTGGTATTGACTTTCCTAAAGCAAAGTAGGTAATAGATAATAACTATTTAATTCCCAGCAGCATTTGCCAGCTTAGTCAATATCACAAGTTTGCATATGCTTTTTTTTTTTAATCATAGCCATTGGTTTTCATCACTTTACAGTTATAACTTTTTATAAGTAAAATAAATACTTATGCCAGTAAAAATTCCAGTGCTCAAATACCATCTCCTGAATTCTTTAGAAGTCTCATGACTACAGCCAGTGAAAAGTAAAAGATAAATCCATTCATAAGTTATTGCAACTTCCATTAGCTGTGATATAGACTTGCTAAGTGCCCTTCCCAAATGGTTGTAAATCATCCATTTGGTTTTGTAGAATCAGGATAATAGAAAGTTTAGCTGAGATGGATCCCCATCAAAGCTGCAATTAAAAATTTGCAATTGAAGTTACAAGGAAAACTACCCATTACTGTTCAGTTTTAAAGTAGCTCTTTCAGATTGGTCTCTTACCAGTGTGGAAAGGAACTGAGCTTGTGCAGGTCTTAAAACTACAAAATGGTCATCAGATTGTCACAAATGTACCAAAGACGCTCTCAGCAGCATAAACTGAAGCTACCTACGATAAGGATACTGCCTGTAGCCATTCAACAGACAATACACAGTACTTACTAGTCATATAGTCAATAATTATGTTTTTATTATTGACCTGTCTCATTTTAATCTACAAAGTTTGACACACACCGCTTCTTTTAATAAATGTTTGGTTTTTTCTCCACAGCTTAATCTCTTCTTCCCTATCATATACTGTTTATGTTCCCTTTTCCTGGTCATAGTTCCTCTCTACAGTGACACGATCAATTCCCTTATTGGCATTGGTATTGCCCTCTCAGGCATTCCTGCATATTATTTAGGAGTCTATCTGCCAGTTGAAAAAAGACCTAAATGGCTACAGTGGCTCTCTGGTAAGTAATATACTATCTTTTCTAGTGTTTTGAATAGGTGCTAGTGTTTCGAATGCTTGATCAGAAGTATAACTTCTCTTACATTCTTCTTCCCCTATGATGTATACCTATGCTGCATACAGCATATCACATCATTTGCTTCATCACACGGCCCTGAAAACAAAGACACACGTACCTGTACATGCATGCAGTTTAGTATCTTGCAAGGAAGAAATACCAGAAGACCACTGCTTCACTTCCTGATTGGGAAGTGGGATATCAGAGTCAGAGGAGCCCATATGTTTTCCTAAATTATGAAGTAATGAATGATTGGCCTGAAGGCTAGTTTCTACTTCTCAAGTTCAGGAAATCTTGGAAATCAGAAGTTTAATGTTTTATTCAGTTTGACATCAGATGTCAATCTGGCAATTAAATGAAAATGCTGATTAAGAGAGACTTTATTTTTAATTACTGATTTCTTTTTCCCTCTACCTATTCATTATATTCTCCTAATATATTCTCCTAATAATTTTGCATAGTGCTTTCGAATGCCTCAAAAGTCCGTACATTAGTCAAAGATGTAACTTTGTCTCAGCTACACATTTTTGCTCTGTATTGCAGTTACAACAACCAGATACATTCAGCTGCTCTTCTACTGTGCTCTGTCAGACCTGGACATAGACATGGAACCTACAAAAGCTAAAAGCAAATAGGATTGCCTTGACATTGGGAATTGCACCCAACACATCCTGTCCGGAACAATTTTTATAACCTGAAGTTCTCTCCGTATCCTCAGATATGTTAAAGCATCAGCCACTGTACTTTGCACCAATTTGATGTCTGTTAATTTCTGCTTGTTTCATAAACCACTTGCCAGCCTCTGTTTTACAGGATTTTTTTTAACTGTTCATAAACAGTTACTGAACAGCACTTTGAAACTATAAAGTATGATATGAACAAACACTTATCAGTAGGTAATTATTAGGTTCATTGTAAAAGCTTAATAAAGAAAAAAAAATCCATCAGAATCCTAAGAAATAAATTCATCAATGTAACAAAAATCAAATCAGATATCTACAAGATTCAAAACTTGAGTTGGGAAGCAGAAGCTTCAGTGTACTTCTAAAAATATTCCTAAATTCTTAGCCAAATAAAAAATAGTCTGCACTGGATAGGATACAGTTGGCAATTGGTTTTGGTCAATTATATTTTGTGAGAAATTCTTATTTAGTTATAGGCCATATTCATTACCCTTCTGTGGAAGAAGTATCTTCAACAAACAAATGACACTCTTGTAACTGATGTATTTTTGCTTTCTGGCAGAACATCTCACTGTGGAGCACTGTAAGGGACTGAGACATACTTCAGTTCATTATATTCAGAGAAAACACATTTCCATAGAATCCACTGCTTGCCTTTCAGTATCAAAAGTATAAAAAAATGAATCATACTAATTTTTTTTGCACAGTACAAGTCATTTAAAGACTTTTTAAGGAAAAAATTAAAAAATCTTGATTAAAAATCTTGTGAGCCACTGCCCAACCCTGCAGGTTGGTCTTTTGCAGAATGGTTGAGGTTGGAAGGGACCTCTGGAGGACACCTGGTCCAAACCCTCAGAGTCATCTAGAGCAGGTTGCCCAGGACTGGCCTTGCCAGTTCTTCTGGCACAGCACCCTGCAGTCCTGCTCTTCAGCAAACAGAGAGCCTCCTGCACTGGCTGCCAGGCCTTCACATCTTGCAGGTGCCCATTGCAGCACTAGACAAGTGCACCCACCAGTGATTAAATAAATGGGCAGAAAGATAATAACTGTCATAGGAAAGAAAAAAACAATCACCTTTATCAACTAGACTATGAAAACAACAGTTCCTTTTCTAATCTGCTTCATAGATATGTAGAACTTTTTGTAATCCTTCTTGTCAATTCATACTTCCTTTCTGTAATTATATTTGAAAGTAGCATATATTTTTTTAATTCAAATTCCACTCAAGTAACCCCAACTAAGTTATTTTTTTTAAATCTTACTAAGTCCCTGTGGCTTTTACTATTATTGTCTTTTATTTATGTCTATCCAGACAAAGAGAAATGGAGTAGGAAAAAAGGCAGTTGTTGCCACTGTGACCCTTCTTTCATTCCCTCCCTACAGTGTAAGGTCATTTGCAAGATGATAAACTCATGTACCTCTAGCGTAATGCTTGCTGGCACTTCTTCTGTGAAGCTTTCTCTACACATTCTAATTCCATCCATTGCAGCACTTGTGGGATTTTGTTTTGATGTAAAGTTGTAAGTGATAAAAATGCACTAAACTAAGGTATGGTACTTAGATATTTAGTACTTAAGATACTAATATACTAGAAATGTATATTTTGCTTTTTAGAAGCTGTGACTTTAATGCACTAAAATCACTGAAGTACCATAAACATTAAGAGGAAAGAAGATCAAGGGTGTAATTTAGATTGCCCTGTTCCAGATACTCTTGTGTACTCTTCATGTACACAAGTGCCTATGTTACAGTACTGCGTGATGTTCATATTGCTCTGTGACTTAACAGAAATACTGCATTGTCATCCCATCTTTTGAAGGCACCAGTTAATGATGAAGTTGAGATCCCACAAGGCACACAGAGAATATAAAGCCTACAAGATAAATTAGCAGTGCCAAATTAAACCTAGCAGTCTTTGTCTGCAGAATTCAAAGTCACGCTTGGTGATGAGCTCCATGTCACATGAAGAAAGCACTGCACCATGCTATAAAGTTGTTCATTACATGCCCAAAGGTGCTACGTGGTTTGACACAATTGAAATGATACCAGGTAGTAACAGATAGTGGGCACCAAAGGTAGCATAAGAAAGACTATGAACATTTCCATAGAAATTCTGAACTGATAAACTTTGTGTTTTTTTGCCAAAATCTGTTTTTGTATGAATCTGTTAGCTTTCTGGGCACCACACACAAGCTTCCATTTTCTTTCTTTCTGGACAGGTGACAAGTGGAAGTGTATTAGTAGTCAGATGCAATGCTATAAATGTGAATACTGTTATTGAAATTCTGTATAGACATTGGAATCTCAGAAATGTTCGTGTATTTGTTGATTTTTAATTCCTTACAAATAATACGTGAAAGTTGTTTTCAAATATCTAAGGCCAAGTTATAGATGCTAAAATATTTAAATAAATCACATTTGATCCTTGGCGAATGCTACAGTTGTGTGGTTTTAAAACATAAGAACAGCATTGCATGTGAAATTTGTCCTACCTTTAATCTCATAACTTGTTTTCTCGGAGAGCAATGAAACTCTAGTTCTTATTTCTCCTTTATTTTATCTTCAATCCCTCAATCTGTACAAATACCCAGGGTTTTCCTGTGCCAGATTCTGAACCTGGCTATATACACCAACTGGGGAATGAGAGGTTGGAGAGCAGCACTATAAGAAGGGGATCGGGGACTGTGGCTGACAGCAAGCTGAATGTGGGTCAGCAGTGCACCCTGGCAGCCACAAGGGCCAACTGTACTCTGGGATGCACAGGCCCAGCACTGACAGCAGCTGAGAAAGGTTGTCCCACTCTGTACAGCCTCACCTTGAATGCTGGATTTGGGCACCACAATATCCAAAGGACATAAATTTATTTAGCAGGCTGAGGGGAGGCCTTGTAGAATCACCAAGGTTGGAAAAGACCTCCAAGATCATCCAGTTCAGCTGTCCATCTATTACCAATATTTCCCCACTAAACTATCTTCTTTAGTACAACATCTAAACATTTCTTGAACACCTCCAGGAACAGTGATTCCACCACCTCCCTGGGCAGCCTATTCCAGTGCCTAACAACTCTTTCAGAGACTAAATTTTTCCTAACATCCAACCTGAATCTCCCCTGGCACAACTGGAGGCCATTTCTTCTCATCCTATCACTAGTTCCTCAGGAGAAGAGGCTGACCTCTCCTCACCACAACCTCCTTTCAGGCTGCTGTAGAGTGATAAGGTCTCCCCTGAGCCTCCTCTTCTCCAGACTTAACAATCCGGATGCCATTGGCCTTCTTGGCCACCTGGGCACACTGCTGACTCCTGTTTAGCTGAAGGACGACCAACGCCCCTACGTCTGTTTCTTCCAAACAGTCTTCCAGCCACTCTGCCCTAAGCCTGTCACATTGCCTTGGGTTGTTGTGGTCAAACTGCAGGACCCAGCACTTGGTCATGTTGAATTTCATCCCATTGGCTTTAGCCCAGCAATACAGCAATCTAGGCTATCCAGATACTAAAAGCATTCATACTAGATTTATACTAAATTTTTTCTTAAGTATTTGCATAAGTCGTCCTGAGTACATTGTCCATATGTAGTTGTGAATAGCCAAGGTACCTTCTGTGTATTTTTATTTGTCTTTCTTACTTCTGGAAAATTAAACTTTATTTTCCTGATGCATAAAAAATATTGAAATCAGAGTGCATTATCTAGTTCCAATCCCCCTCATGCAGGAAGGGTTGCCAGCTATTAGAACAGGCTGCCCAGGGCCCCATTCAACCTGGCCTTGAACGCCTTCAGACATGGGGCATTCATAGCTTTTCTGGGTAACCTGTGCCAGTGCCTCAACACCTTCTGAGTAAAGAATTTTCCCCAGAATCTATCTAAATCTCTTTTGTTTTAAAGCAATTCCCACTTATCACTGCCAGACTGTGTAAAAAGTTGGTCCCCCTCTTCTTTACAAGTTCCCTTCAAGTACTGCGAGGCGAAAATGACGTACAGGAGAACGCACATTCAGTATCTGTGTGAGTGGGCACTAAGACACTCCCTAAGCATCTTCTCTTGTAATTACTTATATTGTTTAACAAGAGCTTTAGAATTATTATCGCAAAATCTCTGAATCTGTAGTACCAGATTTGTCTAGCTGCTGTTCTGTAGCTGATAAGAGAGTTTTGTAAAGAGTTAGCTGATAAGCTAGAGTTTTGTAACTATTCCTTTTTTTTCCTGCAGGATTCATTTTGGTATATTAAGAGTGGCAGCCCAGTATCTATGCAAAGTGCTATAGTTTTGCAATTCTCAAAAGCTCTAAATATAAAAGCGAAAGTCAGCTGAGGTTTAAATAAAGTGCAAAATCCAAACTATGTTACAGAATTAGGAGATAACAACATCTTCATTTTCTAAACCAGGATCTCACAAGAAATACAGAAGTGCTATTTTAGGAATAGGCATTTAATGTAATAGATGACAATTTCACTGAAAAACATGAAAAACAAGCAGGCTACCAAAATATCTCATGATTAGCAACAGAGAAGGCCAGTGCTAAAGTCATAGGAAATGAGTGGAATTAGTTTGATGTGACCATGGTTTTTAAACAGGAGAGCTCAGCATTAAAGCAAATGATCATTAATCAGTTCTCCTCTAGCAAAGAGAATAAATGAGAATTAAGTGGTTCATGCTACAATTCAATTAAAAAAAAAAAACACAGTAGAAATGACAAGGAGTGGTTATCCAAAATGTGCTGCGTGTCGACTGAGGAAAGTGAATACACTTCAGCATACAAATAGACCAAAGATGAATTCAGCAGTATGTTTACTCAGTGCTCAAAAATGTTTATTTCACAGAGCCAAAACCAGCAGTGGGCTACACTCTCAGAGGGAGGGCAGAGTTTGAATTGGGAGGAAAAAATACAAAACAATATAAAAAAACCATCACCAAACCAAAACAAAAAATCTGGGGCTGTTTGATAACATTCTCATTCACATGCAGAGATCAGAATAAAGAAAGGAATATGCACTGGTTTAAAGTCATAATAAATCTTTCCTCTTTATAGAGTAGAAAAGTAATTTAGAAACAGAAGAGAGACAGAGGTGACTGTCATACATTCAATGCTAGGTTTCCTTCCTTCCTGCCTGCCTTCCTTCCTCATCACACACATCACAAAAACATGAAACTTTCTCTTTTTGCTTATTTCTGATGGCCAGAGGCAGGAGAAAGCCCTGCTGTGCTGGAAGGCAGCAGAAATGTTCATCACAGAGGGAGGCCCCTGCTGGAGGATGGCAGTGGGGCAGGGGGAGATAGAAGCACCTTGCAAATGTAATAACCTGTAACAGGAAGCACTGCCAGGTTAATTATGTATGTTTAATACAGTTCCAGGGTTATGCAGGTCGTGCAGCAGTGCCCTGATGTTTGCCCTGTAAGTTGACTTGCTTTCATTCCTCATCAGCTGCTTGAACAGCTGAGCAACAGCAACAGCACGCGCACAGCCAAAGGAGGGCACCTTGCAGACCTGTGGAATTCACTTCCTATGCAATCAATAGGAGTATGTATGTGAACAGTGGTTTGCAGAAATTGTATCTTTAGTGTCAGAGCAGAGACACCAAAACCCATCACTTTGTCACAGAGAGGGAGAGGGCCGGGTGTGCTGATTGCCTCTGACAGCTCCATCGTTCGTGACAGCCTTTAATCTCATTTCTGATCACAACAGGAAATAGAGTAGAAGATTAAATGAGGAAAGGGAACAGCTTTGGAAGCTGTGATATCACCTGTTTTAAATGGAGTCCCAAGCAGTTCTGTGAGAAAACTTTGTTGGGAGAGGTCACTAAGGGGCTGGGTGCCACCAGGAGGGCACGAGCACTGCAGTGAGGAGATGGCAGCAGATTGAAACACTCTGTTGGCCCAATGGTAAACCACTTTGTTCTGGAGGCAGATTCCCTTTTGTGAGTTATCTCACTGGATGACAGCTCCCAGTGACAGCCCATCTCACCTGGAACAGGGATGTTTCTGAATGATTTGTTGGTTGCTCTGTGTTCCAACATAGTGGCTGGAATACAAGCTGAGTGGTGGTTGCTGTGGACAGATTGGTCCCATGGCTGCTCAGAAGAACAAAGGGGGAAAAAGATGTGCTGATTTATGGGGATTCAAAGAAAGGGCAGTGAGGGCTGCTGGTGGCTGCACAGTGCTCCGATGAGAGCTGGCAGTTGGCTGGTTTATGCACTCAAGCATTGAAGGAGATTTTGGTTTCTGTAGCCTACGTGGTCCAAAAGCAGCTTTCTCTCCTTTTCCCGCCTTGTGCCCTCAGCTTGCTGAGGCTGGGTAATTTTACATGGCATAACTAACTGTTATAGCTGGTTTAGTGTAGGAATAGGCAGAAGTGATTTTCTACAGAGACTGGAATTGAATGAGACAGAGACAGGGGAAGAATGCACAGGAAGACAGTAATTACTCATTTATCTTCAAGTAAAACGGTAATGCACCAAGCATCATCATCTTATCTGATGGTATCCCAAACTATTTGGTGTTATAGAGCACTGTCTCAAAAGCAACAAACAAAAACAGTCAGTGCATCACATTTCTGTATACATTCATTAATTATTCTCATTCAGCATGAGATTGTATTAATAACTGCACTTGCTTAGAAAATGATTTTTATATTGCAACATCTATTTCTTAATGATAGGTAGAAATGGCAGAGTTTTAAAACTGGACCAACATTTCAATAGTAAGGACAGCTCTTTGGAGCAGTACCTCAAACTGACACACGATGGCAGGAGGATGACATCTTTAAGCAGATTTCCAGGAGAGCGTTGTGGTAACCACAGCAACAGTTTGAAATGTAGTCCTTAAAGTACGTTTTGCAGAGGAAATTTATTTATTTCACTTTCCATTTAGACGTGCAATTGGTATTTCGTTAGCATTTAGGTCAGCTACATCATCATCACGGCTAACTTTCTAAAGTTTTATTGGAACAAAAAATGAATTCAGTACCTGGAGTTCCTTTAAGAAAAACTCACTGCAAATAACTGAATGTTTGTTTGGGCAGTGGTGGGTTTTCATATGCTTATTTGGGGGTTTTTTCTTCCCTTTTTTTTCCTCTCTGCCTCCCTCCCTCCCTCCCTCACTCCCTCCCTCCCTTCCTCCCCTCCTCCCTTCCTCCCTCCCTTCCTCCCTCCCTCTTTTCTTTCCTCCCTTCCTTCATTTCTCCCTCTCTCTTCCTTTCTTTTGTTTGTTTCAGGTCCTTCCCTTTAGAGAGCATTGTCTTATTACATCGCAGAGGACTTTTGCTTCTTCCCAGGAAACCGAGTTCCACATCTGTAAGGAGGGAGCTGTGGGCTCTCTGGATCTTCCAGAACCAAGCAATGTAAATGTGTATTCCAGAGATGCAGCTGATTGCATATAAAACAATAATTTAACATTTCGACTCAAATTCTGAATTTTCAGGTGACTTTTTCTCTGTGTTAATATCCATGAGAAAATCCAAATACCTGGATGTTTTTCATCCAGCTGAAGTTTAGCAGTATTTCAGAGTTCCCACATTAAAGATACGTTGGTAAAGATAGAACAAAAGTTGCTCATGATGCTGCTGAGCAATCTGGTAGAGCTTGAACATTTGAGGTTGGAGCAGTTGTCTGTGGGCTGGGAGAATGCTTAGGAGATGTTTAGGGGATTTCTACAGTTCAAAGAAGGAAAAGACACGTAATGATTGCTCCAGCAAAGGCACTGCACAATATAAGGATCTCCACTCTCAATCGTTCTGCTAAATTCAGTGAATTTGGTTTGAAATTGGTAAGAATAGAAATAGGCTGTTAAAATGCCTTCAAATAAGGAGAAAAAATTCACATTTTAAGAATTAAATGGTGATACATCAAAGCAGAACACAGTGAAAGAATAAACAACCCACTAACTTACAGAGAACTTTTTAGACTATATAAAATAGTTCTTGTAAATAATAAAGTAAGAACAGTGAGGTGCTGAATAGATTTTAAGGGATGATGCATAGTCCCTGTGGCTAGTAAACTCTGTTTAGGATAAGCTTGACAAACAACTGATGATGTGACTGTCATCTAAAGCCTGTATCCAGGCAGCTTTGGCCATTTCGTAGCCCAAATGACCTCTTGAGATCTCTACCAGCACTATTTTTCAAAGGTAACAAAGTTCTCCCTTTACCACCCACCCCGTTATTGGCACTATAATAGAGTCATTGCTCAGATTTATAGATTCAGCTTATGTTTGTGTTACTGTATTGGCTGGTTGTGTAACAGCCCACTGAGGCACTTTTGGTTTAGCACCAATTCTTTACCAAAATTGACTGCAGGAGGCAGGAGGCCTTTGCTCACCTGGTCTGTGCCTGCCCCATGAGCAGCATGAGCCTATGGGGCTGCCCAGAATACAAGTGCAGGGCTGCATTTCTCCCTCTTGTCTGTCCTAAAGTCCTATTATGCTTATAGAATTAGTATAACACATCACAAAAACATGAAACTTTCTCTTTTTGCTTATTTCTAATGGCCCAAGGTAGGACAAAGCCCAGAAGCTGAAATAATTAAGGAAGGTTGGGAATATTTATATTTATATTTATATTTATATTTATATTTATATTTATATTTATATTTATATTTATATTTATATTTATGTATGTATATTTATGTATATTTATAATATTTATAGATAGATTGTTTTGAACAATCTCCAAAACTTCTTTGTGTGGAAAATTAAGATGCTTAATGATATTGAAATATCTCAGATCATTGCAAACCTCGTGTTTCTAATATTTTAACTGGGAATCACTCTCATTGTCTGGCACTGCTGATGCTGCCCCTTCAGAAGCCATAAAATGTCAGATATCTCTGTATTTTCAGGACACTTTTGTTCCCATTCAGCCTGACAGAAAAAAGGATGGTTCTGAGGGAAGCTCTTATTTCCTCCCTTCCCATCTCCCTTTGCTCTTGCAATAGCACCACTGTACAGTACCATTATGCCAAAATTTATGCATAGAGACAGATTAGCCTGTCCCACACTGTTCATTTTGACACTGTTTCTAACAAAGACGTATTTTCTGAAGATTATATTAGAAAATAAATGGCTTTGGGTCTAGTACTAGTAAAAGAAGAAAAGCAAATCCAAAGAATCCACTCATTGAGTTCAGAGTCGCTACAGGGGAATGCTGCATCTTGCTTTTTAAGCAAAATCTGCAATTTTGTTTATCCAGAACAATCTGTAACAGCTGTACTGTAAAACTGCTTTGAGGTTTAGTTTTGAAGTTTACTGCTCCCAGTTTTCATTTATTTCATCACACACATGCATAAAACATTTTTATTATTTGGATAGAAATTTGCATAAGCACCGGGACTTTATCTCAAATGCTCATGAACAAGGCCGTTCTTCAGTTGGGTCAACTGAAAGTTATTCTGCTTTACTACAGGGCTTTCAGTTAATTAAATTCCAAGAACCAATTCAACTGCTAAGGCCTGTTATACTCCAGATAAAGAAAAAAATACATTTTTCATCAGTTTATGGGGACAGACACTGCTGATGCTCCTCCTGAGCTGTAGCCACAATACACAGTGAAAAATAGGAAGAATGGCCTGTCCAAAGTATTTCAGTGGGACATAGACTTCTGTGATGAACACAGAAAGGACTATTCAGATGAATTTGTTATATGGAATGAACTACATTTCTGATCTTCTAATGCAATGAATATTGTGCTCTGCGAATAATGTCATTAACATAGGAAAAAAGAAGAGTGAACTGCAGATAGAGTAGAAGAGAACTTTACCTGAAATTATCATTTCAGAAAATTGATTCTTCTTATAAATGTTGGTAATTATTTTTTCTTTTTTCCTTGAGTTCTCCTATATTTGGATAAGTAATAAAATTAGTTTTGATTCTCCACACTGAAGGAGAAACCCTTTTGTCCACATTCTGACTTTATTTGAACTAGTGTAGGAGCTCATATTGAAAATTAAGTGGAAATCAATTAACAGTTGCCCTGGGCATTTGAAACTGATACCAACCAGGAATCCCTTAGTTCTGTATAATCAGAATGATCAGAGATAAAGAACAAGAAAAAAATCAAGAGATTTTTCTAAAAAGAGAAGGTAGAATGGAGATGTACTTCATAGGCTACTCTGCTGGATTAAAGAAGGCCTGAAATGAAAAGGTATGTGTAACAAGGGCGTGAGACAGGTGGAAGGCTTCTCTTCTTATTTCTCAAGGCTGAGAGCTTCCAGTCCTTTCTGCATTTGGCTGATTGCAAAATCTGAAATCTCAAAGGGTCACAATCAAAGCACACCACATTGCATGTTGGCCCTGCTGTAATAAGATGTCACTCCATCAGAAAGAGTAGACAGAAGAATAGATCTTCTTTTCCTCTTTTCCTCTGTTTTCCCTTGGCATATAATGTCCAGTTTCTCTTTTCAGTTCTTCACAACATTACAGGGCCAGTTCTTGCTTTGAACCTTAGTAATATCAAGTACCTTCCAAGTAAATGGTGCTTGTGACATAGGCGTACTGCATGGCCTCTGAGAAACCAAGACCACATGGAAACTTTTTCCCCTCAGTTCTGCCAGTAACATCAGATTGTGCATTGCTTTCCCAACAAGAACTGCCTGTATCAGAAGTCAGCTTTGTGCAGGGGCTGGTGGTTCCATGTAGTCTGTTTAAGGCTTTGACTGGGAGAGAGCAGTGCCTCTAGCAAAACACAGAGTTGCCCATCCTCTAAAACACGGGGGCCTCTTCATGATGAGAGAAATCTGGAATCTGTGCCCATATCATTGCAAACTCTAAGAATCTTTGTCCAGCTCTTCATCTTTTCACTTTCATTGCTTGTGAGGACCCATCTGGATTACTGTGTCCAGGTCTGGAGCCCCCAGTACAAGAAAGACAGAGCTGTTGGAGAGGGTCCAGAGGAGGGCCATGAAGATGATCAGGGGACTGGAGCACCTCCCCTATGAAGACAGGCTGAGGGAGCTGGGCTTGTTCAGCCTGGAGAAAAGAAGGCTGAGGAGTGACCTCATTGCAGAGGTCAATTCAATACCTAAAGGGAGCCTACAAAGAGGAGGGGAATCAACTCTTTGAAAGGGTAGATAACTGCAGGACGAGGGGAAACTGTTTTAAGTTGAGAGAGGGAAGATTTAGGTTGGATGTCAGGGAGAGATTCTTTACAGAGAGAATGGTAAGGTGATGGAACAGGCTGCCCAGAGAGATTGTGGATGCCCCGTCCCTGGGGGTGTTCAAGTCCAGACTGGATGGGGCCCTGGGCAGCCTGGTCTAGTATTAAATGGGAAGGTTGGTGGCCCTGCATGTGGCAGGGGATTGGAGATTCATGATCCTTGCAGTCCCTTCCAACCCGTGCCATTCTGTGATTCTGTGATTCTATAACATCTCTTCACCTTGGTTTCTAGCTTCTCCCTTTCCCCACACCAACAATTTGCACAGAAGCTGTTTTTTTCCACTGTCAGAGCCTCTTTTGGCACTTTTGCACATTACCTCCATCTTATTTCTGAACTTCTGTTTCTCTCCTTGTCCCTCAGTGACTGTGTTTTTGCATGCTGTAGAGATACTCAATGCTTTTTTTTTTTTTTCTGTGTCCGTGTCCTCATTCTGTTCTATGACCTCTTTTGTGCTGCCCTGTACTCCAGGAGTGCTGAGACAAACAGGCTGGGACAGAACACATCTATGTGCTCTTCCTAGGAGCACATTTTATTCCAGAAAATTTGTTCTGCTGGTCTCACCTATATTTCTTCAATTGTTTAATATTAAGCACTTATCCAGCAGTGTGAATTATAATTAACATGAATTATACAACATAGCAGTTTCTGCCCTGCTTTTCTCTCATTTGCATAACTGCTAGACTGTAATCACATTTTGTCTTCCAGACAGAAGTCTTCCAGACTTCTCCCAGGTTTAATTGGAGGTGCTTTGTAAACCTTTGATGGTTAAGGACACCAGATTTTGCAGTGAGATGCAGGTGTATGTATATAATTTTCAGTTTTATAAGATTTAGACCTGACTTCATGGCCACTTGTTGCATCTTCCTGTTGGTGAGGATGGTGGACAAGGTGTGGGTACTTAAAGAAGTGCAAATGAAGTGCTAGTTCATAGAGCCAAAACCCTTTGTGCTGCGGGAAGAAGCTGGTGATTTTTCCTTCTGAAGCATCATAGAGGCTGGCTTTCAGATAATGTAAATGTGTGAGGACGTGTTTTGTCTCAGGAATCAAGCTGGAGTCTAAGTCTGACATCCATTATTATGCTATGCATTGCCACAACATCAGAAAATACTCTTACAGCAATTTAATATTTCACATTCACTTTCAAACATCATAATGCTGGGTCAGTACTTTCCTTTTCATTTTTAGGTTATAAAATTTTTATCTTCTCCTCTACCTAATAAAACACATGCTGCACTTAAAAATCTCTCTTGCAAAGATGACGTTGTGATGCTGGACATACCACTCTTGGTATCAAATGTCATTACTGACATGTCAGCCCTGTGTGATGCTGCTGTTTCATCTGGAGGCATCTTTCTCCAAGCCATATAAACACACTGGTCGAGTGCTGTGCTCTCTTCAGCAGTTAGCTGATTGTATAACATTTTTCAATGAGGTGTGTCTTGTGTGTAGCCTGTGAAATCAGTTTGTGCAGCAATTTGTTGCCTTCCTCCAGTACTGTATGAGTTAAGTCATTAATTTAGTCATTATCCAAGGAAAAAAAAGAAAATATGCAGATATATTTCTTAGTGTAGATGTAATTATAGCATTTTGTAAAACTAATTAAATATTACTTGTTTGGCATAGTGGTTGCTATTTAGTTTTAAGCAAGATGGAAGGTAGATCATTTTTTGCTTATTTTTGTTCCATTTTAATTCAGTGCTTTTAAACTAAGCAAATTTAAGATTGGAGAGAGTGAAGTAATAGGATGATTTGAAAAACAGCAACAAAATAGAATGAAAAATGAAAATAATTATTGTTTTTTAGACATAAAACTAAAGTAGCAAACAGCAGTAAAACCATACCTGCCTCTAACTTTTTCATCTGCTTCTATCTTTTTCATCTTGAGATCCCAGAAGCTTGAAAGCGCAAAAGAAACAGCTTGTGGAAAATCTGTGAAGTCCATCTATTTCTACAATAGGATTATTCATCACCACATGTTTTCCCCATCTGGAAGTAAATGGACAAAATGCTGAAACCACCACCGTCTCACTTGCAAATTACTCCACAGTCTAACCAGCCACGCTATTAAGAAGATATGCCTGCAGTTCAACCCAAATTGTCTGTAATCATGTTGCTTCCTTTCCCTTGTTATCCTGAGTAGTTCCTCCCCACCCATGTGTTTAACCTCTCTGAAATATTTGTGGATGGCAATCAAATCCCTCTGAGTCACTGCTTAGCTAAGCTATATGCATTTTCAGCATCGTTCTTTCTTGTGTAAATCTTCTCAGATATTTAACTATTTTTCTCCACTTTCCTGTGAAGTCTTAAGCATTCACTGAAGATGTTAGAATGATTGCCCCTGGCTGAACATGGGAACGGACCATGAGACCTACACAGATGGTCCCTTTAGTGGCCTGGGTACAACTGCAGTGGGTCAGGATGCTCAAACACTCCCTTACCATGCCTGGAACTCCTGCTCTATTTATCATGGAGAGGTTTCAGGGCTATTCAGTCTGGAGAGTACTGGAACTGTACAGCTGGGAGAAAGTCCCAGGTTTGCTCCACCTAGATTGTGGCCACAATGGAAAATTTTCTGGTTAAAGTCAATTAGTTTGCTGTCCCATAAGTAAGGCTCCTAAGCAAAATGTCTCTTGAGTTCTTGACAACTGCAGCTAGCTGTTATCCTTGATCTGCCCCTGGGCTGGGAACCCATCAGGGTAGGCTTCTAGAGATTCAGTCAAAGAGGATCCCTTTTTGGGGCTGATCTTGATCATGTGCTGAGAAACAATAAAAGGGAAGGGTGAATAGCTCACTGAGGAGGGGGCAAAGATAGAAACTTCCCCTCCAGTGCCATGCAGTAAGTCGTGTGATCCTTGCCATTCTCAAACCTGTAGCTAAATCGCTGTATTTGATTGCAACAAATTGTATTGAATCACCGTGTTAAATTGGCTGATGATTAAGCGCTGATTAAGTGCTATAGAGAATCATACAACCTAATATTGTGATTTATCATAAAAGTATTAATAAACACTAAATTGCTGCAAAACCATACTTGTGTAAAAATCATTCCACAACAGTGGCCTGCGTGTGCCTGGGGCTATGCTATGAGCTGTTCACTCAGATAAAAAGAGGGGTAGAATCCCACTCTCTACAGCTAATGCCCACAGTCTTAGAAGCTGCAGCATAGCCCAACTTAATCACATGGAGCAGTGCAGTGTGAGGGAATACCATTTTACAGATTTCAGAGGTAGAAGCAATGCTTAGATTACTGGATTGACCAAGCATGTGAAATAGACACACAGTTTTCTAATTTTCCACAATGATTTGGAAAGACAGTTGGGGAAACATGAAACATTCATCGAATGTTTTTAGTAATTTTCCTTAGAAGGAGTCATGTAAGATTGTGCTTTTTTAAAAAATACTGCAGTCAGGAAACTGACTCTTGGCTAAAGCAGGAATCTAGGAAGACAGAAATATTTGCAGCTGGTCAGTGCTTTCCACCTCTCCCTTCCCACAGAGGCCAGTGACCAAAAATCCATTCTGAGAGCTAAGGAGCACTGGCCTCCCTGCCTATTTTCTATCAACAGTTTTGACAGGTCCTCACTGAGTGTTGTTATTAAATCAAATCTGTATTTACGACCAGAAAATGCCTGTCAAAATATATCTTTAACTAGCTGAAATTTAGTTCTTTAGCTGTCTCTATAGTAAGCATGTCCATTACAGGAAATATTTCATTCCTCTTTCCATTAAAATATTTTCAATTTTGCATGCCAAAAAAGCCCTATCTCAAAGAGAAAAAAAAATAAAAAAAAAAGTCTTCAGTAGAGCAAGTAGATGTATAAAATCACTTATTACCTTTGGCTCCCAAAGTAATCTTAGGGTGAGAGAGAGTAGTGCTAGAATGCCTAAGAAAAGTGAGGAGTTTATAAGGCCAAATAACCTACTCAGGCTTAAATAATAATAGTAATAATAATACTAATACTACTACTAATAATAGAATAAAATAGATAAGTGATTTGATATCTGAGCTTGTTATCTGACAAATATATATATACAAATTAAAATGACAACACTGGCAATACTGTGTGTCAAGTGAAGTAATTGCAGGAAACTTTTGCAGTGCACATTAAGACCACCCAACTCCTCTATGCCGGCAAGGTAGCAGTATCTGCTAAGCTACTTGGAGAACATATTACTAAAAATCAGCATATCTATTTAATTGGCCTACCTTTCACAGAGGTCATAGCTCCCATAAGAAGAGCTAATGTCTCTCTTGTGTTTCTGCTTTGTTTATCTTAGGAACTGCAGTTCTTGCTCCTAGCTTTGCTTAGAGTTTCTTGTGGATCTGGGAAGTGTCCTGCCAGTGACAGATTGGGACTGAGTGTAATTGGGAGCGCAGAAAGGTAAAAGAAAGAGGGCAATATCCCAGTGGCATGGGATCAGTGCTTGTAAATGGACAGAAGGGAAAGTCTCCTGTTTATTTCCTTCATCACGATTCAATAGAATGAATATTTTTCTTTGATGGTATATAATGAATGCTAAATTAATGAACTGCATTGTAGCTGCAGCATTTTATTTATTTACGTATAAATTAGTTGTCATATCTCTTTCCCTGTATACCTTCCTTTAGAGTGATAGCATCTCTGAGGCTGGATAAGACCCTTACAATTATCAAGTCCAACCACCAACCTGTCACCACTGAGTGAATCACTGAACCATGTCCCTAAGCACCACATCCATGTATCTTACATGCTTCCAATGGAAGAGGACTCTACCACTTCCTTGAGCAGCCCGTTCCTATGACTGACCATCCTTTCCATGAAAAAATTCTTCCTGATTTCCAACCTACACCTCCTTTGGCTCAACTTGAAGCTCTCTCCTCACATCCTCCTGCTTGTCCCTTGAAAAAAACAGGGTAATACCTTACTCCTTTCAGTTAACCATAGAGAGTGATGAGGCCTCCCATCAGCCTCCTTTTCTTCACACTAAACAGCTCCAGTTCTCACATGCACTCCTGATAACTCTTATTTTCTTGTTCTTTCACCAGCTCTGGTTGCTGTCTTTTGCACAGCACTCAGCATCCTTCTTGCAGTGAGGGGCCGAAAGTTGAACACAGTACTCAAGTTGTGGTCTAATCAGTGTCAAGCATTGAGGGACAAGCAGAATAAGTCCAAGGCTATGAGTATCCTTGAGACCCTGGAGTGCCTGCATCTACAGAAACTGTCCACAGACACCTTTCTGGATCATATTTTATTGTCACTCTTTCTGGACAAATGTTTTGTAATGCTACAGTGGAGTCTACCTTACCAAAGCAATGGAGACAGATAGCAACGGAGCTGTCAGAACCACCTGTAAATTACCTGCCCTAAAATTTTCAAAGAGCACTTTGTGTTGAAAAGCAGGCTATTCAAGGCAGGAGGGGAAGGATTTGATCTTGCCTTCATTTGGTGGACAGGAACAGAAAGGAGGAGTGTTTTGTTTATCAAGTGAACACAGCACTTTAAAAATTCAACTAAATCAATATAGAAATACATTTAAAATATATTCACTTTCAAAGAAAGATTTCCTGGACTGACAGAACTGCCAGTGGGTATGAGCTATTGCTTAGCAAAAGTTGATGCAAAGGATGCTGTACCCATCACCTGTGTGAATGGGTCAATTTGCTAAGGAAGTCATGGAACTTCCCTATGGAAGGTCCAGCCTTTGACTGCTGCTTTGGTAACTACGTGTGAGGATAGTCTGCTGTTATTCTATTTTTCTTCCTTCTTTGTCAGGGAAAATGGCAGTATAGTGACAGTGTTCTTGAGAATAGCAACTTCATTAAGTCCTGCTGGTAGAGGAGAACTGGAAAGTCCTATCTGATAATGTGCATTGTAGAATCACTGCTCCCAAACCTGGCAGTTCTGCCAAAACCCAGAACATGAGCACTTTGGAGATGCCCTGGTAAAAACTTAGGTCAGTGTCAGCCTCAGCCATCCAGAGTTAGAAGTGAACTGCCTGGACTATGGCATTACTGGGCAGTAAGAGTGTCTGATCCCTTCATGATTTCAACTTCAGATCTGCACACCTTATATTTACCTCTGAGTTCTTAGTAGCACAGTTCGATATTTATGATTTGACTTCTTTAATACAAAAAGAATCTGGAGAGGAGTAAGAGGAATAATTCTGAAATCTGACAGCGTTTAGGACAGGAAATAGAAGCTACAGTGCTGATTATTTTACTTTATTCTCCCTACTGAATGTGATTTTTTTATTTTGTTATTTTTATTTTTCTTTCTATGCTATGTATGAGTGATACCAGGCCAGTTCCTATCCAAAGACTTCTTAACTGCCTTCAATCTTACTTGCTTGTCAGCAATAACAAGGATTCAGTTGTGAATAAACCTCAGCATGTTACTTTAGTTTAAATGATTTCTAACTGGAATATCAGTGAATCTTTGTCTTCAGGCCATCCATACCCTTTCAAAGGAATGGATTTCAGTAGATTAAAAGTGCTCAAAGTTTGTGAATTATAATGATAACTCACTGCTATGAAACTGCCTGTAAGTATGCACACATCTCCCTAAAAAGTAAAAATTTGTTTCAAGTAACAAGTTCTTCTATTTATAAGATAGGTAATTAAAAATACATTAAGGAAACACATTTCAAATCATTTCAAAAGCAGGTGTATGATATCTCTGAATTTTCCTGCTTTTTTTTCTTTTCTATATACGTTTGAGGCTCCTGATTGTCTAATGAGATTAGGGTAAATTTGAAATTAATTTTATCTTGTATATGTTTTTTAAATAACAGGCATAAAGCTACATTAACTTGTTTCCATATGCAAAAGCAGCTTGCTTCTCTTGGTATCTTCATGGTTACTAAAGTCTTACCTATAGCCTTTGAACTCTATGAGCAAACCTTGTGTTCATGAAGATATTCAAGAAATCTCAGCAGTTATGTTTGCAGGTAGATGAGTGAAGCTGGCATTTAAACTCTTGAAGATCACATAACAGCTACTAGTGTTATGAAATTATAGATATGATGAAGGAAGAGTTGTGAATTAACATTTAGAAATTAACTCAGCTGGGTTTTCTATGTGAGTGAAAGGTGAAGGAGAGATATTTTTAAAAGCTATTATTGTATATCAGCAAGTTGTGTGTCATTAACTAATTATTTTGAGAATGCCTTATTAAGACAGTAGTGGTAATTAGTCTTTAGTTTTGTAGAAGGAATGAGACTTTTTTTTTAATTGGGAAAGTTTTCCTGCCTCTAGACACATGCCCTGAAGTGGAGAGGGAGGGAGAGCAGAGGACAGGGGAAAGTAGGAGGGGAGTGAATAGAAGAGGTAGGAGGAAAGGGGTCTCAGTGGACTTCAAGAAATGTCTATCCTTTTCCAAAATAGTCAACCACGCTACTGAAAAGCCTTATTTCTGAATGACATTATCCTATCCTAACATTAATTAGGAGTTTTCTATCCATAGATGAATTCTACATTCATTAATGTCAGCAAGTCTTTTTTTCTGGACTATTGAGGCCATCTTTCTTGCGAATGACCTTAACAGCTGCAAAGAGAAAAGATATGATAATGTTACATTAAAACACACACTATGGTAATTCTCTGAAAATTTGGGGATTTTGTTAGGTTTCTTGCTGATTTTATGAATTTACCATATGCAAAGCTGCAGTATTTCTGCGTCTGTAGCAATGGATTTTTCAGTTCACTCCACTAGTTCCCCAAACCTCAGGTTATGAGAGAAAAGCCAAAAATGCAGGGCAATGTTAATTATAGGATAGCCGGAGGCATTATGTTCCCCTTTCCCAAGCTGTTCTCAACAGTGACTAGTTGCCACACTTCAGAGAATAAATTAAGGTGCTCTGCAATGATGAATCCCAAAAAGTTGTTTATCCTGAGAGCCTAAGAAGAGAAAAAGGTGTGGCAAACAATGAATGCACCAGAATAGATGAAGCTAGGGGGATGTGGAACTGTAATGCTGAAATATCCAGTCTATGTTCCCTTTCCTGGCCATAGCAAGAGAAATAAAATCAGTTCTGTGTTTTGACTTTTTGTGAAATAGAGGGAGATTTAGACCTTCTGGATTCAAGGGAGGGAACCATGTACATAAGAATAGATGCTTTTCTTCATCTGTGGTCTTGGACATGAATAAGTAATGAGTGACAATGTGTATTCACTCCTGAGTAAATAACAGAACTCCTTGAGAGAAGAAGGGACGCAGGTTTCCGAAATCTACCAGCTTCTGTGCACTAGTTTTGCAATGTCTGTCTTACCACTGTGAAAGTAAGCCTTTGTGTATCTGTGTAATTCAGCAGAAGATGTAATCAAATTATTACCTTTTTGTCTTTTTACTCTGAATTACCTCCAAAACTAAGGTCAAATAAGGAGAAATTATCCCCGTAGCAAAGGAGAGAAAAACCAAAGAGACATGCTGGTTAGCTTCTTACTCTCTGCTAAACTGTATGAAGTTATTGAAGTTATTAGTTATTGCTAATTGAAATCTCCTATCTACACTAGTATATCGGCTTCAAAAAAATCCAAAAATGCTATATACTGCAACTAAAAAATAGGCAGCTGAGTTAAACTTGTAGATAGTGAGTCAGTGAGTCAGGCTCATTAGATTCCAAGGAAGACTGAGGATGAGAGGAAGCAGAGAAACTGCTAGGCTTTTGATTCATAACATTGGCAAAGTTAGGGGACAATAGTGGCAAAAATTCCCCAGTCTATGGGGAATTTGGGATGTGAATCGCCTTCATAAAGGTAAAAGTGGTGCCTGAAAGAGTCATGTACAGATGTCAGTGGATTAGGCTGGTGAGTGTCCAAGAGGAAACACTCCTGAAGGACAGCAATAGAACAAGTTTATGAGAAAAGAAGGCCAGAACATAAATTCTTGTCACCCTTAAAAATTTAACAATATTAAGCATAATCGTATGGCAGTTCACTTAATCTCAGTGGCAAAAATAACTGGTTATAAGTTATTATTGAAGATTAAATCTTAAATCTTCCATAAAGGCAGGGAAGGAGAGGGAGACGCTAGATATGATTTTTGTCATATCAGGGCCCTAATGAATTCTGCAAAAAAGAATTCTTATGAAATATCCTCTCCATTCAGCTATTATCTTTGGCTGTAGAAATTACTCACTTGCTCTAAACTGAAATCCAACATCAAGCATAGCTATTCTCTTTCAAACTAAAATCAGTATTGGCAGGATGACTAAAACTGTTTGCTTCCATTAAAGGCAAAATATGTGGTCACAAGTATGCCATCTTTCTCTGCTGTCAGTTCCTAATTTAAAATATTTAATTTAAAACATTTTTAAAGCAGGCTGGTTGTCTCTGTTACTCTGAGCTTACATCTCCTACTCTCTATTTCCAATACCTGCCCCCAGATCCATTTGCTGCTTCTGATGTGTTAATGCATTTAGAAATGTGATTTTCCTAATCTGTGCTAGACAGAAAGTCCTATGCAAGATCATGTTGGTGCATTCATTCCAGAAAACAATCTTCTGTCCTATTTTAGCTGGGAGAAGCAGAAGAAAGGAAACTGAGCTCCAACTACTGCTCCAGTATGGCCAGCAAGATGCATAAGAGTGAAATTCTGTACACACCTTGTGGAAGGTGTGGCATGCCTCTTTCAGATCCTCCTCAGAAGGGCACCTACATCATAGTAATGCGGCCAAAGATGCAGTGGAGCAGCCATGAGAGAGAAATCCCAGAGAAAACCTCATAATTCATAGAATCATAGAATCATTAAGGTTGAAAACGACATCTAAGGTAATCTAGTCCAAATCCCACCCATCCCCACCATGCCCACTAACCACCTTCCTAACTACCACATCTGCACCTTTTATGAACACCTCCAGGGGCAATGACTCCACCACCTCCCTGGGCAGACTGTTCCAATGCATTAATACTATTTTGGAGAATTAATTTTTCCTAATATTGAACCTTGGCACAACGTAAAGCCATTCTTGTCCTATCACTAATTACCTGGGAAAAAAGGCCAACCCCATCTCACCACAAACTCCTTTCAGGCAGTTGTGAAGGGCGGTAAGGTTTCCTCTGAGTCTCCTCTTCTCCAGATTGAACAATTCCAGTTCACTCAGCTCCCATAAGACTTGTACTCCAGATCCTAGATTAATCTTCTATGCACTTGAGTAAAAATGTTATCTCTACTGAAGTAAAACTGTTCAGACAAATAGAGGACAATTTTGTATACAACAGTAAGTACATCAGAGACATTATATTCATCCTAAATTCTGAAAAAAAATGCCAATAATAAAGCTCTCATCACAGAAGGAAAAAGATTTTTTGATTTTTTTTTTTAAACAATTAAAGCTGAAGCATTCAGCATTCTGGATCCAGTCTAAATCCCCACATTCCTGGGCAAAATAATTTTTTTCTGTCAGGAAATCCTTAGTTTTCACAGTAGCTAATCTTCCACCTTCTGTTTAAACATACACAAGCTGTCCCTTGCACCTGTGATGTTCCCTTGTGGCAGTCCTTTTTTCTTCCTTTTTTTTTTCTGTCAAATATGCAGAAAATACCTTTGAAAATGTGCACACTGTTCACAAAAAATGGAAATCACACAGATGTATGTGTGTGCATTTATGGAAGTGTAATAATTCTGAGAACAGTACTGAGAGCTCATTTAACTGACTACAGTAAACGATGCCAGTTTACCTAAACCTCATAATACCCAAAGGAAGGATTTTAGACAGCTTGCTGATGTTCACAGTGACATGAACTGTGTCTGCACAAAGCCCACATAATGGGTTTAAATGATCTATTGACCTCCAAAAGTGATTATGAGCATGGGTATCATCCTTCATTATTAATAAAAAGGGAACCAACTGAGACATTTTGATTCTTATTTGTCCTCCTTCAGAGTTATTCAGACCCTGTCATATTGGAAAAGGATGAAGAGACGGTAAGAAATTTCTTTTCAGTGTTTCTGAACTGGGGATCCATTCTGATGTGAAAGATTCCAAGTTAAAGTGAGATGAAAGAAGTGGCTCAAATGAGCAAAAACGGTTGGTGGTAGGAAATTAGCTGATGCTAATTTGTTCTGCTCAGAATATTTTCTCCAAGCTGCTAGGTGAGGGTGTAGCTAGTTGATCCCTCCAGAAAGCCCAGGAAAAGCCCACGCTGTTTCCACAACCTCTCTGTGAAGCCTGCTCCAGAGCTCTGTCAACCCCAAAGTAAAGATTTTTCTCATGTTCTCATGGAACTTTCTAAGCTCCAGTCTGTGCCTTGTTGCCCTTTGTCCTGTCACTGGGTACTTGAAAAGAACCTGGCCCCATCCACTTAACTCTCACCCTTTAGATATTTATAAGTCAATAAAATCCCGTCTCACTCTTCTCCAAGCTGAACAACCTCTGGTCTTTTAGCCTTTCCTTATAAAGGAGATTCTCCATGCTTGTAGCCATCTTTTAGGCTCTCCTCTCAACTCTTTCCAGCAGTTCCCCATCTTTCTTGAACTGAGGAACCCAGAACTGGACACAGTATTCCAGGTGAGGCCTCACCAGGGCAGGTAGAGGAGGAGGATCACCTCCCATGATCTGGCTGGCTGCTGGCTGTGCTCTTTTTAATGCACTCCAGGATACCATTGGCCTTGTTGGCCACAAGGGCACACTGCTGGCTCATGGACAACCTGTTGTCCACCAGAATACCCAGGTCCTTCTCAACAGAGCTCCTCACCAGCAAGTCAGCTCCTAACCTGTACTGTTGCATGTAGTTCTTCTTTCCCAGGTGGAGGACTCTGTTCTTGCTAACAGACACAGAACATCTACATAGCTTTGGAAGCATGATGTGGGGTATGCAAGAGGCCTTCACACTTTTGAAGTGGTAGATGGAAGCCAAATGGAATAGCTGGTATTGTCAAATATGCTTGTAGACTCCCTGCTGAGGTATCTCAGCTCTCCCCTGTATACTGAATCTGAGCTATACACTCTTAGGCTCCCTTTAGAGTAAACAGGGAGAAAGAGACATCTCCAGAGAATAGTTTTTCTCATCTTCAGATTGGATAGATGAATTCAGTCTGAAGCTGACTGGTCATCTCTGCTGATTATCATTTTCCCAGAGTGACTAACTCAGACACTTAGATATGTAAGCCTCTACACATTTCTGTGCATCTGATCTTCCAGTGCCATGTGAAGGGCTCCAGATCTCCCACCCAATGCCCAGCTACCACCCTAGGAGAGTCAAAACTCACAGTACTGCCAACCCCTTGCAGTACCCCTTGTAGTTGGTTGTTTTTCTTTTTCTTTTTGTTTGTTTTTTAACGTGTGTTGGTTTGGGTTTTTTTGTTTGTTTGTTTGTTTTCTGTTCAAATAATCTCTACTTAAAAATCTAAGAAGTATTGTTGCTGAAACTAATTTGTCATAAATTTAAATTTTGTTTTAACTGTGAAAAATCCTGTGACAGGATAAGGGGCCCAGACACATTTTCCACCAAATCATTCAGATTTTTTCTCTAGAAAAGAATACTCCATAGGTCTAAAGGGCAGTGGAGACATATCACACTTCACTGATTGTAAGACCTGGGACACAATAATGGAAAACTCATTAGAACAGCATGGCATAGAATGGCATAGAATGGCATAGAATGGCATAGCATAGCATAGCATAGCATAGCATAGCATAGCATAGCATAGCATAGCATAGCACAGCACAGAATGGAATGGCATGGAATAGAATAGAATAGAATAGAATAGAATAGAATAGAATAGAATAGAATAGAATAGAATAGAATAGAATAGAATAGAATAGAATAGAATAGAATAATCTCAAGCTGTAAGGGACCCACACAAAGATCATCAAGTTCACATCCTGATGGCCTGGCAATTTCATCTCATCAAAATGTAAAGTACCAAAAGATAATCAGATATGCGTACTGAATTTTCTTCCACCAAAATATAATTGTTCAATTTATAAAAGTGGACAGGTATTTAGGTCTATATTTGCTTTATTGCAAAAGGAAAGGTTTGTAAGCCTCTGCACAAGCTGAGGAATATAACATAAATCATGTCTTGAATATTAATTAAAACAAAAGCAAATAAAAATCTTTACAAGATTATAATTAAAGAACTGCATCTGAATCCTTTAACTAATTCACTATTTTTTGTTCTGTAATAGCTGCAGTGGCAACCAGGTATTCTTCTACAAATTAGAACTTCATGAATATCAAGTGACAGTCTATAGAATGTCTGGGTTACTTCGTTAGCCAGGCTGTGATGGGGTGATGGGAGATCTGTCAGCAGTGGTAGAAATTATTTATTATTATTATTTTTAATGATGGCAGTTGTGTCAGTTGCTGATATTTATGATACTTAGAATAGAAAGACAAAATAAATTATAAATTCCTACCCATGATGTCCCTAAATATGCTCCTGACACCAGGAACATTCTTGTCAAATGTCATGGAAGCGCTTCAGTGTACAGAACAACTTCAGCTCAATGGAAGCCATGAGCTTAAAAATCTTGTAACATAACATATTTCCTCTAGCTAGAGCATTTCAATCCTTCTAATGGGTACTTGTCCAACAAAACCCAGCTTGAGGCTGGACCAGAAAAGTTTGAGTCTGAGCTATTAAATTTTGCTAGGCTTAATGGTAAAAAGAAAATCAGGTGAAATAATACATCAAACTGTGTGGTTTGCTATCATTAGCATCTGTAAAAGTATTTCATTACATTTTTTAAAAATGGGCAGTTGTATATTTAGCTTAATTATGAAAGCTTTCACATTCCAGCATCTGGGAAATTTTTGAAAAGACTGGAAAACAACTGCTGAAATTGCGTAAAATTGGGTGTGGATTGGTAATAAACAGGTGAGTTTGTTATTGTTGGATTTTTAATTGAGCCTATTCTCGCTCAGTTAGGATTGATATCTGAAATACCAACAGCCAAAAAGACCAACAAAGGTTGAGGCTCACATTTCAAATGTACTTGCACACAAAGCATCTGCAAATATAAGTAACAGAAACAATGTCCATACAATAAATAAACAAATAAATACATTTCATCCTTTTTTTTCAGACTTCCTTCTCTTTCTCTGCTCAAGATGTTGCAAAGTCAACCTTGGATAAATCTTTTGGATATTAAACAAATGATATTCAAATGCTAGCAACAATTTCTAATATGAAGTACCAAATCAAGAAAATAAACTAATGATTTGATTTAATTAAGAAGTAGTGTGTCTACTTACACCACCCACAGAGAATGTTGTTTCCTACATGAAATGTGTGTCTCTTGGCTGCTCAATGTTTTCAATTTATTGGCTGTTGGTTACATGACCTCTGGCAGTAGTGCATTTGATAGTATTATTCCCATCTGTCCAGTTGGCTCAGCATTGTAGCAACATGTTGGATTTGGGGGTTATTTTTGGCTGCAATTTAATTAATTACCTCATTGTTCATACTACACAGTAAATTTTGCATCTATTTGGAAATCTGAAAAATGGTTTACATCATCAATCTTCATTTATTTCTTTTACTTAAAATTAACAAAAGTCTTTAAGCACTTCAATAGCATTTTTTTTCTTTTTTTATCTTAACAGAGGGGCAGTACAGATAAGTTTAGGGATGAATTTTCTTACTGTAAATTTCAGAATTATTCAGAGAAGTACAAAACTCCCAAGTGATTCTGGATCACTAAATTTGGATCCACTGAGACTCAAAAGATGACATATCCCGTGCTTCTTCCTCAAGGAAAGTTTATTTACCTATGAGGAAATGGCAAGGCAGATAATTACGTAACATTTTACTAAAAGTATTAGTGATGGAGATTCACTGTGTCTCAGTTTTACCTTACTAATTCATATAAAATGAGACTGTAAGATAAAAAATCAAAGTATTATTTTCTTTCCACACATATACAGTTTCCAGAAATTTAACTTTAAACATCTGCTGATTTTTCCTTTCAGTGGTGTTGTTCAGATATTTGGGAAGTTTTCCCAGACAAAGCAATTTCTCTTACCTTACTGATAGTTTGCATGTGTCCTAGAAGCGTAAAAGATATGAAGATTAGGCGACTCTAGGCTTCTTGGCAAGCTAAATCAATAGGAACTATATCTGTAGTCATACAGCAGAGCTCATATACCCCTGGTGATATAGATACATATATCAGTCCTTCAATTTGAGCTCTGACAGCTCCCTGAAATGGGTAGTTATGATTCAAGTAGACGTTTCCTTCTTTACACTTAAGCAAGTTCTGCACAGAATGTAATTATTTCCTGACGTAATGTGTTTGATACCCAAAGAAGAGAGAAAGATGACATTAAATTTTCCACCTTTTTTCTTCAAAATCTGGAAGGAACCTCCAGAGATCATCAAGTCCAGCCCCCCTGCAAAGCAGGCTGCCTATAGCAGGCTGCACAGGGAGGCATCCAGGCAGGTCTGGAATATCTCCAGGGAAGGAGAATGCACAACCTCCGTAGGTAGCCCGTATGCCTGTGGCTTTGCACCTTTCCCTACTACGTGAAGCACAGTTCTGACACAATACTTTTGCCAGTATTCCCTTGGTGGCAGGGACAAGCGCTGAGACAATCAGGAACAGCCATCTTGTAAATGCATGGCTGAGAGGCTGGTGCAAGCGCAAAAATTTTGGGTTCTTTGATCATGGGGTGGTCTACTCGGCATCTGGCCTGAGGTCTGCTGATGGGAATTGTCTATCTCCAAAAGGGAGACGGATACTTGCCCAGGAGCTGGCGGGACTTGTAGAGAGGGCTTTAAACTAGATAGGAAGGGGGAGGGGGATAAAGCTAGGCCTGCTAGAGAGCAGCCTGGGGAAGTGGTATTGGGATTAGGTGAGAGGCATGGGGCTCAGCTGAGGTGCGTCTACACTAATGCACGCAGCATGGGCAACAAACAAGAAGAGTTGGAAGCCATTGTGCAGCAGGCAAACTATGACCTAGTTGCCATAACAGAAACGTGGTGGGATTGCTCCCACAATTGGAGTGCTGCAATGGATGGCTACAAACTCTTCAGGAAAAATAGGCAAGGAAGGCGGGGTGGCAGTGTGGCTCTCTATGTTAGGGAATGCTTTTATGCTACTGAGGTCATGACTGGGGATGATAACGTTGAATCCCTATGGGTAAAGATCAGAGGAAGGGCTGACAAGACAGGCACCCTGGTGGGGGTCTGTTATAGACCTCCAAATCAGGATGAAGAGACAGATGAGGTATTCTATAAGCAGCTGGCACAAGCTGCACAGTCGCCTGCCCTTGTCATCATGGGGGACTTTAACTTCCCTGACATATGCTGGGAGTACAGCACAGCACAGAGAAAGCAGTCTAGGAGGTTTCTGGAATGCGTAGAGGACAACTTCCTGATACAGCTGGTCAGAGAGCCCACGAGAGGAACTGCCCCACTAGACCTGCTGTTCACAAACAGGGAAGGTTTGGTGGGAGATGTGGAGGTTGGAGGCTGTCTTGGGCAGAGTGATCATGAAATGATAGACTTCGTGATTCATGGTGGAGCCTGGAGGGGGAATAGTAAAATTGCTACCTTGGACTTCAGGAGGGCAGACTTTGAATTGTTCAAGGGACTAATAGGGGGAGTCCCCTGGCATTCAGTCTTAGCGAGTAAAGGGGTCCAAGAGAGCTGGTTGCTCTTCAAGAAGGAAGTCTTAAGGGCGCAGGAGCAGGCAGTCCCCCTGAGCTGCAAAATGAGCCGGCGGGGAAGAAGACCGGCGTGGATGAATAGGGAACTATTCCTGAGCCTCCAGGAGAAAAAGAGAATCTACCGCCTGTGGAAAGAGGGAGAGGCCACTCAGAATGAATACAAGGAAGTTGTTAGGATGTGTAGAGGTGAAATCAGAAAGGCAAAAGCCCAGCTTGAATTTAATCTAGCCACTGGCGTGAAAAGGAATAAAAAACTCTTTTATAAATACATTAACAGTAAGAGGAGGACAAAGGAGAATATCCACTCTTTGCTGGATGAGGCTGGGAATGTGACCACTGAGGATAAGGAAAAGGCAGAGGTTCTGAAGCCTTCTTTACGTCTGTCTTTAAAAGTCAGACCAGTTATCCTCAGGATACTCCTCTCTCTGACCTGGTAATCTCGGCTGGGGAGCACACTAACCCCCTTGTGATTCTGGAGGAAACAGTCAGAGACCTACTGCTCCAACTGGACTGCCACAAGTCGATGGGGCCAGATGAGATCCACCCAAGAGTGCTGAGGGAACTGGCGGAGGTGAGAGCCGAGCCGCTTTTCATCATCTGTCAACGCTCCTTGTTGACTGGTGAGGTCCCAGAAGACTGGAGGCTTGCCAATGTGACTCCCATTTATAAGAAAGGTCGTAAGGAGGATCCGGGGAACTACAGGCCTGTTAGCCTGACCTCGGTGCCAGGGAAGGTTATGGAGCAGATTGTCTTGAGGGAGATCATGCGGCATGTGCAGGGTGACCAGGGGATCAGGCCTAGCCAGCATGGGTTCATGAAGGGCAGGTCCTGTTTGACCAACCTGATCTCCTTCTATGATCTAGTGACCCATCTGGTGGATGAGGGAAAGGCTGTTGATGTGGTCTACCTAGACTTCAGCAAAGCCTTTGACACTGTCTCCCACAGCATTCTCCTGCAGAAGCTGGCAGCCAGAGGCTTGGATGGATGCACTCTTGGCTGGGTAAGGAGCTGGTTGGAGGGCCGGGCACAGAGAGTGGTGGTGAATGGAGTCAAATCCAGCTGGCAACCAGTCGTGAGTGGTGTTCCCCAGGGGTCGGTGCTGGGGCCTGTCCTCTTCAATATCTTTATTGATGACCTCGATGAGGGCATCGAGTGCACCCTCAGTAAATTCGCAGATGACACCAAATTGGCTGGAAGTGTGGATCCGCCTGGGGGTAGTGAGGCCCTACAGAGGGATCTGGACAGGCTGGAGAGCTGGGCTGAAGCCAACAGGATGAGGTTCAACAAGGCCAAATGCCGGGTCCTGCACTTCGGCCACAACAACCCCAGGCGACGCTACAGGCTTGGGGCGGTGTGGCTGGAGGACTGCGTAGAGGAAATGGACCTGGGGGTATTGATTGATGCTCGGCTGAACATGAGCCGACAGTGTGCCCAGGTGGCCAAGAAGGCCAATGGCATCCTGGCTTGCATCAGAAACAGCGTTGCAAGCAGGAGCAGAGAGGTGATTGTTCCCCTGTATTCAGCACTGGTGAGGCCGCACCTCGAGTACTGTGTCCAGTTTTGGGCCCCTCACTGGAAGAAAGATATTGAGGCCCTGGAACGTGTTCAAAGGAGGGCAACAAAGCTGGTGAGGGGTCTGGAACACAGGCCATATGAGGAGAGGCTGAAGGAGCTGGGAATGTTCAGCCTGGAGAAGAGGAGGCTCAGGGGAGACCTCATTGCTCTCTATAACTTCCTGAAGGGAGGTTGTAGTGAGCTGGGGGTCAGCCTCTTCTCTCGTGTCATTAGTGATAGGACCAGGGGGAATGGCTTCAAGCTACGGCAGGGGAGATTCAGGCTGGACATGAGGAAGTATTACTTTTCAGAAAGGGTGGTCAGGCACTGGAATGGATGCCCAGGGAGGTGGTGGAGTCACCGACCCTGGGGGTGTTCAAGAAAAGACTGGATGTTGTGTTGAGGGACATGGTTTAGTAGGAGCTGTTGGGAATAGGTGAACGGTTGGACTGGGTGATCTTTTAGGTCTTTTCCAACCTTGGTGATTCTATGATTCTATGATTCTAAAACCAGAACATTAGAGTTTGAATGTAATCATTCTATTTCTACCAACACACTCTTCTCTATTGTGCAGTTCTTCAGGGAAGAACATCACAACCGCTGTGAGATTGTACTCCTAAAGATGAGTAACTTTACTGAGGAACAAACAAATTGCTCTATATAGTGCTGTGTAATTTCTGTAAGATGCAATTAATACGGTGGCATCCCTTGAAAAATAGTCATAAAAGTTTTGAAGGAATACTTGCAAGCTTTGCCATAAACTGAGTAAGTAAATTCTACTTTGTCTTTATCTCGAGAGTTGAATGTTTGATTGAAGATCTGCTTTGTGAGGGTTAATACTTTTTCCAGGAGCACACTGATGTTGGCTCTTAAATATCTGTCTACTGGCAATGCAAAATGTTCAAGCTACCTTCAAATTCAGTTAAATTCCTTATTTCAGCAGCTTTTTTCAGATACACATATTTTCTTTTGTCAGTTTCAATTTTGCCACAGTGGATAAAGTGTTTTCCAAACACATGAAAAAAAAGCTCTAAAGAGTTTGCATCCTCCAGTAAGGTGAAGATGATAAACAGGAACATTGCAAGTTTCTGTTAGATGAGCAAAAAATGAATCACTTTGGGAAGGCTCCAGTTACATAAAAGGGGTGGAGGGCAGGAAGGGGTTAATATATTGACTCAGAAAATGCAAAACTAATCCTGATACTGGGAAAAATTATGAATATGGAGACTGACCTGAAATCTCAGGTGAAGTTGCAGAAACTGTAGTCTATTTACTTGTTCTCAAAACAATTAAATATTGACCTTGACTGTGTGCTCAGCAAAACGGGGAAAAGAGTTACCTAGACTGACCAGAATGCTTCTTTTATATCTCCTCCTAATTTGTTATTATGTCCTTATAACTGATTCAGAAATCAGAGGACTGACAGTGGAGTTTCTGAGGCTGACAGCAAAGATATTAGCCATCAGAATCTAGATCAGTTTCTATATGTGAGCAAATGTCTTTTCAAATAGTATAATATCATGATGGTTTGTTAAGAAGGCAGTAGTCTGCATATTTTCCATTGGTGCTCAGAAAGGAAAAAAGCATAATGGGTTGAAAGTCATAAACAAAACAAGTAAACATCATCATAATTACATCAGTTTAAAAACATGCATTACATTATGTTCTTTCTTATGTGTTTGGGAAAAAGCAGAAGTAATCAAGTGACATTTGGGAGTATCATAAATTATCCAGTATCACACAGTGGTAATTTTGCATTATATTACTTCTTGGTAGTGAGGTTTCTTATATAGAATCTGGGTTGGGAGTGTCTGACATAAGGCTGGAAAATGCATTGTAGCTGATTTTCAGGTAACTGACATTACCTGAAACTGACGTAAACTATATGTTTTTGCTTTTGGTTTTCCCCAGCTTTTACACTAAAAATTACGTGCAGTCATTCCCATGCAAGCTAGTGGAACTTCAAATGCCAATGAGATTGACCATAAACCTCAGGAAAGCAGCAGACCAACAAAGCAGTAACCAAAAATATGCTATGTAAATATTTTAATTTATTTCCCGAGTTTTCTTTTACATATCTATCTCATACCTGGCCTTGCTTTGAACAAGTGGTTGGATTACAGATCTCCTAAGATCCCTCACAATCTGAATGATTTCAACCTTCCAACCTTGTGATTCTGTGATTCTATGATTTATTTTTATAAGTTCATAAAAAAAGCATGGCTGCTTCAGACTCTGTGAATTGCTCTCTGGGATGATGTAATCCAGTGAGAAATGAGAATAAAGATAGTGGACACTGTGCTGGCCTTTAATACAGCTTTACTTGTATGGTGGCTATTTCTGTAAATTTTCCGTCAAGTGCTATTTCTGTCAGCTACTACTTCTACTGAAAAACACTTTCCACTGAAGCAAACACCTTTGAGAGAGTTCAGCATTATTTACCGTAATAAACACTAAATCTGACACAGTTTTCAGGAAAACTGATTTCCTTTTCTTGAAGTCCCACAAGTCTAAAATGTCAAGAAAAACAATGATCTCTGGCAGAAAGTGCAATTTCACCTTTTTTTGGTATATCTTATTCTCCCATTCTGCAACATAAAAATATTACTTCTGACTTTGTTACCCCACAGTATCTTGAACTATTTTTTATTTTTTAACGCTGCTCATCTGCAGAACTTCCCATTCTATAACAACATGTAAAAAAATAATCCAAAATTAAGTAATGATCTATTGGGGGGCTTTTCTGTTTGAAGAGTCCTTATGAAATTAATTATATCTGAGCTGTTCCAGGCTTATATCCACTAGAATGTCATTTTGATTATTTAATTTCTTTTTTATATGGTGCAGACAAAAACAAACAAACAAACAAACAAAACTACAGAAGCATTTATCTTTCCACAAAATCTACTAGTGAACCAGTTACCCCACGGTCATGATCTGCAGAAAATAGTCTATAGGAAAGGACTGAGAAACTTTTGTGATCCACTCTGCTCCACCAAGTGAAACTGAGAATCTCAAATCCAGTCTCAGTTCCAATAAGTCAACCTTAGGGAGCAGCAACCCTTCACATTTATGCTAGCAAATCTTGCATGTGACCAGAGATCAACTTTGAAGCAAAATTCAGGTTATCGTTTAAGATAACAGTAACACAATAACAATCTTTGTTAAGGCGTTGGGTTCACTGCTTTCCACTATAATTCATTTTACTTTCATGTTATGCAAGGTTTGATAACAAATATTTGACTTTAAAGACATTCTCTATCATAGTTCTAGTCGCCTTATGGATGACAACTGGATCTAGTAATACATATATTAAGGAGTAGAATCATAGAATCACAGAATCATAGAATCACAGTAGGGCCTGGGTTGGAAAGGACCACAGTGATCATCTAGACCATCAGCAAGGTCACACTAAGTAAAAAGAATCAGTTTCCACTATAATGAGTGCAACAGAAGCACCTACCATTTTTGCAGTATCGGTTTGTTGACATTTTTATAGCAGAGTTTAATTTTATAGGCTACAAAAGAAAAAAAGAAAGCAGAGTGAAAAAGAAAGGTATAGAAAAAACTAAAATGCATAGTGGGATAGGGTCATATAATTAAATGAGAGAGCAATGGTTACGTTTTCCCGAGAGTCCCCAGCCTCTGAAAGCACATTGAAAGCCAATGCTTTCAATACAAACTAATAAATTATGAATTCTGTTCAGTGCTTTCCTGACATAACTTTGTTGGAAGGCTGATGATAACTGTTTTATTGCCACTGCAGAACAATTCCAGGCTGGTTGCTAAAGGTGCTTGAACTGAATGGTGAAACTATATCATAGAATTCTCCCAGAGAGTAGGAGGAAATGAGTCTGCCTTGAGTTTTTCTAAGAAGTTTGTTACAACCAACACAGTATTATATAAAAGAAGACCATGGATACTCTGTTCTTTTTTAATTGGTTATTTATGTGTACTTATATTCCATATTAAAAATAACATATTTTATACTTATATATTTTATTTATTCAATGTAGACTGAGTCCAACTTGACTCTTGAACAGAAGGAACAGACTTCTTCCTGAAAATATTCTCATCTGTGATTATTAAATGGACAGAAATGCTTCTTCCTTGAACACCAAGGCTTGAGTGTATCACCAAAAGCTGTAACATCACCCTGGATTTAAGCAGTCATTTTGAGTTTGCTTTTTTCTTTTCAGTGTATTGGATGTTTGAGCTCTTATTCTGATCTAACCATCTCCCAGTATACTCTGTCCTGCAGCTTTTCTCTTTGGACAGTATGAGTTGCAATAGATGCTGTGCTTTAGTGGAATATATGGAACAGCCTCACCTTTGTCTATAACTGGTATCTGTTGAACTATTTGAGACTGAATTGTTATAAAACAGAATCATATGATCTCTTGTTCTGTATGCCCCTTTATATATGTTCAGTGTCTGAAGAAACCAGGTGGTTGTCCTGTGCTGAGAACCAATCAATGTCTGCAATAGTCCTTTCTTGCAAAGGATGGAAATCTTTCTGTACATGTGACTCTAATTTTCTCACATATCCAACTGAAGAGGAGCAGAGGGGCTAACCTGAATTATCCTCAAAGAATTCCTTCTTTATAAAGGATAAAATAAAATGCAGAAAGAGAAAGCTGAACACCATGCATTTGCAGAGTTAGGCTTTCATTACCATTTTGGATGAGAGACTTCCTCACCCCATCTGGAAGGAACTTTGCGTAGTCGAACACCATTCTGCAGAGGCTGAGGCACCTCCATACTCACTGAGGCAGCATTACTTTATAGCCTGGTACAGCTCTTCTTGCCAACCAATGGAAAATGCTATGGTTAAATGGAAGTATGGCTTTGCTCACCTTCTCCCCAGAGAGTCCCAAGGCAAAGCAGAGTTTTTCAGCAGACTATATTCATCACATAATTTTGCTTAGTATTGAGAAGTGAGCTGTGACTGAATGAAATGTTCTGACTGCTTAACTAACCAGCAGCCTGATGGGGCAGCAGTGGGTTGGGGTTGGGCTCTGTGGCAAGTCCACGGTATTGCTTTTTTTTTTTCTTTTTTTTTCTTCCCAGCAATACAAATGAGTTTGAAGAAATGGCTGCTTGTGCTGCATTGTTGACCTCTTTCGTGATTTCCAAGATGTGTCCTAAAAGAGAAGATCTTCACATTGCTGGGAAGTTGTCTAGCTCCACCTATTGTCGTGCTTTTCTTGGTAATCATAGAATCATAGAATGGCCTGGATTGAAAAGAACCACAATGATCATCGAGTTTCAACCCCCCTGCTATGTGCAGGGTTGCCAACCACCAGACCAGGCTGCCCAGAGTCACATCCAGCCTGGACTTGAATGCCTCCAGAGATGGGGCATCCATAACTTCCTTGAGCAGCCTGTTCCAGTATGTGTGTGATAAGACTGATCTTGTCCTGTCTAGAAGTATCTTGAGGTGGATGACTGTTTAGGTTGATCATTTTTTCTTCTAAATTTCATTCTACATATTTTAGTGATTCTAGTCATTTGGAATATGGAAAAAATAGGTGGTGTTTTGGTTTGGCTTAGTTTTGTTTTAGCTCAGATGAATAAAAAAATGTTTTTGTAACAAATTTCTAGCTTCTCTCTTCATTGGGGCTACAATTTAAAATTTGGCAGACCTGTAGGTGCTTTGGAGATCTTTCAAGCAGTAATACTGTTGATCTGAAACTATGAATAGAGAGATCTAGTGTACTTATGAAAAATGCAAATTTCCTTGCTGTTATTGCAGCTTTGAGATATATTAAACCATGAATCCTGAGTCAGTTCATAATTTCTTGTTTGATTTCAGTCCTACAAGTGTTTATCATTATAGTAGTATAATAGCTGGGATAAATGGAATCTTTCATCCATCATGGAGCCCTGGGCAGCCTGATCTAGTGGGTGACAACCCTGCCTATGGCATGTGATTGGAACTGGACAGCCTTTGAGCTCCCTTCCAAAGTAAACCACTCTATGGTTCTATGATTCTTTGAAAATACACAGGGATAGCTGGAATCAGAGGCTTATATATATGTATATATATCTGGCAGAAAGGAGAGTAGGGGAGAGGAAAAGAGAGGAGAGGAGAACATGTTCATATCAGCAGTCTGTAATGCATGGCCACAAGGGAGAAAATTTTAATACTAGTATTTCTTCAGCTTTTAATAACGGATTTGTAAAGTTAATACTGTGTTTTCAGTGTGTTTTTAATGATCTTTGTGTAGAAGAACCCTGGGCTTCACAGGAACTGTGTGAGCAGGGCAAGGAATGCAGCAATGCCCCACAGAACTCACATCCTAACAATTCCTGGGGGCAGTGCACCATGTGATGAAAAGGTAAGGAAGTGTCTGTATTAACAGGGGAAGAAAAATGTAACATTCAACTTTAGGGAATAATAGGGCTTCTGCCAAGGATAAGTAAAATAAAACTGTTTAGTCCCTAAAGCATTCATTTAATAGTGAAATTTATTTCAGCTGTGGATTAGTGTGAAAAGTTGCAGAAAAGGTTAAGGACAGGAGCTTCAACAATAGCAATGACTGTGCTGCTGCTGAACTGGCTTCAGGCAGCTACAAGGAAAATTGTGGAGTTTCAGACCAACAGAATGTTTGTCTGGGCCCCTATTCAATTGCCTTTAAAGGATTCCTTCACCAGAGCAGATCTGTTCTTCAGAGGATGCTTTGGCTTACTCATAGCTGCCGTCTCGTCCAATAGTCTTCAGTACCAAACCTCTCAAACAGGAGCTTTGAGCTGCCTGCCTCCTCCAATATGGCATTTTCCATGGCCAATTTAGTTGTCTTTGAAAGGCCACGTGCCCTTAATGAAATCAGCTGCACTTCCTGCTCAAGGCCTGGCTGAATGCACTAACCTTCAGCACTCATCAGGGGATTTGCCTTTATTTCTGAAGAAAAAGTGACCCTACACTCTAGACAGGACACTGTTGATAGGCACAGTGCTATCATAGTCATTTTGTACAGAGCGTCAAACAGGTTGTTACAAAATAAAATGTTGCTACAATTTTCACCATATATGTGCTGAAGTGTTTTTGTGTGTACATATATATATATATGAACATCTTTTTTACATTTACTAGGCCTGTCACTTTCAGCTAGAAGGCAAAATTCTAACTTTTTTTTCCCCACTTTTTTTTCCACTTTGCACATTTTCTTTTTTCTCATTCCCTTAACCCGTGTTTTTATTTTGCTCCCAACTTCATCTGCTATTAATAGTTCTCACCTACTGTGTCCAAATGTGTGCTATGCATGTTATCAAGAGCTGATGGTATGGGACAAGTACAGCTTTGAAGAGCAAGAGCAGAGCATGTGCTGGGAGATTTTGGTCACAAGGTACAGTGGTAACCAAGTTAGACATTCCAAAGGCAAACAATGGAGTAAAGTGGCTTCTTGCTCTGCATTAACATCTACAGTCTTGTCTGCCCTTGACTGCATGTTGTAATGTAACTGTCAGTCATCCAATTGAGAAAATACAAGAGCTGTTGAAGTTGTAATGTTGTAATTATCAATCCATCAACCCACAGGATGGGATGTGTTTGTTTTAAACAGAAGTTTCTTAAAAGGAAGAGTGGGGAGGGAACAGTGATTCAATCTAATATTCAATTTTGATCTTTTCTATTTTCCACTTACTTTTACTTATCAGGTTTCCATTTCATATGATTCAGTTAAGCAAAATCAGAAGGAAACATCTAATTTCTGATGAGACACTATTTGTGTTTCCCAAAAAAACCTGTTTTCCTATTGTTATTTTGCACACAAGGCAGACTTTTACGTTTCATGTGTGGATTTATTTATGAATTTAATTGTGTTCTAGAACACAAAGCATTTTCTCAGTTCAGGGTGCAAAATGAAAGACTGTGCAGTAGCAGAGCAGAAGCTGTATTTTTCATTCATTTTCTGTGATCCAAAATGGCACAAAAACAAGAGGTACCTGGAGAGTGCCCAGGAGGCTGTGAGGTCTGTTGCTCTTTCTGGGATGAGGACAGCAACTGTGGCATGGTATGAGCAGGGGAGTGTTAGATCTCACACTTTAAGCATGAAATGCACTTTCTTGATAAAGACAAAAGCAGAACCTCCATATTAAGGACTTCAAACACACACTTCAGCAGAATCAGTGCCGTGCTGTAACATGTTGGGCATGCTTTTGAGCCTGCTGGGATGCAGATACATCTGCAGGGAGCCTGCCCTGCAGAGAGGAGTGACTGTAGACACTCCTGCAGGAAAAAACCTCTGGGGCAGAGATATCAAAGTTCTTCTGAATGCAAGATTAATAAACAGATATCCTGTATTATCCTGACACTTTCTTATTTCCTTCTTAATAATTTCCATGGGCTGAGCTGTTGTTCTACACTTGCTCTGAAGTGCAAGGCCCAGCCTGCAGTGAGTCCCTGTACTCCAGTGATCAGTTGGGTGAGGCACATCATGGTCCCTGAGCAGTGAGGATGCTGAGCCCTGAGGGAGGAGGGAGCATGAGGGAGATCAGACACCTCTACTGAATGTCTTCAACTGTGCCGTGACCTGAGCCTGCTTCTCCACAGATGGTGTGAGGTAGCTTCCTGGGAAAGGGGTACGAACCATCCTGTTATGATGTCTGCAGTGCTGTTCTCCTAGGCTATGTGCTCATGATGCACACAGCAACCCAAAATGAAGTAGGAGGCTGCTTGAAGAGTGAAGCCTCTTTTGGTTTGGGGTTTGGGGTTACTGGCCTCGTGGCAAGTGTTGTACCTTTGCTGTGCATATGAAGATGTACCCTAAAGTATCATTGGCATGCCTGGGAGACAACTTATTGCTAGTTGCAGCATTGCAGCAATTCAGAGAAGTGGCATCCACACTCTCTAAACCTGCTGTGATCTGTCTTTTTTTCCTTTTGGGGTTCCAGTGCCCAGTGGGGTCTTTACTGCTACTGCTGTCACAGTCAAAGTCTGAATTTCAAATCAAAGAGGAAGCATGAGGTAAATAACATCAAAATCTGAAGACGAGTTTGGATGTATTGAGAGTCAATAATAACTCCAATGAAGGTAAATCCTATTACAAACACCCAGAAAAGTCACAGCTGCCTCTCAAATATACCCTTCAGACATTAAGGTTATATTTCTAGAGTTTGTGGTTTGGTTTATGTCACTAACAGAGACTGCTTTGGAATGAAGGGAGTAATGAGTTTTTGTCTTGGTTTGCTGATAGATTTGCATTGGGTAGTTTAATTTCTGCTATCGATTACATGGGGTAGTCAGCCTCTATTCTTAGGCTAGGTAATGTCCAGTTTCTTTAGCACAGCTGAACTGCAGCAGCATTTATGGCCTGCTTGACAGATAAAAATCCACTAAGATCACTGAAACTTTATCTCAAAACTCAAATACAGGTAGGCTTGAGAGAGATGCTATTACTAAAAATTGACCTGCTCTGCTCCTGGAGTGACTCTGTTAAGGCAGTTGCATTTTGTAATTATTTGCATAGAACATCTTTTACAAAAGATACTCTGGAATACTCTGCAGAATTAAATAGCACAATTACATGTGAAGAAGCTCTGCTTTCAGACAGTCTTGCAAAGTAAATATCAATGTCAGTGATAAACAGTTTGCAGACCTTCTCTAAAACATTTAGCCAAGTTTTAGAGTGCAGACACACTCAATGTTCAAGCGAGTTGAAAACACAAAAGAGGCAGGAGTTTGGTGCCTGCTTACAAGCTGAAAATTTGAAGGTTTCCTAAGCCCAGTGTTACAAAATAAGGACTTAATATCTTGCCAGTACATTTTAATGGTATATCATCACTAATTTCTACAGTTTCTAATTTCAGCCTACTTCCTTCTTTCATCTACCAGCACAACCATAATACAACGATACTTATAAATTCTTGGGTTTCATTATCTCCTGATTTCTCTCAATTCCTAAGTCAGGTTTCAGTTTTTTCCCCTTTCCTAAAGAGGTCTGCTGTGTTCACAGCTCTTACTGTTGCTTTGCTACTCGAATCTGCCCGCTCAGTGACTCCTTTGTAGTATTCTCATTGTTTTCCCCTTGTGATATTACTTGTAATGCTTCCTAGCATTATGGAAATAGCTTAATGGAAATTACTTACTAGGTAGGGCAAACTGCTTTTGCAAATGCTTAAATGCTTTTCCTTGAAGTATCCTCAACATTCAGCATCCTGGAAAAAGCATTGCCAAAGAAGTAAAGTTTGTAGGTTGTAAACTAGACTCTGAAACAAGACTGCTGAGAATTCAGACCGTCTAACTTCAAGTGTCTAAGCTGAATGGTGGGATTGAGATCCTCACTCCTCTGTACAGCAAATGGAGCTTCTGAGTCCTCAGAATTCTGGAGAATTATCTTGCATTTGAAGCTTTACTGCTACATTTGAGTGATCCCCTACAGCTCTTATGCACTTCCACATGAGAAAATATTTGCTGTGTATAGGGAAAGTTTTGGTGTGAGTTAGAATGAGAAGAGTCTCCAGTTCTTCTTGTCATTGCCATTCAGTTCAGTGGACCACTCATTCCTTGATGTTCCTACAGGCAAGATAGTAATTTAGAATCGTGTTGTAAAAATAAATTATAAAATGTGTATGAATGACCATGTTCTGTAGTAAAAGGAATTATAAATCATCTGGATTTATAGTTATTGATTAGTTTTGAGACTAAAATTGAAATCTTTTTGCTGTAGTATCACCTTTAATTAGTACTGTTAAAGGACCTGGACATGGGAAAATATAAAGAGATCACTTAAGGCACTGGGTACTCAAAATCAGATAGGAAGGCAAAGAGGTTTCATTAAAGTCTATTCTTTGACATAGATTTTGTAACTACATATAACAAGAGAAATATAATTAAGACTATGTTTCCGATGTGACAGGATTTTAGGGAGCACCAGAAGAGCCACTGTCTTCTAATATCATAGTATTTACAAAAAAGAGGTAAAGTCAAATTGTAAAGAAACTAACATATGCCTATGCAGAAAATTATTAATATATTGTTAGTTCATTATTACTAGGTAAATTTGGAAAAACAAAACAATAATAAACAATACAACCAATGATCCAAGATTAAGGAAAAGTAAAATCTGGCAAAACTTTCAAAGATTCAGCCTATCTTTGAAAAAGAAACAGTCCATAATATTTAATGTTCTTTGTTTGCCTGGAAGGACATTGATTTCTTCATTTAGAGACTCTTCTAATGAGAGTACAGATTCATGGGTGAAAGTGTACTGCAACATCTTCAGGTAGCAGTGTTTTCGGGAGATGTTAGTGGGGTCACTTAATTGGAGATTAGTTGCTTTGCTTGCACTGGAAATGTGCAGATTGATCCTTTTATCAAGACTTAGTTGCAATTTTATGCAGGAAACATAAACTCGAATGAAGAGTGTATTGCTCAGCTTTGGGACTGTATTGCATTTCCAGAAGTGTCAATGGATTTTCAAAGTTAAAGAAATCTGGCTGTTCTTCAAGTCAACACCAGTACAGGCACAGGAACAAACTGTCCCAGTGCGGAAAGATTAAAAAATATTGTTAAGAGATCAAGTTAGTTAACTCATCATTGACACCAACTCCAAGGAAGAATAATGTGGAAAGTAGATCAAATCGCTAAGGCTAGATATAAAAGGACAAACTGACCAAGCAGGAGCAGCATCAGGACAAAGCATAAACGAAATGTGGTTGTGAGGAAACTTCAGTAATGATAGGAAATCCTCAGTAGCTTCAACCAGTGTATTAAAAGCAGAAGAAAGATCAAAGTCCATACTTTTCTGCTAGCTAATGGAAAGAAAAAGTGACTGACAAAAGAAGACAAAGGCGTTTTATGCATTTCTGAGCCTGGCTTCACTGAAAGTGTTAACTGTGAGCTAACACAGACAACACCAAGGGTGTTGACTTGAAGGTCTCTGTCTAGAATATGGAATATGGAAAGAACTAATTAAAAGGATAATGAGGTAAGCTAGATGTTCTCAACTCACCTGAGTCTGACACAATTATCATAAGATCCATGAAGAAACGCAGGAAGTTAGCCTCTTGGAAAAGTTAATGTTTGCACTCTTGTTCTCCACAAAGGCACAAATTTATTTATCAGGACCTATCTTTGTGAAGAGAGAAAAACGAATCCAGGTGATCATATAGTAACAGCTCTATAGCCAGTTTAATTCATTCCCTGAAAAAAAATCTAGTAGAAAATGAAATATTTTTAAAAATTGGAAAAATAACCTGGAGACAGCATCAGACTTGGATTTCTTCAGACCAAATCATGTCAGCCCAGTATAATTCTCTACTGTAACAGTAGAGATGGTTTTTGGATAGTGGAAAAAAATAATCAGATATTTAGGCTTCTGGTTAATGATCATTTAAGAAAGTTAAGAACATCTGTCCCTTGCTACAGAAACCAACAGAGATAACAGCTACACTTACTTGTCTGTGGATAATTTATGCAGTTCTCTAAAAATATGCTGTTTGCCCATTTGCTTTTCTTATACTTCCAATGCTGATCACAAAGCAAAAATGTATTGTTGGAGGCAATGCAACATGCATAATCAATTTGAATTAATAAAAGTGGTGCTTGAAAGTTGTGAAAGGATTTTAGGAAGTAACCTCACACTTCAAAACAATTACAGGCAACAAGACTGAAGCTAACTTTATAGAGCATGCAACAAGAAAAGGAGCTTGGGACTGGATTTCAAAAACACTGACCATGCTACCAAAATCACATTTTCTTACAGTGGATTTTTTTTACTTTTGTGTACCTGAGATGAAGCTTGCACTGATCGCCAAAGTAAACATGTTAATATCATAGGATAAAAGTAAAAGCTCAGATGATAGGGAGTGTTACTGATATCATTGGCCACGTGGGAATATGGATCACAATATATAAGTGCTTCAAACAATAGGCAGCTAAATATGAAGCCTTTAATAAGCATGCAACTGAAAATAAAAAAATGTATGTGTTAGGCTTTAGTGAGGCAAATTAAGAGGTTAATAGCCTTGAAATAGAACCTAAAAATTGACTGGGGCAGAAAAAAAGAATTTTTCATTCTGAATAAACAAAACCTCCTCAATACTCCACTTGCTTGGGTTCGGGATACACATTTTTGCCCTTTAAGGACATTTCTTTTTTTAAGCCTTATTGCTTGATGTTACCATGGCTACCGATCATGAACTGAAATCGCTGTGTAATACAGTTTATTTCCAGCCATAATTGCACTGAGACTTTAGCAGTCAGTTTAGCAATTAAAGAAGACAGGCTGTAAGGTGGACTTGACAAATCCTCTAAATCTATGGGTGGTAAAAACTGCTGGGATTTTATGGCTGCTTGTTTTTTTGTAAGAAGTGTTAATATATACAGTGTCATTGTAGACATAGCCTAACTTGGACTAGAAGTCTTTATAAAAGCCATTAATTCATTCACTTAAATTTGGTAGTTGCGAAGACAAAGTGGGAAGGCAAAGGGCATACAACCCACAGTCCTTGATACATACTCCCCACATCATGAAAAAAATTCTCTCTTCTGCGTTCCATTTTCCCAAGTCCATTTTGTTTGAGTAGAAGTCCTTCATTTGTTTCGGTATTCAGATAGATTACCTTCTGCTTCTTCGAGTACAGAATGTAACATTCACAGATATGGATTCTGCCTTATCTAGTGAATGGTAGTGGGGCAATAGGAAACCTAGAAACAAGTGGCACCAACACCGTGGCAAATGAGTAAGTGAAATATTTGAAGGAGGCAGCACTTTGCTTTTAATTGCAATTTGTTCACATTACATAGGTCTAAGTCATACCACTTTTATGTTAACACTAGTGGGTTGTTTAGAACCCCTACAACAGTGACATAGGGGGACCAGGTACTCCAAATGGGAGTGACATTTCTTAGTGCTGCCCTATGACTTATAAGTACCATCATAAGTTTTTTCTTGGTCTTAGTTTCTGTGATAGCATCCTTAGCAAAGGGCATTCACAGCAGATCACCTCGTGCTTTTCTCCTAAGATAAGCACAATCAAGCCAGCTCCGGGACACTACTGAGTCAGTGATGCTCCGTCTGGGCGAGAAAGGAATCAAACTCAGCCATAACCTGTCGACAGAGTGGGAGATGCTGGCTGTTAGCTGTATTAAAATACTCAGGAACATTGTCCATTAAAAAATACAGTGCTACCTGTGTGGCAGGGGACTGATGTAGGTGACATGCATAAATGCCTGCTCAGATGATTGCATTCTTTCTTTTTTTTGTGTCTGTAGTTTCAGTATCTCTGGTCTTTGTCTTCTGGGGTCCCTGTGTTTCACCACGGAGTAGTTTTGGCTCAGTACAAATGAAATAATTTGCAAGACCTACTTCTCTTCAGTGAGCTGCTGTTCACTTTGATATTTGTAAGAAACTTAAAGATTGTATGCTGAAATTTAATTTTCATGGTGTTTTTTTTTTCTTGTTTTTATTGTTATTTGCAACATTAGTGTCTGGTAGAGATTGTATGGTAGATTGGAGAGATCTTGCTCTACAGTGTATATTATGGAAAACAGAAAAGATAATCCACTGAATTAACTAGTCACAGACTGTTCTCACCAAAATACCTGTAAATATTCTTAGCAATGATTGAAAAAAGCAGTCAGATTCACATTGTATAAATTAGATAAACTCTAGATTTCCATGTCCCAGTGAGCTAAAACTGAATGTCATTTACCCCGTTTTCCTAAAACAAGAGGTACCCATGATCATCCTGCTATTCAGATAGGTGATAAAGACAAGGTTCAGGATAGGCCCCTAAGAAAATGGGGAAAGCAACTCCCTGCTGCTCTCTGATGTTCCCTTAGTTCATGCCTTCTACATGGAAGTAGTAGGTGTGGCTTCTAGCCCTTCCTCCTTTTTATTTTATTCTATGTAATCTAGTTGTAATAATCAAAGCCCTAATTGCAACCCTGAGTTCAGACCGAATGCAATGTTTCTTACTGGCTATTTTAGGCATCACCCTACGCAGCAACTAAGCTTTTGAGGTTGTTCTTCAGGACAGCTATCTCGCTCCATGATTTGTGCAAAGCAGCTGTGTACATAAAACAAGTGGTCTGGGTCTCTGCTCTGATCCTAAACAGGTGTACTTTGGGCACAGAAAAGCATGATTTCTGCGCTTAACCTGGTAGTCTGTATTTTTTAACAGATATTCAGCTAACTATCAGCAGAACAAGACAGCATCAGCAGGTCAGATGATAGTCATCCAAGCAGGCCTAACTGAAAAAAACTGCTTGATCTCTTTTGTTCCCGAGTGGCTGGTTTTGTAGGAACTTCATCAGTTATACTGGTGATACGACTTGACTCTTAGGAGAGCCATCGATACATCCTGGCTCTGTATGTTATTGCCTTAGCTTCAGGAGTCTTCTGACATTCAAATATATTTCCCAGAAACAATCAAACTGTTTTGAAAGTGCTATTAGGATGACCTTTCTGGGCTTCTTTTTCAAGCTGTTGTTTCTAGTTACTAGGATAATTTATGATGCCATTTTATTGTATCTTATCGACTTTTTATTTGTCACAGTGAAATGCTGTGGAGAGTCTTGACTGCCTTTGGAGAGGAATCATGAGAACTGAAACCACTGCATCTAATTCAGTGACATTATCCTGGACGTGACACATCTGCTGTAGACTGGAGTGTGTGATTTGTAAGATGTCACTAGTGCAGCTTTGTTGGCATTAGGAAGCAGGACCTGCTTTAGCAGGCTTCCTCCATTGCTTCCATGTCCATTCCATGTGTCCACAGTACTGTACATTTTGACCCTATGATGAGGACAGCTAACTCATGATTTTATGGAATCCCAGAATGACTGAGGTTGGCAAAAAAAGATCTGGGTCCCTCTGGCCCAACCCCTACGCCAGGATGGTTACCCAGAGCACCCATAGCACAGACATCATGGCCAGGCAGCTTCTGAAGGTCTCCAAGGAGGAGATTCCACAGCCTCTGGGCAACCTCTGCCCATGTTCCAGCACCGCACAGCACAGCAGTGCTGCCTGTTGTTTAGACGGAGCCTCCTATGTTTCATTTTGTGATCATTGCTGCTTGTCCTGGCACTGGGCACCTCTGAAATGAGATTGATTCCGTCCTCTTTACATCCTCCCTTTAGGTACTTATACACATTAGGAAGATCCCTGAGCCTCTTCTTCTCCCATCCCATCTCTCTCAGCCTCTGCTCATAAGAGAGCTGCTCCAATCTGTTGATCATCTTGCTGGCCCTCCGTTGGATTCTCCTGCAAATCCAGGTCTTTCTTGCACTGGGAGGAGTTTAGAATGAAACACTGCACTCCAGGTGCAGACTCGACAATGCTTAGTACAGCAGAAGGATCACCTGTCTTGATACACTAATGTAATCACCTAACTCTGAGCTAATTACTCTAGGTTCTCTGTAGAGTTTTTGGAGACAAAAGTGTACCTGTGGAGACACCGTATCCCAGGAGAGATGTGTAAGGCTGAGATTTGTCAAGAAGCTGAACTGATCTAGTGTCTCAAACTCTGAAGAGAACAACTCCATTTGTAGACCTCCCTTTTCCTCTTCCCTCTTTCCTGGATCTGTGATGCCATTTTGCGTTGCTGTACTGTTTCTGACCCACAGCAGGTCAATCCTCCGCGAGTTGCTTGAATTTCTTCACACAGCAGTAGTGTTTTCTTCTGGTTTAGTTTTCTGCCAGGTGGAATAAGTAAGAATGGCTTGTGGCAAGGGTTCTGTCTTCTGAGGCCTAGCAGGATCATAAGGGTAGATGTGCGAACACTACTCACTGTCATAGGAAGCTCCTCTTCTCTGTGCAATCATTCTTCCCTATTCCTCTGTACCGTGATCACACAAAATATTTTCAAATTGCTTTAGAAAAGAAGTTATTTCTTCAAATAGAGCATCCTTGCTCTACAGTGTTCCTAAAAAAATTTCTGTTTTGAGTATCTCCTACACATCAGTGTCTCTGTTTGCATGCCACTTTCTGTTCCTGAAGGCTTTTAGAAGCCTCATTTTGTAACTTTTTTGTTCCTGGAAAGCAGCTCTGTCATGATTAACTGATTGTCTAAACTCCAGTGAAGGGAAAATATGCAACCCTTCTCTCTCACTGGCAAAGGATCTGCGGAAGGGCCTTCTGGTAGACTGAGAAGATTTTTGCCATCATGTCTGAATGCATACGCTTCTCTTAAGATCAGCTCTGCATGTAGTCAGAACTGAAATTAACCTAATGCTTTGCTTCAAATTATGTTGGAACAAATGCTGTTTTCATTTACACTTACAGAAGCCTAAACCAACTTTTGCAAAAAAGAGCATACTTCTATTTTTGCTTGTATACTCATCCTTCATTGGAAACAATTTTATGTCTCCAAGGAAAATTTTATAATAACACTGTAGGAAACATCTACTCCTACACACTAGAGAACTTATAGTAAAGGAGGTACCTGCCTTTCTGATTGCCTTATAGTACTGTAGTCAAGTTCAGTTCAAGTCTGAAAACAGATTTCTTCACAAAATACGCCTTAAAATACAGGTATGGGCTTTTTGTTGTTATTGGTGGTGTTGTTTTTTTTCCTCACCGGCCATTCTGACATTACATTTTTAAAGCTAATTACTTAATGAGAAGAATTGAAGGCAAATCAGTAATGCAGATTTCCAAAGAGAACTTTTGATAATACTCTTTTCTGTGTTCTCTAATTAAAAACATTAGCACATCTAAAGAGAAAGGGGTGGGATTGAGTGGAGAGTAAAGAGATATGAAGAATTTTTTTTGTTCACGTAGGCTGAAGATAATTATGGACAATAACTTGTTTTGTTTTACAGAAGAGATCCCAGACTGTCTAGAGATAATGCATCACTAATGCCAATATGGGATGAACCACCGTCCTCCTACTCTGGAATAAAAGCAGCATTTTCTGCCCATGGGTGTTGTGACACCTCCCTTCCTTGCATGAACTCCAACAAGAGAATCACAGAATCACAGGGTAATTCAGTTCAAATGGGATCTCTGCAGGCCCTTTGCTATATCTATTGCTCAAAGCAGCAACAGAGGCCGTGTCCAGCAGAACCATGAACATTTCCAAACTTGGAAATTTCAGAGCATTTCTGGCAACCTGTTGCTGTTTTATACTACACACACTGCAAAAATATCTTTCTCATATGCAATTGGAATTACAGCCGGTGCCTCTGCTCCATGTTGTGCTGTTTGCTTCTGGAAAGAGTCAGAATCAATTTTTTATGCATTTCCACTACATAATAAAGTTGGAAGTTACTTTCATAGCACAGCTGTCACTGTTCTGACTGAAGATCAAGAACATTTTCACCTACAAAAATTTACTGAGACGGTCTTTAAAACCTTTAGTAGCAGGGTTGCCACAGCTTGGATAGCTTGTTAGTGCTTGCTTATGTCTCGCTCCAATTTATAGGAGGGAGATGAGGTATCTGTATAACTGGTGTGAGCTTAAGAAACAACAGCTCAAATGTTGGTCCAACCAGTTTATTATAAATCCTAACCAGGGAGATGGGGAAGGGAAGGAGGGTGATAGAAAAGATAGAAAAGAAGCAAGAATTGCGTAAAGCAGGGATAGTCACCACCAGGATCCAGCAGCGGTGCCACTGCATGACATTTGAAGGTCTGAGGCAAAAGCAGCAGGGGGGGTGAGAGCAGCAGCGTGGGCGGCCTTGGGCAGCAAGCAGGTATCAGGAAGAAGTCGCAGAGCCAATCTGGGAGGAAGCAGCACGACTCAGGTAGCAGGCCCAAGAGAGTCTGTCAGCATGTAGGTATTCCATAGTGAGGAATCAATGGCAGACACCTTTGTTCTTCTTCAGCATTGTGATAGAGTGCGGAGCAAGTCCAGGAGGGAGAGAGGCAGGTCGTGAGGCTTCTCATGGCAGAAACCTCCATTCTTCTTCATGAGGAATCTGTTGCCAGAAAACCTAAACCTCATGATTGTAGGTCCCCATTTTATCCTTCTTTTTTTTCTGCCTACGTGACATCCCTGGGTGCTTGAGCAAGAGTCATGTAGTACCCCCTGAGATGGCCATCTTCCTTGAGATAAGTCCACACAAAAGACCGCTTCACAGCCATTAAGCTGCAGCTTATCTCTCTCTCTTTGCCCCTGGCGTTGTCCATCTGTGTCCCTCAGACAAAGGATTTCTCAACCCTTGCCCAGGACTTGCTTGGACTTGTTCATCTGTGTCCCCAGCAAGCACTGAGACAATGATGTAAAAGAATAATCTCTTACAGTTTATCTCTGTGGTTGGGAATACATTATGTAATACCCAAACCACAAGCCACACCTTGTCTTAGAAAATTAATTATTTTCTTTTATTCCTTGGAAATGAAGATTCGTGTATCATCACCCTTTCAAAAATATTCTCAATATTGGAATTTCTGTCATGTTCTTCAGTGCTTTATTTTATTTTAAAGTAAACTGAATTACCTCTGTATTGATGGATAGATAACATTCCTTTTATTCTTCTTAGTGTGACTGCATCTCTCTTGAAGTTTAGTGCCTCGAGCTAAGTGGAGACAAAAAGATTAATTGCTTCATAAGTTCTGGAGATGACATTCCTGTTCATTTGGGATGGCGATTTGCTTTGTTTATAACAACATTTCCTTGTAGTTCTGTCATACAGTTGGTGGTCCACAACAGATTTTAATTCCTTCTCTCCAAGGTACCATTTCACTCATCTATCTTCTATTTTTTCCACTGTCGCCACTTTTTTTTTTTTTCCCTGAGTTGTTTTTTACTGTCTACCGATTTTTGTTTTTGTTATTTTCAAACCCTTTTTTTCCAGTCTCAGGCAATTATCTTCAATTTTGATTCTGTCCTCAACAGCATTCACAGCCTGCTTTGTGCATTAATGACTACATCGTTTGTAAGATATTCTGTTCTGCTGATATACTCATTAATCAGTGTTCACTGACATTCAGGAGCTCAGACCAATGTGCTGTTAGTTAGATCTCCCTTGAAAGATTGTGCCAGTTTAGGGTGATCTACTAATATTTGTTATGGGACAATTTGCTGCAAAGCCACTTTTTGACACTTTGATCTAGATCACTTTTTTCCTAACTTCTTGAAATGACATTAAAGCAACATTTAGCAGGAACTGAGACACTGAGATCCAAAACTTCCATCTAAACAACTCCACATCTGCTAATCCCTGAGCCCTGACTGAGGCTATAGATTTCCCTATCACATAGATCTGCCCATTGTCACATGTTTAAGCTATGTAGCATGCTAGCTCATGACTAAATCCATTCAGGATCTTGAAACTAGACTTAGGGATTCTCGCTTTCTGAGAGTCCTAATTGATGTAGGAGCACCCCAAGCATGCACTGATGAAATCTTACCTGAAGTCATTTTTTGTCAGCTTGGCTACGTTCTCTATAGCAACAGCTTCATGACAAACACTCTTCTTGAAGCTTCCCTGTCTGCACCACAGGTTTTGACAATAAAGCAGTATCAACTCTGTGGGTGATTGCACCTCTAGAAAATACAGGTACACTGAAAAATTTTGTGGTGGAGACCTGGCTTCGATTTCCTCAGTTCCAAGTAATGTGTTTGCTTTTAAGAGCTGCCTCCCTTCCCCTACGCACTAAATTTACTCTTGTCATTTGAGTGGTGACTCATACCCTTCTGACTCAGCCACATCTAATCAGTGGCCTATTGAAAAAAAGTAATTTTTCTCTGACTTTGATGAGCAGTGTGTCAGTTGGCACACTAACCACCAATTCATTCACTAACAACCAACATAAAGAACAATCTGTATCAGACAGTCAGCCACCACAGCTAGAGATCACGTAAACCAGTGCATATGTGCTCTGAGTTTCTGGAGGTCAGTTGGTTTTGCAGCCCTGAAAATTGCTTTTATTTTCCAGTACTATCAAAGAAAAATGATGCTGTCATCATTCTTCCATGCCAGACCAACAGATACGAAGATGCTAGCATGCAGGAGATTATTCCTGCCCAGGCAATGATGATCTCTTATCTGCCTCAGTGCACATGAACTCTCAATGAGTGTACACTAGCATTTTACACAAACATTTTCAAGAAAAATGGTTTGATTTTTGGATGGTCCTGTGTGGAGCCAGGTATGGGATTTGATGATCTTAGTGAGTCCATTCCAGCTCAGGGTACTGTACAATTCTATGATTCTGTGATTTAGTTCAGATCAGGACTGGATTTTTGTAATTAATCTTCTATTCTACTTGCTTGGATAAGAAATCAGAACAGAAGAAACACTTGGTGTGCAGCTGCCAGTGAGAGTTCACTCCAGGGAAATGGGGAGACAAGTTAGAGACACCCTGAAACATATACAGCATGAACACTGGGTTGTCAACACAAAATGTTCCCCTGAGCATTTATGCCAGGCCACACTACTTGCTGATATAGGCTTTTTTGATAATGCATGCATCCTTTCCCACAAGCTCCAAGATTCTTAGTCATGCCTTCTGACCCCAGCAGTGTGTTTGTGCTGCTTTCTTAGCATTTGCACTAGTGCTTTTCAAAGCTAAGTCATAGGAAAATTATTTACTTTTTTGCCGGTAATCTTCTGTAACCCTCTAATAACTGTGTCAATGTTAATCACTGTCTTGGTGTCCTCCATACTCCCTCTGTCTTTCTGATCTCATACTGAACTGTTCTGATGTCTTCTCAGAAGATCACATGGTTCAAATGGTTCTCCAAAAAGGCTAAAAAATCTCTTCAGTCTTTGCCCAGTTAAAAGCTTAGTGTGTTTTCACTCTGTCATTGAAATCTGTGCAAATGTGTCCCTTCCCTATGATTCTTCTTCAGGTGTACCTCAAGAGCCTTCAGCATCAGTTACAGAGATTCAAAATGATTCCTTCCTCAAAAAAAAACAACAATACAGCTAATATTGTGTGAGTTATTGCATATTGGCAGAAACAAAGCCATCTCCTTTCTGATTATTCTTTGTTTTCCTGAACTGATCATGATGCAGGATGAAATACTCTGTTAGCATTCATATATTCCTTCCTTCCAGAGAGCTTCAGTGCTGGTTAGGCTTTTACTTGCTCCTGTTTATTTTCATTTTGAAAACTAAATGACATCAACTACTTACTGACATTTTCCTTTACTAGATGTCTGAATTCCAGCCACACAGCTTTGTTTAACAGAAAAAATGTATACTATTAGCATTCATTCAACTTGGGCAAGTCTTTATTCCAGGAGTTTTATACAGATCCTTACAACTAATTTATCTTGTTCATTGTGTCAGGAGCTGAGGCATCTAACTCAAAGCTGTGGATTTCAAATCACAGGCTCCCAGATTTCTTCCAACTCTGGAACACCTGCAAGAGAACTAAAATTTGAAACTTGACCACCTGATTCTCCCAGAAGTACCTGAAATACAAAACATTCCCTCTTCTGCCACTAAAGCAGAACAATTATTCTTGGTCAATGCCAAATAATAATTAAAAAGAGGTTGTTCATCCTTTCTCTAAAGTAGCACAATTCAAAATACACATCACAGCTCTACCAAAATTTAAAAAAAAAAATGTTTTAAATTATATAAAAGCAAATTGCTTCATTGGAATAACTGTTTCAGAGCATGCCCATTAAACAGGCAGCAAGAGGTTGTGACAGTTTTAATGCCAACATGGAAATATATCACAATCACTGGAATTCATTTAATCTCCATACCTCATTACAAAGTGTGGCCAACCATGATTACCTTTTGCTGTATTCATAATTTCACAATACTTACAGACTATGGTAATTTGACTGTTCAGAATTTATGAAGTAAGACAAGAGAAATAGGATTCATTGTCATGGTAAAAAAGGATCCTATTCAATGTAGGTATGTCAATCAGATTATGCAAGGATGAAAGAGCAATTTATTCCCTGCCTACAGAGGTAAATTCAGTAAACATTTGATGTGACAGCATCAGGATTTATCACAGAAAGGGTAATAAACCAATGAAATACAGTAAAACCATAAATCACAAACGATGACATTGATATAATTTCAACATGTTGTCATTGGCAGAATGCTTTAAAATGTAGAAAAAATAATAGCTTAATATAATTGAATGATTCTCAAAAATATGAATTGGCAAACTAAATGATTGTTAGAAAAAAAATTCTGATACTTCTTCATGGAAAAAGGATTTTACCTTAAAAATCTCAGATTGTTTGGCTTTTTTAAATTTAGATAATGGTAGCATTATAGAAAGGGCATTTAGAAAGGGTAGCATAAATAAAAATAGCATCTGAAAGTGAAGATCATAGCACAATTCTATAATGATATTATTAACTGAATGTGGATGCAAAGGGACGAAATCCAGAATTTTAAAATTCACTTGAAAGTAATTATTTTTTTTCCAGTAAAAGAAGTCTTTTCATGAGTAATTCTCAAATATTAATTTAAAATATTACAAGAAAAATAATAAGAACAAGGAAATTTGGAATTAAGAAGACTCATTAGAGACACAAAGCAGTGTGTCATAGTTCACAGTTGGATTTTTTTGAATGTTACTTATTTGTTTTAAGTCTACATTGCAAAAACTTAATACAGTCAAGTTTTGTGTTGAAGTCAGAGATATTTTTCCAAAAAATCTTCTTCTACTTCTGAACACTTAAACCCTTTCCTGCCAATCCCAAGACTAGTTTGGTAAATGGAAATTTTGTGTCATAACCTAATTAATGTCAATGTAACATTATTATTGCTATTTCTTCAATGTATTTTCTTTTTAAAAATGTTTTTTAACAGCATGCAGCACTCATTGGCCACTGTTAAGAACTTCATGTACTGATTCTTTTCACCTCTCTTCCCAGTGGCTCATCAGAAACAAGGACTGACAAAATCTATTAGGCACCAAAGGTGGAATTTCTGTCCTTGTAGGTCTTCAAATTATGTTAGTTTTTATGACCTCTAGAGACCTACTCCAATTTCAATTACTGTACGATCCTAAGATTTTTTTCCTCAAAAGGGACAATTCTGAAAAGCATTTTTTCTTCCTTTCAGATTTTTTCCTCTCCTTTTGGCTGGACTGAGTGCTGGAGAATGCAAACCTTTTTAGAAACCAAATATGTTTTTTTCATCAACTTTTTTCCTATTAGCATATCCTACTGGCATGCAACTCTCCCTGCTCATTTACCTGGGAGCCTTGATTCCTAATCTGTCCTGTAACATGAGTTAAATAAACCTATGGCCTTCCCTCACATAGGTTTGATAATGTTGATAAGACGACACATTGTAAAGAAACATGACAGTGATGTTAGCAGAATAGCTGTAGTAACTCCACAGTGTTATCAGGGTTACTACAATATAATCATGCTTACCTAGTTTTTCAGACTTTTTCTAAGTAAGGCACTTTCCCAGAAACAGTGTGAACTGTATCTTACATTCATGGGCATCTTTCTAGAGATGGACCTTCTCTTTCTTCACTGTCTGAAGACAGAATCCAACAAATTGACTACTGAGAAAAGATTAATGCACTATCTATCACTTCGGTCATCATGAATAATTCAGAATTTCTTCAGATTGTTCTTATTTGCTCAGTCAAGGGTATGTAGAAGTATGAAATAGGTAGTATAAGGCCTACGTGGTCTATTTTCATGCTGAAAACTTCTTAAAATGGAGACTGATAGAGCTGCTTGGGCCATTTTTTCCAGCCTATGTCTGTCAGTCTGCTCTTTTCAAGTGGGCCTACAGGCTAAATCTGCTTTCTGTCCTCTAAGAGTAATGCATCAACTCTTTAATATTCTTTTTTGTATTGGGTCTTTACAAGCCATATTACTTTCCCTAGAATCTGGGGAAAAGAAAAAAAGAAAAAGAAAAGCTTTCCAATGACTGCTCAATTCATGGTTCTTTTTTTCTCTTGGAACTCTTTACCTTATGACTACCATTTTTCTTTCTTTGTTTGCTTTAGAGCTCCTTTACTTTGACATTCATGTGACAGAATGATATCAAGTGATGGACTAAATTCAGTTATACATATTATTCATAGAAATGATATAGATATAAGACTCCAGACTGCAATTGTTTTTTGGGTGATGAGAGGATGTACAGTGGTTAAAACCTAATGCACTGATAAACAGATTGCAACTGTCATACACTGATGCTATGTGGATATTGGCAGCATCTTCCCAAAGTGAGAGTAAAGCTATTTTCAGCAAGTTATTGAAGGCGAATGATTTTAATGGATCACTGCAAATCAGATAGAAAAGATGGAAATTGGTTTCGTTGATTCAAATATAGAGGATATGATAACTGTGTATATTGCAGGCACTTCAATCAGATAATCAGCCTTTACATCAAAGTGCAGAAGATACTAAAATCTCACATTAAAGCTGGAGTTTCTGAAGGTAGCTGAGAAAATGGTAATGTTGCACAAGGGACAGCGAAACAGGTTCTCATGAACGAAGATTTATTAGTGGAGGCCTTTTGTAGCTAATGATATCCATCCACTCTAATAGTGGAAGTTTACTCTTCTGGAAAAAAATAGGAGTTAAAGGAGAGAAAGAGAGAGAGGAAGAGAGAAATAGGGAAGGGAAATGAGAAAATTATCCCAGTAGCCACCCACAGAAGTAGAGAGTGCCAGGTGAATGTATTCCACTGATTTAGAGGTATATATGTGTGGCTCTGTCTTCCTATTGTCTCCACATATGGTGCTATCTTAGTTTCATCTGGGATAGAATTGTTTTTTTCAGAATGTCTGGTATGAGCATATGTTTTCTTTGTAGGAGAAAAACAATGCTGATAACACACCTATGTATATTGTTGCTGCTAAGCAGTGTTGTATAGAGCCAAGGTGATTCACAGGGAAGGAAAGAAGGAGCTGGGAGGGAAGAGAATTAGGACGACTTAGATTGGCCAAAGGGATATTCCATGCCATATGACATTATGTGGAAGGAGTTTTGAAGGGGATTAAAGTTCATCTCTCCTTCTTTCATTGCTGAGGGGCAAGCTGGGCATTGGTTGGGGAGTGGTAAGTAGTTAGTGAATCACTTGTTGTATATATATATATATATATATATAGCAACTATTATCCTTTCCCTTTTCTCATAGTAGAGAATTTTATCTCAACACACGAGTTCTACTTTTTCTTCATGATTATCTCCCTCATCTCATTAGGAAGGCTGGGAGTGAGCAAATGACTGTGTGATGCTCAGCCACTTGCCAGGTTAAACCAAAACAGATGCTATTAGCACTCATCAGCATACACTGAGTATAATTTTTGCATATCCGTTATTTGTTAAACTTCTGTGCACATGCGTTATTGGATACTATTTCTTGAATATTTCAGTTATGCTTTCTTATTCCATATATTTAGTTTTCTCCAATATGAAATGTGATCTACAAAAGATGAAGCATAAAGTGGGCAAGGCCTTTGACATGGCCCCCCACCACATCCTTATCTCCAAATTGGAGGGATGTGGATTTGATGGGTAGACCACCTGATGGATAAGAAATTGGTTAAAAGGCTGCAGACAGAGAGTGGTCATCAATGGCTCTATGTCCAGGTGGAGGCCGGTAACGAGCGACGTCCTCCAGGGGTCTGTCTTGGGACCAGTGCTCTTTATTACATACATATATATACCGGTACATCTTTATTAATGACATGATGGAATGATGGAATTGAGTGCACCTCAGCAAGTTTGTGGATGACACCAAGCTGAGTAGTGCGATTGACACGGTAGAAGGAAGAGGTGTCATTCAGAGGGAACTTGAGAGGCTAGAAAAGTGGGTCCAAGTGAACCTAATGAGGTTCAACATGGCAAAGTGCAAGGTATTGCACTTGGGCCTGAGGAATCCCAGGCATCCATACAGACTGGAAGGAGCGGTCTTTGAGAGCAGCCCTGTGGAGAAGTACCTGAGGGTTTTGATAGATGAAAAGCTTACCATGAGCCAGCAGTGTGCCCTTGCAGCTCGGAAAGCAAATGGTATCCTAGGCTGCATCAGAAGAGGAATGGCCAGCAGGGACAGGGAGGTGATTGTCCCCCTCTGCTCTCATGAGGCCCCATGTAGAGTACTGTGTCCAAGTGTGGAGCCCCCAGTACAAGAAAGACAGGGAGCTGTTGGACAGGGTCCAGAGGAGAGCCACAAAGATGATCAGGGGACTGGAGCACCTCCCCTACGAAGACAGGCTGAGGGAGCTGGGCTTGTTCAACCTGGAGAAAAGAAGGCTGCGGGGTGACCTCATTACAGCCTTTCAGTACCTAAAAGGAGACTACAAACAGGAGGGGAATCAACTCTTTGGAAGAGTAGATAACAACAGGACAAGGGGAAATAGTTTTAATTTGAGGGAGGTAAGATTTAGGTTGGATGTCAGGGGGAAGTTCCTTACAGAGAGAGTGGTGAGGTGCTGGAACAGGCTGCCCAGGGAGGCTATGGATGCCCCATCCCTGGCGGTGTTCAAGGCCAGATTGGATGGGGCCCTGGGCAGCCTGGTCTAGTATTAAATGGGGAGGTTGGTGGCCCTGCATGTGGCAGGGGGCTAGGAGATTCATGATTCTTGAGGTCCCTTCCAATCCGGGCCATTCTGTGATTCTGTGAAGTGAGGAAAAATAAGGTAGTTCCTACACCAGTGGTAGCTCTTCCCATGAGATCTTGGCCTGGCGTTATTGGTATATCAACGTGCAAAGCTACAGTAGCACAAGAATGATAGCAGAAAAGTACCACTGCTGAAACTCTTAAGAGACACTAATACAGTAACTTGGGTGTAGAATACAGAGCTGGGAATAGCAGAATATGCAACCGTAACTTGTACGGGTAACAAGGATAAGGTAATTTGCAGAAGTAAATTGCCTTTTTCTCATATAATTTTCACACACCTGTTTGGGAAATATCAGCTAACTCAATGAACATTCCTATTCCAAAGTTATGTGAAATTTAAAATTTACTTTTTCAATCACTTAGCAGCTAACTTTAGGAGCTCTCCTAATTATCCATTTCATCCCCAACTGAATGCACAGCCTCATCTTTTCTATGGTGACTCTAAAAATTCCAGGTATAGAATCATAGAACCACAGAATCATTAAAGTTGGAAAAGACCTTTGAGATCATCTAGTCCAACCATCATCCCATCCCCACTATGCCCACTAACCATGTCCCTCAGTGCAACATGTTCACATTTTTTTAACAACTCCAGATGACTCTACCACCTTTCTAGACACGTTTCAGTACCTCTCTACTCTTTTGAAGAAATTGTTCCTATCATCCAATCTGAACCTCCCGTAATGCAAGAAGTTACTGTCATGGCATTTTTAGCTGAGTTGTTTTGACTGTTATTTCCTGGTAGCCTTGTGCCTGTTTGCAGTAACCTGCTGATGATATTTGTTGATTTATTTTAATTATGTGTATTACTTGTGTTTTAACTTAGAGGGGCCTTAAGGCAAGGAACATCTTTTTACCAAATTTTCGCAGAGTACAAATAAGAGAATAAAATATTTTATTTCTTCTCACAACCTGTTAATGCAGACAGTTGAAGTTTGCATTGTTGACTATGTCTCCTACATAAGCAACTCAGGCAGTCTTTTTAGTCATCATATGTAATCTTCATTATCCTGAGTCATGAATCTACACCGATGTGGAGAAGATCATTAAAGATATTAAGATCGGAGGCAACCTGGGATGCAGCAACCATGGCCTGGTTTAATCTGTGATCTCAAGGAATGTGAGCCTGGCAAAGAGTGGAGAGTTAGGATGCTGAGATTCAGGAAAGCAAACTTCAGGTTGTTTAAGGATGAGATCACCTTGGAAGAAGTCCTTAGAGACAAAGGAGTGGAGCAAAGCCTGGTTCTCTTTAAGGACACCTCTGAGAGTGCAAGAGCTCTTCGTCCCCTCAGAAGAAGAAAGCAGACCGGAGGCAATAAATTGACATGGCTTAGCAAGACTCTGCTTGGTCAAACTGAAAGGAAGGCAAGTATAGGCAGTGGAATTAGAATATGTACAAGTCTGGGACCCCCAACACAGAAATGATGTGAAGCTTTTGAAAAGGATCCAGAGGAGGGCCATGAAGATGATCCAAGGGCTGGAGCACTCCTCCTATGAAGATAGGCTGAAGGAACTGGGTTTGTTCAGCGTGGAAAAGGGAACACTTCAGGGAGACCTCATTGCAGCCTTCCATTATTATTTTAAGTCCATATTAAATGGGGTCCTGAGCGGTCTGTTCTAGTACTTGATCTATCAGTTGGTTACCCTGCCTGTATCAGGGGAGTTGGAACTTGATGATGCTTGGGGTCCCTTCCAACTCAAGCTATTCTATGATTCTATGAATGAACACTGGTGAGATGGGTTGGTGTGCACCAGCAAATACAAGGATAGAGAGCTTCATCAAAGCACAAGAAATATTTCAATGCTTTTGGGCCTTCAGTTGGTCACATTAAACAATCTCTGATATGAAATACAATCAGTAGACACAGTAGTTTTGTCAGAGGTAAAGTGATAAAAATCAGTGGGAAAAATTAATTTTAAGAAAAACAAGAACAATTTAAGTTGTTCCTAAAATTCCCCTTGAAAATGATAAGAGTTCTGTATAACCTGTCATTCCATGCCACAACAGAAATATTGAAGATGATGGCTTATTTTCATTTCTTTTATGCCAAGAGTTTTAAAGAGTATGACATTTGGAAAAGAATGAGGTTCAAGTGGTGAAAGTGGCCACAAATTAGTATTTGTTAAAAGGTTTTAACTTAATGGACTGTAATTAATGTAAAGATATGCAAAATTATTAGGCAAATGAATCAAGATGAGACAAATTAGAATAAATTAAAATATTACTCAACAAAAGAATTAACCTTTCAAATCTGCAAAAGTATTACCAGTTAGTTTGATAAAATGGGACTGTAGCCCTGATGTATTTCCACAGCCAAAATCTAAACTTGATTAAAATTTGTAAATTTCATAAATTTGGAATAATTTGTCTGATTTAGCAGAGTCCATGTGGAAACTGGTGTAGGTGTCTCAGTCACTCTGCTTCTTCCCTGTATTCCTTCTAGTACTCTCTCTATAACCTCAGAACCAGCCTACACCTTCCTGTTTCTGCTTTATCACAAAACCCAGACATTTAAAAGCCCAATCATTTTCTGAGCTTGTTGTTGCTCTCAGTAACAAAACTATGTTTTCTGTGCATAAAAGCAGAAAACCCAAACCTAGCCTTCTTTCATAACTAGTTCTGTAAACAGAAAAAGCAGACTTGCACTGTGTAATCAGAGTAGAATATTATATAAAGACTAAATACTTCCAGAAAGTAAGGAAGATGAATGGGACATTTTTGATATTTTTTTCTCAAAAGATCATGCTGCACTTTATATATTGAATTTTTTTTTTCCAAAGCATCTTGAGAGGATTCGTTTGATGAGCCTGCTGAAGAGAATTCACATGTACACATCTGTGTATGGGGGGCTGGGGGCAGGGAGGAAAATGTGCATTAGCTTTAAAACACTGTTAAGTGTTACTCAGTAAATCATTTTAAGCTCACAAAATGCTATAGATAAGATTTTCTTTGGAGTTGTCCCTTGGTCTCTCTCCACACCTGCACTGGGTTCCAGCTGTTCTATCCCTTCCAGTTCAGTTTGATGTAGTCAATCTAAGCTTCTTTCTTTTCTTCCCAATCCTGGCACTAGCAATTGGAGCCTGGCAGTCCAAAGGAGGCCTGTTTTCCATTTCTGAGCGTTGTACCACTTTGTTTCAAGCAACAAACCTAGGGTAAGTTGCATTCAGTGCTTGCAGACCTAGGACATTGTACTCCTTGCAGGACATACCAGCAGAATTTTCCTCTCAATCCAAATTTATACAGGCTCTTTTGATCCTGACTTTTATTGGAAATAATGCAGCCAGCAGAATCATTAGGTGATTGCCCCTCTCTACTCAGCATTGGTGAGGCCGTACCTCAAATTCTGTGTTCAATTTGGGGCCACTCACTCCAAGAAAGACACTGAGGTCTGAAGCACATCCAGAGAATGGCAACAGAGCTGTGAGGGGTCTGGAGAACAAGTCTTATGGGGAGCAGCTGAGGGAGCTGGGATTGTTCAGTCTGGAGAAGAGGAGGCTGAGGGGAGACCTTATCACTCTCTACAGCTCTCTGAAGGAAGTTGCGGTGAGGTGGGGGTTGAACTCTTCCATGTAACTGGCAACAGGGAATGGCCTCAAGTTGTGCCAGTGGACATTCAGGTTGGATGTTAGGAGAAATCTCTTCTCTGAAAGTGACCAGGTACTAGCATGGGCTGCCCAGGGAGATGGTTGAGTCACTGTCCCTGAAAACAGATGTTCAGTAAACATTTAGATTTTGTACTAAGGGACATGGTTTAGTGGGGAAATATTGGTGGTAGGTGGATGGTTGGACTGGATGATCTTGTAGGTCTTTTCCAACCTTTGTGATTCTGTGAGTCTGTGATTCTATGATCCCTGGCCATGCTGATGTGTTGCTAATTTAAAAAGCTTCTGGTGAAAACAGGAAGACAACTGATGCCAAGTGATGCCTATAAAGGTATTTAGAATTTCTTCTCCAAAATGAGGAATGCTCTGTGAAGGATTTCTTAATTCACAGAATGACAGGATCAGTGGGGTTGGAAGTGACCTCTTAAGATCTCAAGTGGTGTCATCTAGAGCATTTTTTCCAGGACCATGTCAAGCTGGTTTTTAAATATCTTCTTGACTGACATAGTAGGAATGTGTGGCATCTTGAAACAGACAGACTTTTTCTCTGGACATTTGTTATCTTTGGTAGCTTTTTTTCTTCTTTCATTATCTATTTTTTGCCATAGAATGCAACAAGCCATCTGAAAAATTAGTGCAGTATTGCAATATACCATGTATGGAGAGACCCAAACTATTATAAGGACACATTCATTTTCGATCATCAGCCTCGCTAATTTGAAGTCTTCAGTCAATGATGTAATTTATCCTTCCTTGTAGAAACTGATCTAACAAGAAACTTTTGAGCTCCTGTGTTCAGAAATATGGACAATTAGGGGATTTTTTATGAAAGATGTAAATACGTATTTCATCCAGAAGTTGAACTTTGAACAAAACACACCAGAGGGCTGCAGGATATGGCCCAGGAACTTCACAGTGCTGAGCCTGTTTAAAGCTGTGGTTTAAAATTGAATGATGGCACTGTAACTGATCTGATCTCTGTGTTTCATATTACTGCCTTGTGTCAGAGGAACCCAGGAGACTTCTACTGGAAGCACAGTCAATGATGTAGTAGGAGATGGGGAAGAACATTTTCATTAAAATGCTCAAAGCTTATTATACTTCAAAGAGAAATCTTATATTTTCCTATCTGATATATATCTTGCAAACAAAGAAACCAAAACCATGCTGAACTTCAAATCATTCTCTATCGTCTCCCAAACAGCCTCTTAAAATCTGCTGTTTAACAGCAAAGGGAGGAATTTGTTAATCTCCACTAGTTCAGTGATTTGGACTGATGTTTTGCAAAGGAGTCATAGTTGAAGCATAGCAAACTGTGAGGACAACATGACTGATATGGAGCTCTGATTGTTTGTGTTTGTGAGTGTGTGTTTGTATGTGCTGCTTCTGCTCTCCATCAGCTGGTGTGGGAGTGTTGTGTCTGCGTCTTATGAAACACAACAAAATCCCGTCTCAACTGAAAGGATTAGAGTATGTCTTTTCTCTGTCAAGTCTGCTGACAGCAGTATTGGAGAGGTAGCGATATAACCTCAGGAATTCCAGTTTTATTTTCTCCCTAAAAGAACATCGGGGAAATATGAAAAAGGTGTGAGTTTGGGAAGAGCAAAAAAGAGTGAGAAACTGTGCAAGTGCTAAATCAGTGTTCATCATTACTTGCTCCAGGAAAGACAGAACTGCTCACAAAATAGATCCTAGGAAGGACAGAAGTATCATGTGGACTCTGTCCACAATATATATAGTAGGGTCACAAATATGGATCTTCTGTTTGCATCACCCAGCCATGAAAGGATGGAGTCCCAGCTTCCTTGTTTGGGTGCAGTGTGTTCTTATAATTCATTCTAAGAAATGGAGCTGATGGGGAGCCAGACCTGAGAGCAGCCAAGCAGTAGACCTACAACCAGCTGGCTCATGCTGAATCTCAAAGGTAAGGAGGTGATTACAATGCTAATGTCTGGCAGAAGTGCAACTGTTGTTTAACCCAATGCAGCTAAGAGCAAATGAATCAGCCTTAAGTATCATTTGTCAGGTTCAAAACCAGTTGAGCAAGCTGAAGATTGTAAACATGAGACACTTGTCTTCTAGGACTTTCTGGAACTGTAAAATGTTCAGAACGTAGACTTTAAACAATGATTTGAATCATGATTGAATGGAGGGCTGTTTCTGCCAATCTGCTGGCATTCGACCTAATAAAACAGTGAAATTAATGCATTTTCTTATATTCTTCAGAACAATGAGTTTCAAGAGTAATACAAAAGTAATGTTATTCTGTTATTAACAGTGTGAAAACCCTATCCAAAGGAGAGATATCAGAAGAGTATGCAGAAAAAGCTGAAACAGTCTCTTGAAAATAAAGGAAATTTTTAAATGGGAAGCCACATTCAAAATTTCACTGGACAAGGTCCTGAACAATCTGATATATCTTTGAAGCTGGCCCTGCTTTGTGCAGAGGGTTAGATGATTCGCAGATGACCCTTTGGACTGGAATTATCCTATGATTTTACTCTGATCTTTCAGCATCTGACAGGAGCACATCTACATGCAGTAAGAAGTAAACTTGTAACAGCACTCATTTTATCCACTTACTTTTTAGAGAAAAGCGTTAATTTAATGGAGAGTTCTTTCTCCTCTCACCTCCCTGAAACTTAAGTGTCATATATTTTGGAGCCTTCGATCCATGGCTGCATTAGCAGAGCTACAGGTCTACCATCACAGTGAACAAATTTCTAGCTAGTCATGGGTTAAATATGTGCAAGGTGTTGTCAGTATTCTCTGTTAAGGATCTCTCTCTGGTTCCCTTCTAATTTCCACAGTAAATTGCTGGCATGTCAGATGTTTTAAAGAAGAAGAAAGTGGAAAGTATCTTAAAATAAGATCTCAGAAAATGCATTGCACATTGTTACTCTAGGACATGAATTCAACTGGTGTGAAATTAAGTCCCTTGCAGGCATGTGTCACCCACTAGCACCTTCTTTCACAACCTCTATGTAGACATGTGAGTTGTCTCAGGAAAATAGAGGTGTTTGGCTTGTGGCCTCTCCATCTCATGGCCTCAGATATTGAAGCTGCATGAGCCTGTGAGCTACAGTTCATTGCTGGAAGCAGAAATTCCTACTCCCTCTTCTTCCTGGCTATATATTCCCTTGGGCTAATCCCAGTGCAAGCTAGATGCTTTTCTGAGCCTATGATTCTTGCTAGCGCAGCACAAATGTGACATGCAAAAGAGAAATGTTTGGGAATACAATGCTGATTTAGCTCCACGAAGATCTCACAAACACCAGAAATGATGCAAGAACTGGAGGGGACCAGGGAGTGAAATAAAATGGAGAGCAGAACACAAAAGAAATCCCTGTAGTTTTTGGGGACAATGAGATCTTGGCTCAGTTCTGAAGCTCGTGGCACCCGGTCAACTCTCAGAAACAGAAGGGCAGCAAATCCACTGGCAGTCCATTAGAATAACCATCTCCAGACCTTTGCCATCACCTTTCATGAGCCATTCTTCTCCCTTAAGGAAGAGAGAAAAGAAAAATTTACATTGTGATGTTACATCTTAAACCTGACTAGACATGAATCACAGAATCACCAAGGTTGGAAAAGACCTATAAGGTCATCCAGTCCAACTGTCCACCCATCACCAATAGTTTTCACCAAACCATGTCCCTCAACACAACGTCCAAGAAGTGATGTTCTAATCTCCCTACCCACTTCATGGTAACTTCAATCCCAGAAGTCTTTTCAGTGTGCATATAATAATGGAAGAAATTGGATTGCTTGGTTCTGCTCTTGATTGTTACCTTTCCTTCTTCTCTTTACCACTCTAAAGTTACTACCTTTCCAAGGAGATAGAACATTCCTTTAAAATAATATAATAATTCTAATATACTATCTGAGAGAACTGATGTCTTCTGAAAGACTGGACATGGTTATTAGGAACTTCATGTAATATATTTTTTTTAGATAAAAATATCTGCTTTGGTTTACTCTCACATAAGAGGAAGAAATAAATAATACAGAGAAGTTTTCTATAATCTATTACACTCTAAGTGCTATCAAGTTCTCTGAGGCTTTAACAAATTAAATTCTTCCATCACAGGAATGTTTTTGATCCAGTAAATCCAAGCAAATGTCATGAGCTTTTCTAGATTTGCATGTTTAATAGGCCTTAAAGTATTGGCAACATTATAAACCAAACAAACCCTGGGAATCAAATTATATTCCAGCCATCATTTTGGAAGTAAAACAGGATGATGGCACAAAGCACAGACCATTTATGAAGAAAATTGGCTTTTTATCCTGCTGCTATGAACATAATTTGTTTCACTTTGCTCCTTTTCATGTTGATTGCCAAAGCCTTTTTCATCTTTTATGTGCACTTATGCCCATTTATGTCCAACCAGAATAGAGGGCTGGTAAGACAATAGTATTTTACCCACATAAGACAGAGAAAGGAGGAGCATTACATTTTCATATCACATCCATACAGGACAAAAAACTGATTGAGAGCTTTAGTATCCAAACTCAATGGTCAGAAGAAAGAAATTCCAATAAGAAACTGCCTTAAATATATATATTTTTTCTTGGCATAGGTAAATAGTCTCATCTAACAGTGACAGTAATAAAGGCGGAAAGTTGGAGGTTGACAAAAACAAGACGGCAGGGCTGGAATCCTTCTATTGGAAAGATGAAATCATTTCCATGGTAACAGTGAATAAATTGTTCAGAGAAAAAGAGAAAAGAGTGTGACTCAAACCAGAACTACTCAATCTATCTCCTAAATGAAAAAATGTTTTAAGTGGGAGAAGACAGAAATATAACATGTGTAAAATGTTATAGAAAGGTTAATTATTTAATGATAAAAGCCTGTCCAAAGTCTATGTAATACTTCAGAAACAACAGCTCATCATGAGCTGGCAAAAGTGTCCTAATAATCTCCCTCCATAAAGCATACTACTACTCTGTGACTATAATAGCTTTTTTTTTTTTTTTTTTTTTTTTTTTTTCCCTTTGTGGGCATACAGTGGTGTATTTGTTCTGTTTGTGGAGAAAAGATGCTCTCCAACCTCCCATATAATGTAATTAGCACATTGTGTGTTTGATAGGATACTGTTCTACACTGCTACCTCTTTGGACAGCAGTATCACTAGAAGTTTGATAAATATATAATTTTTAATCTGGACATGACTGAAGGAAATTTCACTTTAATTTGAGATGGAATATTTATTTGCTTTGACCACAATGAGATTTGAAACTTTCAGTTATTATATGCCATTTCTCTAAGCAATCTTCATTACAGAGATTTTAGTCTGCACGCGGGCATTTATGTTATTCTTTATAGTCATAGGTGTGACTGTTTTAGTTAGCTAGATGTTACCTGAAGCATTATGAAATACTGTTGTTCTTTTTTTGTGTGTGTTTTTTTTTTTTTTTAATTAATTTTTATCCACAGGAAAATTTAGATATATGGAAATCTACTTAGCTTCTTCCTATAATTTTCGGTAGTCACAGTTCCACCTTGAGAAGTTACATTCCAAGGCCATGTATCCTGGGAGAAGGAGCATTCCTTGTAGCATTAACTCAAACTTGTAAAGCAATAATATGGAATAGTTTTTTGGTTGTTGTTCATTCAGATGCCCCTAATGGGGAAAAAAGAAAGGAAGGTCCTTGTTGTGAACCTGGAATGAAAGAAGACAATGAAAATGCTGAAAGTTCACCACCACCTCTGCCGGTGGCTGCAGGAGATAAAGAGAGCTGTTAGTAAGCAGGTTCTCTCTGGACTGCTTTTGTGTCAACATTTGGTGTGATGATCCCTTACGTTAGGATTTTCATTCACTCAAAATAATGTTTTTTGACAATTAGCTTATCTTGAATAGGGATAGATACCAGATAGAGATTTTTCATTGTCTATCTGGGAACGTCTTCTTCCTCCTCTATTATACAACATTTGAGAAGTTCTAGGGAAAACACTCTTAATTCTTTGATCACTGGCTTTGCATTTTTTCACCTTTGCAAACACATTTCTCTCTCTCTTTTTTTCTTTTTTCTTTTTTTTTTTTTTTTAATGAAACAAAAGTGATATCCCAGTTTGAGGCCCTGCGTTATGATATAGGTGTATTGCCTATATCATTGACTTTAAAAAGACAGCCATCCAAACAAAAGAGCTTGTGGTACTGAAACTGACCTACTGCTACAGAGAATTTAACTGACTCACTGTGGTGGCCACTTCAGCTGCCTTTGAAGTAATTTTAGCTGTCAGTGATCAATAATGCCTCAAAGAGAAAAAAAATGGGAAAAAAAAAAAAAGTGTTAATGTGACCTTTTTAATGATGATCTTTCACTGAGACCTATAAAATGCATAGCTTTTGTCCCTGCTGGTCTATCCTTACTGTTTTATTGTCTCTAAAACTTAATGACTTTGGGAGAGCAGGGACAGTCAAGTGTTTTCTTGTATGTTATCACTATGAATTAAAATGTTACAAAGACAAGAAAAACTAAGATGAGATTTCTAAGTAACTTTCAGAAGCTGGTGATATTCAACTATGGTGGAAGCAAGGGTACAGATGCATTGCAGTGCATGCACCATTTCTTTTTCCAAACATTATTTTTCTACCTTAAAGACTATGTTCTTAAGTATAGCTGCATAGCAACTTCAGAAATAACTATCTTCCATCAGCTTTCCTGTCCTGGATTTCCAAATGAGTTCATGTGTTCACAATAATACTGTTGTGCCAGGTGACTTCACAGACTGCCATTGCAGATAGCTGAATTTGTTTACAATGTAAACCATTGGTCTAGGTTTAACATCAACAAGTTATTGAGTCTCTTTTAAGTGAAAGCCATGATTTCAAATTTCTTGCAATGTCTAATCTTTTAGTCTACATGCTTTCCTTTTCTTTGGATTCTGGCCGAACTTTTATGATTTAATTTGATGCTGCTTTTTTGAAGCTTTGCATATTCACTCAGATACCGTAACCTATACTACATGTTTGGTATTCTGTTTACCTTTGTATGTGTGCTGTTGTTTTGTCCTTGCATCTAGTGCCAGCCTGATCTTACCAACCAATTATTTTAAACTATTATTATATCATTTTAAAGTCTCCCTGTGAGTCACTCTTTGCTTCCTCATTATAGTATATTTTCACTTGCCTCTTATTCTACACAAACCTTTGCATAGGCATAGAGATTTCCCCAATCATTCTTACTGCAAATGATTCAACATATTGAGCAGTAAGTACCAGAAGTTTTTTACTCCAGAAGTCCCTTTACTTATATGTAGTTTCCTGTTTTGTATTTGTACCTTTTGTACATATTTGGCATAATCTTTCCGTTCACATTTTTGACCTTTGCTGGATGGAGAATTAATTTTATCCATATCTGTAAGAGAGTTTATTCACAAAGATTGCTCATATCTGTAGCCTAGGAGATTCTGTGTACATTCTCCATGCTTTCACAGAGAAACTCTTTGTCCCTTATTCCTATCCCTCACAATCTACTCAGTCTCCCAAGATATAGCTGCTGCATGAATTGATTGCTAGCATGGTTTGGTAATGTGGGGATCTGGTGTTTCCACAAATTCACAATTACATTCCTCAGTGCATTCAGCACTTAATGTTTTCTTGTTTTAATGTTTTCTTGTTTTTTAACTCTATATAGTTGTCTATATAGTGCACTGTGCATAGAACACATGGCAGTGTGATTGCTCTTATTCTGTTTTCTTCTTTTACAGTGACCTCTTTCCATTTCCATTTGTATTTAAAATTATGTACAATTTCTAATTATATCTCTACTCAGGTTCATCTGATTTGGATATGCCAGCATGGTTATTAGTTGTCTTTTGCTTTGTTTTTGTATTTTTTCTACTTCTTTTTCACTCTTTATGGTCTCTGATTGCCGGACTTGAAAGTCCTGACAGATTGCAGTTTCTGACATAATTTTCAAGACTTCTCAAGTGCAGAAAGATGTGAGACATTTAGCCCTTGTACAACCCTGTAGATGTTCTTTCCCAGTGAGCAGCTGCTGAAAGCACTTAGTGTTCAGTACTGCTGAATTAAAACACAAACCACAAACACTCTGGCAAACCTTGAGATCTTGGCAACAACTCCTGGTGAACGAGCACTCGAATCTTTTTTGCTGGGGCTCACATAACTATAGTTTATACGAGCCTTATTCATAAAGGATGTAAGCCTAGGTACAGCCTCTGCCTAAAAAAAGCCTCCATCAGGCACAGGAGCATTGATTCCTGTCCTTGATGACAGCTACAGCAGCAGCAAGCAAGACCACTAGACATGAAATACTTCTAGACAACATAAGAGATCTCATGCTTCTACCACAGAATTGGAGTCCTTTTTCACAGAATCACAGAATCACAGAATCACCCAGGTTGGAAGGGACCTCAAGGATCATGTAGTTCCAACCCCCCTGCCTAGCAGGGCCACCAAATGTACACATAACGTACACATTTCTTATTCTTTTTCTTATATGTACAAACGTACACATTTCTTATTCCCAGCAGCCCCTTAAAAATTTGTCCTTCATTTAAAAAGGGGCTGCTGGGAATAAGAAAGAAACCCCTCCAAAAAGTAGAACGAGAACCTTTTTTTTTTGTTTTTTGTTTTTTTTAAAATGGCTTTTTCTGTGCTTCAATGGGGTGACATAGAGAAATTTTTTCATTTGGTATCATCCCAAACAACATCCCTTTATCCTCTTCCTGTCCCATGGGCACAGAAACTTAATTCCCACCATGTCTTCAGAGATAGAAGGATCAGGAAATGGGCAGCACAAATGTCAGTCTGGATCTGGCTTCACAGACTGGTGAACACTTGCATATTTCAAAAATGAATGCTCTGGAACACAGGGCTCCTCTTATGGAGGAATGAAGGAACAAAGAGTGCCATCCTCCTCCAGTGGTTACAGGAAGGAGGAAGTATTTCACAGGGTACAGCACGACCATTTTAAAAGGCAATTTATTCCATCAGAAATTCAAGTTAAAGAATACCTCGAAATTCTGTTCTAGTATTTTTTTCTGGAAATTGTGAAACTGTTTTAGTCAGGAACTGCATTTCTTGTTGGAGCTCAAAAATTTGTCCTTCATTTAATTTTTCAGATTATGAAATTATTCAACATACCATTTCCAGCTGCTGCAGTATAGTGCAAGGACCATTAATATCTTTCAAAAGCAGCTGTGTTACCCCAAAGGCTCAAACAACTTTGGTGCTTTCATCCCACTTTCAGAGGTAGCAGGAATACAGGAACCTTAGTCCCTTGATATACAGGGCCATGATGAGGTTTGCTACCTAAACCATCCTTGGAAATGATACTCAAGCTCCTGCATCCTTAGGGAATATTACATTTAATTAGCATTAATGTGTTCTTCCCTGACATGGTGGGAGTTGTGAGAGTACCCTTTAACTTTCCATAAGTTAAGCTGCTGGCCAGAGATTCCTGCTGCTACTCATAGGGGAGAATGGGCCATTTAACAAGAAATTCTCTCTTGCCTATTTTCTGATGAAGACACACACTGTGTTTTGAAGAAGACTTTCTCTCCAATACCTGAGGATGCATCCCAGACAACTAGTTTAGAACAAATACCTTTTGGAGGACTAAAGTTAAGAAAGATGAATTTCACTGTCAGTTACTTCCTTCCGCTTGCCTGCTCCCAAAATCCAGGGATTTTATCTAATCTTCTGCAGATAATGTATCTTCATTTATCAGCATCCTTCCATGGATTTGATTATTTTTTAAAGACTGCTTTCTCTAGATTCAGCCTATGGGAAACATGATGCATCATGTTGTCTGTGTAGGACCTGACAGTCCGTGACTTGCTTTACTATGAAGGGGCTGGGAAAGCCATCTGCAAATGAAAAGGATTGCTTGGAAGGGCACAACAACATGTGGCACTGACCTCCCGTTTGGATATTGACTTCCCCATTACCTGTGAAAGCACATAAAGCATTTGGAGATTGAGGAGGCATTGATTAGCTTTCCATACCTCTCTCTACTGGTTATCCATGCAGCAATTTGTCTTGCTCGGCAAGCAATTGGAAAGAGCTGTTACAGGAGCCTTCAGGGCCTAAACACAGCTGGAAGGCACCAACAAAAATTGCTGAACTAGGTACTTGTGATTATTGCTCTTAAACTCATAGTTGTGGATTCATTTCATCACCACCCCTCTTGCTCCTTCTTGGATCAAGCTGAGAACACTGATTTTAACTGTTGCTTTTAAGTGCTGAGAGTGCTATAGCAGAAATAGGAGTGAAATCTTTGGTGTTAGTGGTGGTGTCATCAAGCCTTCACATATCAAAAGTTTTGGCATGTCAGTCAAATCTCCACTGGGCCTGTCATGAAGGCTGTGTGTGCTTTCTCTTGCCTGTCCCCTGCTCGCTGCAGCTGCCTTTGAAGGGACGTCTGAGTTGGCCATGACTCTGCTGCATTTACAGCCCAGCATGTTGTAACATTTCAGTTGTGTTAGAAGAAGAACAAAATCCAGTGGCTCAAGATGAGTACACAATCCTCTCAGACTTCCCTGCTGTGGAAACAGTGATGTCCAGTAACAGGGTGGGCAGGGCAGCTGAGGAGCCAGGGTCACTGATACAGCCTTCTCAGCATCTGCTGCTGTGCAAGAGGATGGTGAGCAACCTGGTCTAGAGGGAAGTCTCCCTGCCTATAGCAAGATGTTGGAACTTAAAGGTCCCTTCCAACCCAAACCATTCTATGATTCTATGATACCTTGAGAAAATATGTGCAAGGATCTTGCTGTAGGCTCCTGTGAGTTAAAATTCCCTGCATAGGCACACATGTAAACAGTCTCTACACATCATGTGCTACAATCAACAATGCAATGTTAATGGATTCCTCCCCTCACAGGAGCAATCTGCCTTACAGCATTATTCCAGAAAGTGGCTGGTGGTGCCTAAGTCAAACATCTCAAACCACTGTATTCTTCCAGAATCTCTTGAGTAAGTTTCCCTGTCTTTTGTGTTAGATGCAACCAGAAAATGTGTGAACCTACATGCCTTAGCACAGGATTTTGAAATGTAGTGGTAGATAAGTTTATTAAGACTTTCTCTTCATGCAGTAGATTTCCTCTGGTTATTGTTGTGCAAGGATAAAATGTTCAACAGTTAGTGGCTCAGATTGCAAAGTTCAGCTCCAGCAGTCCCCACAGTGCACAGGGAGGGGTGGGTGTCTCATCAGCTCTCTCAGATCCTGTCCAGCTCCAGCTGTAACCTTTAAAATAATGCCTTGAGGCACAATTAGCTGCCACATAGTTTGGTTTTGTTTTGTTTTAAGTTGCCTGAGACTTCAGAGTGTAATAGACCTTCAGACTACAGGGATGCAATAAGAACAAGTTTCTTGACCTTTTATTCTCCTTATAAACCATTTAATGGAGCAGACTTGTGAATTTTTTTAAAACACCAACGTCATGCTATGTCTGTTCTAAATCTTTGTGCTATCATTTAAGTACCCCTCAGACGTGAATTAAAATTACTTTAAAGTACCATGCAGAGCACTTTCAAAGAAATCTGCAGTATGGCAGAAAGAACCTCCTAACAATTTAAAAAAATATAAGAAAAAATTTAGTAAGTTTTATCAGAGGAGGGAAGTGGACGAAGCTGTGCATGAAATAACAATAATTTGCTGTCCTGATAGGTGTAGGGTAGGAATTAACAGGAATCATAGAATCATAGAATCATAGAATGGCCTGGATTGAAAAGAACAAAAATGATCATCTAGTTTCAACTCCCTGCTATGTGCAGGGTCACCAACCACCAGACGAGGCTGCCCAGAGCCACATCCAGCCTGGCCTGGAATGCCTCCAGGGATGGGGCATCCACAACCTCCTCGGGCAACCTGTTCCAGTGCGTCACCACCCTCTGTTTAAAAAAAAAACAGGAAACCCAGGAAGAGATTCTACATGGCATATACCTCTGCATGTAACAATATTTTTCTACTACCTGTGTCATTTGTGCCTTCCCTTAGCTGTTCCTATTAACCTTTCTTACCCGGCACTTCCCAGTAATTGAGATTGCTCCATTGCAGCTTTAGTGCTGTTAATCTTTGGTGACCATCATGATCCTAAAGATGTACAGAGTTCAGAAGAGGATTTTGCAATGTGAATCTGAGTGTAATAGAAGCCACAAAAAAATAACCAAAAGTACTGGGAAATCTGAGCACCCAGCACAGTCTATTTATTCTAATAGGGATTACTAACCTTTCTGCAGTTGTCTTGTACCTTTTTGTAAAAGTGGAACAAGGATTGGAGCCTCCACATTGGGATGAAATTCACCGCTCAGCAAAGGTGATCCTTTGCTGCAATTATCAAAGGCAATCTTTTACTGCAGTAATCTGACCTACAGCTGTGACGGATCAAACAGGAGAGGACAGAGATGGCCTTTATGCCCCTTTAGCCTTGATTCACTCTGTGTCTGGGGAAAAAAATGACTTCTGCACTAAAATTAAACTTCTGTCGGCCCTCTGTTCAGAGTAGAATTTTTCATTGTGCAATGGATCTCTAGGGATAACGACATATGATCCTGATGGCCTGGTTTACCTCTTCTGGACAGTAAATTTCTATCTGTATTTTAACTTTACCTGCATTTAAATTATCTCTTTTGTGTAATCACTACAGTAAGTCCCTCAGCCGTTCCTCCACTCTCTAGGAAGTGATACCAAACAGTAGGATCAATGGCTTGTATTAAAGTTCAAAAGTTTAGAGTTAGTTCTAAAAGTTATTAGAAATTAATATCAATCATTTTTAAAGAGATAACTCAAGTGATTTTTTGAGGAACACTGCTGACTGTCAGAATGCTCAAAAAGAATCACTGGCTGCATTGCCTTAGCAAAATAACCCCGAGCTTTATGTTGGACATGCTATTTCCTTCTGTGTACACTAATGAACCCACAAATTTTCCTCCCTCCAGTGGTCAGATTTGGCAGTGCCATGCAGACAGTTTTCCACCACCACTGTGTGTGCATTTAACAGAAAACACTTTCTTTGTTTTCTTGCTGAGTTTAAAACTGTATCAAAGCTTTTGCAAAGTGATATAAGGCACCATCCCTAAGCTAGTGTCCTGAGGTTCTATAGAGATTTGCTGTCTGCAATAGATAGTTGAGCAAAGAAAACAGCATGATGCTATTTTCAAGTAGAGGAATAGAAAGCAGGATAGTGAGATTATCCAATTCAGTTCTTCACATTTAATTTTTAAGCTTTACAAATATTGAGCAATGTTGGCTCAAGTAAGATGCAAAGAGTTGCTCCGAAAGTAGTGCTTTCTATTTATTTCCATGGAAACAACAATGGACAAAAGATCACAATAACATTATTTGATAAAGCAAATTCCCAGCTACAAAGCACTATCTCAGAAAAATCTGCATGGCTATCTGAAACGTGGCTTGTCTTTCGTGTCACTGTCACCACTGCTAAAATGTACCATCCACCACCCCACTGCCCTCACATCCACAATTTGGTCTCCATAAATGTTCAGTGAATGTCAGCAGGTGCTAGTTTTTCTGCATGGGGGAATTCAATCCCACGCCTTTTCTTCATACACACTTCCATGTCAGTCACCATTTTGACAGACTGCCCCTATGCTGCCATCTGCCACCCGGCAACAACATGTAATGGAATACTGTCAGGAAGGTTCAATCTCTATTGCCACACCACCATCTGCCTCTGACATTATTGGCCAACATAATAAAGAGGAGGCATTACTTTTGGAGCAGCTGTCAGACTGCTTACAGAGAGCAAATACAGAGATCTCAGAGATGTAATACTATACATCTAGACTGTATAGCTGTATGTACACTGCCTCTTCATTTATATGTACTTGCAGCATTTGAGAAGCAGTTACATTCCATTTGAGAAGCCTCAAGATATGTTTCATATACTTATCAGTGTATTCTCTACAGTGTTATCAGTTTACGTTATGTGAGAATAGAGAACTGATAGAATAAGCCTTACACATTTCCTTCTCCCAGTAACCCGTTTATAGCATTCTTTTATTTTGTGAATACAATAATAAATAACTCTTTCAATTTAGTATTGCAAGTAGGAGCATCATGTGGAGGATGAATGCTGCCATCCACTGTTTTCTGGCTTTGGCACCTGGACAAGTAGGAGCAAGAAGCATAGAATCATAGAGTCATAGAATCATAGAATCATAGAATCATAGAATCATAGAATCATAGAATCATAGAATCATAGAATCATAGAATGGCCTGAGATGAAAAGGACCACAACGTTCATCTAGTTTCAATCCCCCTATTATGTGCAGGGTAGCCAACCACCAGCAAATTCAAATAACTTGTGTTATTGTGATTGTGATGTAAGCATGTATGCTGATCTGATTTCAGACCAAACTAGGGTCAGCAACTTTGAGTCATAATTTGAGTCATAATCAATATCACACTTTTCATATATGAAGGTATTTTGTATGTACTTAGTAACTTTCATTCAGGTGCTGCACATAGGCTACCCTCAGTAACCTGGAGCCCTATAGCCCTCTATATCTACAGTTTTATCATCTGAAACCAAAGATGAAGAATACCACAGAGTTTGGTGCAGCTGACAGCCCCAGATGTGCTGCATGAGGCCACTCTCCTGGAGCAATGCCAGTGATGTAGGCTCCAACACATCCATCAGTAAGAAACGTGTATGATGTATTTCCTGTAGCTCAGTGAAATATCAGGGCTGGCTGTGAAAACTTCCTTGCACTGAATTAATGCTTCTCTCGCCAGATACAGCACTGTTCTTGTAGCAAATGTTGTTATATTGCTTCAGAGAATATGGGGCAGGGTGTTTCATCATACTAGTTTTTAATTTAGGTACACAGTCAAAAAGAGATAGATACCTGAGTATCCTTATAGAGGTGATGGAAAGGCATGGAAAGACATCACAAATCCACTGCATCAACACAGAAGTGCCAGAATACAAATTGCTTTCCTGTCTGCAATCAGCCCTCTTTACGTGGCTGTGGAGGAGTACAGGGAGCCAGACAGGCACACTATTTTCCGATAACAACAGCTAGGTGGGAAGCAGGCAGAAAACAGTGCCCCTGGGAACTACTTTGCCAGTTCATTCATTATGAGCAGTCAGGCATAAAGCTGACTGAACACATAACATTATCAAAATCCAGAGCTTTACTGGTGGGTGTGTACATGGTGCTTCATCACCTACTGTGGTCTGTGGAGGTCTGAGAAGCAGTACCTAGGCAGTGACACAGCTTCTCCTTCCATGAGCACTCCTATAGCACTCACCTCCAGGGATGACCTCCTGCATCACTCTGGCTTGCCAGTGGCTGATGACAAGAGTTCTGTTCCTTGTAGCAGGAGCTCAGACACTCAGTGCACATGCAGGCACTGAAATATAACGTGAGCATGCTCTCACCCCCATACACTTACAGGTGTTCAAGGCCAGGTTGGATGGGGCCCTGGCATCCTGGGCTTGTATTAAATATGGAGGTTGGTGGCCCCACCTATGGCAGGGGGTTTGGAGATTCATGATCCTTGAGGTCCCTTGCAACCCAAGCCATTATCTGATTCTGTGTAGTACAAAGAATCTGGAGATAAGACAGGGTCAGAAATAAAAGCAACCTTACACAAAATAAGAAGTTACTGTAGGAGGTATTATGTTACTTGCTTAGCACTGAGCTTTGCAAAAAATATATATATATTATTATACCTACTGATATAGCTTGATTTAGAAATGCAGATCAGTATACTAGTTTAAGGATCAATATATTACTTTACCAAAAGGAATAAATGAATGCTTGTCCTAAAACTCTCCATTTTGATTTTGATTGGTGTATGAACAGACTTGTTTTTCTCAATAATTCTGATTTACAGGAGCATTGGAGTCAAAATAGACTACTCTTACCTTTGCATCCACCAGGCACATTGAACTTTTTCTTGGATTTCACATATATTCTTTTGGATTACAGTGCACGAAGATAGAAAGTTGCTCATTATGGCCTAACAAGCAATGGAAATTTGCCATCTGGTGAAAAGTGAGAAGTCAGTCAAAATTCTCTATTATGAAGCTGATTATGGAAAAATGGGGAGAAATTAAATGATTGTATGACCATCTTAGGTACAACTGTGCATGCACAGAGATAGATATTAGCATATATTAGTGAGCTCTTGGAAAAAAATGAATATGTATGCCAATATATTGTGTGTGTATATCTTACCTGCTTAAACATAGAACCTGAACAATAAAAGCACACACTTGATTTGTTAAGTCGCCTAGTATGTATCTTAAGGAATAAAGAAACTGGACTTTCTAACATTGCAGTTAGAGAGTTTTGTTCCCAGATTTTGTATGACACTAGGAAAAAAAACTGAAAATCAATTCGGTTTGAGTATCATCACATTGTAACATCTTCCTTAAAAAGGGGGATCATCAGAAAAGGATCATTCTGCCCTTCCCCTTGCATCTGTTCAATCCATAGGACATTTTCTACGGCAATTCTGGAAAAAAAATAGTACTTTCCAAAACATTAGTGCCATATTCTTCCAAACCAGGATGTTTTATTTACTTTCCCTCCTTTTCATTCTTACTGTGGTTTCCTATGGCTTATTTTATGAGTTCAGGTTAAGGGTCTGTCAGCGAAAGCAGATTTGCTGAAGATGGTACTAACTTCACAGCTCTTCAACAAAATTTCCTGCGGTGAACAACCTCTATCTAGAACTGTAAATGAGTTTTCCTTTGTATTCTGGTCATTTGTAAAGAGAGGGAAAATTTCCATATGTGAGTATTTTACAGACATCCATCTTTCCCCCTGCTGTTTCATTTCTGATAGTTACCATGTACTGATGGGCACCAGTTTTTCAAGATCGGGATAACTCTTTCCCATGCAAGGTTTATTTCTATTACATCACTATGCTGTAAACAAAGTGTCATGTCATATTTCTTCCCCAGGAATGACACAACATGACTAAATAACAAACGATTGATCCTCCCAAGAAATTGAAAGTTGTGTGTATTATTTGCAGCTGGAAGAGCCACTGTCGATTCATATAGCAATTTTCACAGTGAGAAAACAACAACAAAATAACACAGAGTAATGAGGGCAAATACCGTCAGCACTGCCAGGGAGAGCCTACCTGTTTTTTTGCATTTGGTTGATTGGGAACTGTCCACTGACATTTCTATTTTTGGACAGTATAGGCTTCTTCTGTGCAATATGGGACTGAGGCAAGTTATGTACTGGCTTCTTTTTCTAACTGAAAATATATTCATAAACACTGAAAAAAGCAAGATGTTGCATACTCCAGGAAAATGAGTTTACAAACCAGAGAGTCTAGCAATTATATCCACAAAGCTGTCTGAGGTAGAAAGGAGCAGGGGAAGTGATCCCTTGCAGACTGACGCTAATCCTTTTGTGTCTGCAGCCCTGGCATTTCCTTTGCCTCACTAGAGGTTGTGCTGTACCTGGGAGACAAAAGTCTAACTTGGCATCGTTCAAATAAATCTGCTCACAGGTACCTCATGCTGCCAGTGTTAGCAGCAGAAAGTAATTAGTGTGATTTGTATGGAAGGGGACAAAGCTTTCAGCATCATCAACTGAGTCACAAGCAGTAACTCAGTGAAGGAAATGGCGCCTCTAGGGTGGTCCTGAGAGCAGTGGGTTGAAAATGGGTCACAGCAGGCTGCTTTGACAGAAGAAAAGCAAGTCAGGGCAGTCATCCTGTCAGGGCTGCCCAGAAGAACTATCAGCCTTCAGGAGATTTCACTCTTCTCTCTACAGGATCAGGGCTTGAGTCTGCAGACAAAAGCTTCTGCTTTCAGGAAAGAAGTGCCAGGAGCTCCTTTAATGTCACACAGTCCTTTTTATTCGAGGCAAAAAAGTTAACTTTTGCAGTACATGCAGTTCAGCTCCTAGGATGTAGCTTGTAAAGTATTTCATGCACTGTATGGTATTTGTAATTAAAGGGAATGGTGGCTTTACATTCAGACTCCAAATGGAGGAGCATCTGGCCATGAACAGTTGATATTTCCTAGGGTCCTTTCTAAAGTCACACATTCTGCAGCCTTTTCTTCTAGGTAATTTGCCTTGCAATTATCTGGACTCATCAACACTGATCTTACACAGGATAGCTGTGGGTCTAACAGACAGTGGGTCTGCTTTGTCCATTGAGAAGGAATGATTCAGATTTTACAGGTTTATTCTTTCAAGCTTGAAGGCATCCAGTGACTCCAGAGAACTCTTGCCAAGACAAGTCTGGAACCACGGATGAGTACTTAGCTGGATGTTCCAGAAAAGAAAAAGGAAAAGGAAAAGAGAAAGAGAAAGAGAAAGAGAAAGAGAAAGAGAAAGAGAAAGAGAAAGAGAAAGAGAAAGAGAAAGAGAAAGAGAAAGAGAAAGAGAAAGAGAAAGAGACAGGGAAAGGGAAAGGGAAAGGGAAAGGGAAAGGGAAAGAGAAAGAGAAAGAAAAACAGAAAGAGAAAGAAAAAGAAAAAGAAAAAGAAAAAGAAAAAGAAAAAGAAAAAGAAAAAGAAAAAGAAAAAGAAAAAGAAAAAGAAAAAGAAAAAGAAAAAGAAAAAAAGAAAAAAAAAAGAAAAAGAAAAAGAAAAAGAAAAAGAAAAAGAAAAAGAAAAAGAAAAAGAAAAAGAAAAAGAAAAAGAAAAAGAAAAAGAAAAAAAGGAAAAAAAAGAGAAAGAAAAAGAAAAAGAAAAAGAAAAAAAGAAAAAAAAAAAGAGAAAGAAAAAGGAAAAAGAAAAAGAAAAAAAGAAAAAAAAGAGAAAGAAAAAGAAAAAGAAAAAGAAAAAAAGAAAAAGAAAAAGAAAAAGAAAAAGAAAAAGAAAAAGAAAAAAAGAAAAAAAAAAGAGAAAGAAAAAGGAAAAGAAAAAGAAAAAGAAAAAAAGAAAAAAAAAGAAAAAGAAAAAGAAAAAGAAAAAGAAAAAGAAAAAGAAAAAGAAAAAGAAAAAGAAAAAGAAAAAGAAAAAGAAAAAGAAAAAGAAAAAGAAAAAGAAAAAGAAAAAGAAAAAAAAAGGAAAAGAAAAAAAAAAAAAAAACAGGAAAAAAAAAACACAAAACTTTAAGACATCCAGGTGCTGCTTTTCCTACTGAACATTACTCAAGACTAAGCCATGTTTGTAACCCTGCACAACTGCTCCAACTAATAGCTCAGGGAAAGTGTTACCATTAAGGGAAGTCCTTTGTGATGTTCATTTTCTAACTGTATAGAAATAAATAATCTTCACCACAATATTTACATATTCAACGCATTCCAACAATTAAACTATTCTAATGATAATAATGAAGAATCACATTACTAGGAATGTACTTCCAAGAAATAATGCAAAAACTGAAGGAAGTACACCTTTGATCCTTTCTATTTTCATTAAATATGTTTATTTTACCAGCAAAGTTTTATGCCAGAAACAGAAATATTTGTTTGTTTTATTAGAAGTATTTTTTTCTATGTTTTCCTTCTCTACGCATAGGACTTTCAGCAGAACAAGTATTTAGCAGAGAATACATTTTAGTGCCTGTTGGAGAGAAAAATCTCTTACATATTATAGGAGTATTATGAAGAGAAAAACACATTGGTAGAATATGGACCTTGAAATTTGTGACCTTTCATGTCTTATTCTGAAGTAGTTAAGCCAGAAATGTCAGCGACGGTATTAATTAAACACAGCTTGACAGTAAGTTTCAATTAATTAAGCAGGTATCTGTCTTGCTAAATGAAAAGAAGACCTCATCCTAAGCAGAAGTGGGAAATTTTTGCTTTGGTATCAGGTGAAATTGTACTATAAACAAAGCTGTTTATAGTCACTGTAGCTATTGAAATTCAGTGTCATTGGAGAGAGAGTGAACACAGTATTGTAGGCTTTTGGTAAGGAATATATAGAATCATAGAATCACAGAATAACTCAGTTTGGAAAAGACCTTAAAGATCATCAAGTACAACCATGACCTAACCATATTCATTAATAAAAGTTTTTATCAACACATGATGTGATCTCAAGACAGTTATGTCGTAAAAGCAACACTTTTTGTACTGGAAATTTCTACATTTACGTGATCATAAATCAGTGCACATCTGTACATGTGTTCAAGCTCTTCTACGGGGGAACCATCCAACAGGACAGGCTATGCAGTAGGATTATCTGAAGGCTAACATCCAGGAACACTGGATACTGATACTGAAAAATGTGTAATATCACAGGAAAATCTGTGACTGAGTGGCATGGGGTGATCAGTAGCTCTATGTTAAAAAAAAAAAATGGCATTAAATTAAAGGAAGCAGACTATAGAAAAGAGTTCCAGTAACTGACTGTGATTGGCTCGTTCTCACTACATGTTTTCCTGTCATTTGAAATCAACATGAAGGACTGCACCAGGTTACTTCCTCTCTCCTTATGTATTAATAGTATCATTCTTTCTGGGCAAGAACTTTCATTTCTCTGATTCTTGTCTTCTGGATGACTATGCTGGATTCCATAAGAAAGTGGCTCACTCAGAAAAAAATATTTTGCTCAGCCATGCAATCCTTCACAGCAGATTGAGGTGGGGAAGGAAGACCATTGCTAATTCAAACACCAGCCACCACTTCCTAAAACCAGATTAGATATCTGTCTGTCCTTGGGCAGGCTGAAAAATTAATGGAATCCAGTGTTTGTAGCACTCCCTTTTTAAGAGATTGAGATTAAGAGAAGAGCCAGCAGTCTTGGCTCTCAAGGCTCAGGCAGGGAAGATGCTGGTTCCCATGGAGACTGCATCACACTGCCAGACAAACCCAGGAGGGCTGAGGATAGAGGCACTGTGAGCCAAGTGTGTTGTGTTATCCCAGTGCCAGGTGGCCATGTCCTCTTGGTAGTCTAGCCTATCTCTAACATAAAGCAGGGTACCGGGCTGTTTCTCTACAAGACCACCCTGGATTTATCCAATTCCATGTGTCCTGAAGATCTGGTAACTTAGAGTCATTTGTTGCTTCCTTTCCTTGTTAGTGTGAATCTCACTGAAAAATATTCACATTCTCATACTGAATAGGCAGATACATTTTATGACAATTCAGTTGTAAAATCCAGGTGTCATCACAAGACCTCAATGAGAGCATCTCCTGAACACAAAGAAAGGATGGTTTAAGATTGCCTATTCTTTTTTTCTTAATTATGCATCATTAATTCATGATCTTTTTCTATTAAAATGAATGATATTCTTGAATTTTTGTTTAAAATTCAGTTGTCTTTGTGTCTCTCACATTTCCTCATTTCATATAAGTAATATACAATAGATTGCATGATTTAAAATGATAACACCAGCAATAATAATATACATGATTTAAAATGATAACACCAGCAATAATAATATACATTTTGTATTTTGAAGTAACTTTTCCATAACTGGAGATGTGGGAGTTCAAAGCTCTGCTACAAGCTCTGGTTGTCTGAAATATATTTAATTTAATTGGCTAGTTGGTTGACTCATCATGTCCTGAGGACTTGTTTTTACTGTAGAGGATGCCGAAATGCTGCCCTTGTCAGACTGCTTTTGTGGCATGGAGAGAAGTTACCTGGAGTACACAGTTTTGATACATAGTTAGGAAGCTAAACTAAGGTAACTTCAGTTAGGAAAAAAAAGCTTGGAGGGATGACATGGTTTGGCTCAATGGACTGAGGTAGAACAAGATCCTCCATGAAAGCTATTACCAATATGAAATCTGTAGAGAAGGAGATTGCGCAACTTCTGTAGCCAGCCTCTATCATTGTTTCAGTACACTTACTTACTGTTAAGAGTTACCTATATGCTCTAACTTCTAGTTAGCAAACCTGCTCATAATTAAATTCTGCTCTATTGTAGCACTGGCACCACCAGGATTTTTTTATCTGTCACTGAAGAGAGCTCATGAGAAGAAATATGACATAAAACAATAATAGTTTGCACTGTTTTTCTCAATGTGTACCATTTAATATTTTTGTTTTTGAACATAAAATTCACAGTTTTTCTTTTTTTCCTAAGTGGAACACTTGGCTTCAAAGTATGGTAACATTTGAACAGCCCAGAAGCTTGCTGTAAGAAAAGTAACTGAGAGAATAACTGAAAATACAATTCTGTGACACAAGGATGCCAGAGTAGGCTGTCCTGATGGAGTGCATTATCACAGAAATATTCAAGTCAAATAAGGTGAATTGTTTTAAAAGTATCAATGAATTTATACTGAAAAGTATTTTGTAGGCATAGGGAAAGTATGGTGTCTACATTACTGATCAGCTAATCCAAAATCCAAAGATGACTGTGCTGCAAATTTCTAACTGAAATGAGGAAGATTGTGAGAGTAAAAAATAAATGAGATGTGCTCAAAAAACAAGTGGCACTTTCAGACATGATCTATGAGAGCTATGAAGGAGGTGATCAGAAAGTCTTCCGGAGCGGAGCTACTTTTTGGTATAGGCCCAGGCAGAGCACAGGATCTGGTTCAAGTCAAATTCATCACCTTACTGGGAAAGACATCACAAAAATAATCCTGTGTCACAATATATAAATATATATATATATACCTTATATATATATATATATATATAAGGTATCTAAATGAAAATTACCGAGAATATTGATGAATGTTGAAGAGAAATAACTGAAGGAACCACAAAAAACATTCAACAGAACACACATACTCTTGAAAAAAAAAAAAAAAAAAAAAAAAAAAAAGATTTTATAGTGACTAAACACATGAAAAAGAATAAATACATTGTAAGCTAAAAAGCATTCTTCAGAATAATTTTTTAAGACTGTGAATTCTAGTACATGTGCAATCACAATGTGATAAGCCAGGGAAGATGGCCAGAAACAATTTGCTAAATGGTTTATAAAAGTAATTGAGCTTTTAATACACACTGGAAGGAGAAAGCCTTCCAGAGAGGCAGTGGGGCCAGTAGAAGGCAGAAAGCAACCATAATGTTTCAAGGCAATTTTCATAACAAAACTAGTGGAAATGGGACCTGTAATTTTCCAAGAGTTCAACCTCTATTTAAGCATAAATACAACTGCTACTTTTGAAATTCAGAATCTGTGCCCTTGCAGGCTACATTGACCTTATATTTTTATTGCAAATGGCCATTAGCTTTCAAGGTTATTATTTCTAAGTGCAACATTACAAAAATGTATATGAGTAAAGCAGATACCAAAGGTCCATAACTTACCATAAACATGCCAGAAAAATTTCAATGGAAATGACGGCTCTGAATTCCAGTTTGTTTTCAGATCTGTCAACCTCTTAAATATAAATAAGAGGACATGCATCCATGGATTTGCATATTTCTCCCTATATGTCTTTCAACCTCATTTCCAAGGTTTGCTTATGGGAACTACACTTGGGAAAAGTTAATCAAAGGAGTTATTGTTTTGATATTATATTTAAGCATGTTAGATAATTTATTTAACTAGTTATAACATGGCGTGTCTTTTTATAATTGAGATTTCTCTAAGCATTTAATACCAGTATTGCACTACTCCAAAAGACAACACCATGGCTGTTTGTTTGAATAAGATTCAAGGGTCAATAAAAATAAAAATAGCAATATTTTCAAAGTACTTGAAAAAGGCATGCAGCTAATTACATTTCTACAAAGAAGATCAAGACTGTAGAATGAGTACCTACTAAATTAGCACTCTCATTTCACATATATCATGCAGGGTCCTTATGCAGCTGAGCAAGAGTACTTCAGACTAAATTGGTTGAAATTTATTGACAAGGACACTGGCTTAATACCAGCTCCCTCCCTATCTTTACATCTGTTCCTTATCTGTTTTCCCTACACTTGTTCTATTTCCTTCCAAGGGTTTACAGCATGTAAAGTAAAAGCTCTTCTGACTGATGTTACTTACCAATGTTATCTGACCTTATCTTTGATGAACTAGAACTGAGAAGATACCCTAGAGTAAAGGGAATAAATAGAAATATATTTCTAAAAAATCAGCAGCACTGTGTTTTGCTGTCAGAAAAGACTCTGGCTGCTCACATCCCACAGTCAGAAGTAAAATGAATATCTCAGGGAGGAATTATCATCCCTGCTCTTGTTTCCAAATACTGCTGTGATGCTGGAAACTAAAGATTGTAAGTCCTAGAGCCTGTCTGGGCCATCCTGGCTCAACCACTGCTCTCTCAAACTGTTCCCAGACACGTTTCAGCGCTCACATGTGTAAGAAGCTCTCTTCATAGCAGGTTGTTTGCCTCCAGAGGCAGGCTGTGGAGACAACACAGAGGCCAAAGCGTAAGGACATGGCAGATATGAAGCTGAAGAGGGGAGATGGGAATTCTCACCATACAGCAGTATATCTGGAGTGCTGAGAAATGAACATTATTCAACATAGCTCATCTAATCTGTATGCCAGATTAGATAATACTAATAAAATTGAAATAAATATTGCATATGACCTCAAATTATGAAATCAGGCTTAAAGAGGTTAAATTCATTACAAGCCCTTCAAATATAATACTTCATTTTTTCTATTGTACCTTCTGATTTCAATCATGTTTTATTTCCTGCAGAATTTTTTGTAGTCATGAAAGACAGAAACTCATTTATGCAGCTCATATATGCAAGCTGAGACTCTTACATAATTGCAGGTCCCCAAATAATATGCATACCAGAGCTGGCAATGCTATGCAGGATAATCAGTTTTTAGATAGAGCAGCCTTGGAAACAAGCAGAGAATCTCATTACTTGGCTGTATAAACCCAAGCTTTAGCCACATCTTGAACTGTTATATGTAATTCTCATTCTCCAGCTTCTAACAATACAGAGCATGACTGGGAAAGACTGAGAGCAGTGTGACAAGAATACTAAAAAATTACTTATAAAAAGAAAATCAGAACAGTTTCCACTGAAAAGCAACTAAGTAAACATTACTTCAGCAAAGAGAAAGTAGGAAGCTAAAGAGTAAGTTGTGGTGGCACATCTTTTAGAAAAGCCCATGGAAATATGTATTAAATGGATGCTTATGGTCTCTGACAAAGCAAAAACTCCAGAATAGCAAAAAAAAAGAAGCGAGCAGATGATAGGTTCCAAATATGTGGAAAGGTGGAATTCTTTAAATGTAGTTAAGGGGTTTTTTTGTTTTGTTTTGTTTGTTTTTTGATACAGAGTTTACATGAGTTCAAAAGACAACTGAAAATTTTCTTGAAAGAAAATCCCATCAGGACTATTAATTAGAAAGATTCTATCTCAGAGTCTCAAGGAGACTCTTAAGGCAGAAAATTATTCTGGAGAAACATCATTATATTTTTGACCTTTTCTTTTTATCTTCCCTTGGCATCTCTTATTGTCTGCTCATTGTCAGTTTATAATGGGGAAAATGGATATATTCATCCCATGCCCTGAACCTGAAATCTTTAGTTCATAACTCAGGGCTGCTCAAGATCATAAAAATAGGAAATAATCAATAGATTGCTCAAGATTATTTCCTCTAGAAAACAACTCCCTAAGGCACAATGTAAAATTTGATTTAGTTTCCTCTGGTTATATCTGTTGAAACTTACGGAGTTGCCTATTGGGCTCAGAGTCCCTTTCCTTTCAGGTTGCACTGCACGTTGCTAGGGGACATCTAAGTGACAAGGTGTGCTCAGGTATACAATGAGATGTAAAGCTGCATTACAGTATTTCATCACCAAGCCTTTGCATTTTCTTCTGGCAAATTAGTGCCTTTCTTCTGGCAAAGTGAGTGAGAGCAGTTTAAAGGGCTGCTGCTGAATCCAGCAGAAACCTCATACAAGCTCACTGTAAGCTTTGTCGTGGGTGCTGCACCAAGCTAACTTCCATGGCATGAGTGGAGCTCATTCTGTTCTGCCTTCCATCTCTGCCTTGGGCCAAGTGAATGAACTGAGTAAAATGAACTGAGAAAAAAAAATATTATTGAGAGAGATTTTAATATAAACATGCAAGTTGTTTCACTTGGATGCAAGCTGTGAAGATTCCTAGAAGCTCCTTTCATGCCACCTGCTTAGTGGAGGTGCTCCATACCTCCTGCTCCCCCCACGGATCCTGTAGTTTTCCATTAGGTACTACAAGTAATAGAAAAAGAGGTAATGACCTCAAGTTACATCAGGGGAGGTTCAGGTTGGATATTAGGAAAATTTACTTCCCAGAAAGATTTGTGAGGCATTGGAACAGGCTGCCCAGGGAGGTGGTGGAGTCCCTGGCCCTGGAGGAGTTCAAGAAAATTGTAGTTGTGGCACTTGAGGACAAGGTTTAGTGGGCATGGTGGTACTGGGTTGACTGTTGGACTAAATGAATTTAGAAGTCTTTTTCAACCTTAATGACTCTATGATTTTATGAGAAGTCTTAATGGAGCTGGACCTTTTTACAAGCTGGTACAGGCACTCAGGTTTTCCTTCTGAAAATCAAATGAGACCACAGCAATTGTATGGGGAAAATGAAGGCTGTGGGAATGGACCTGAAGTTATATGAGCCAGCATGGAAACAGGGAAGAAAGTCTGCTTCTTAGAGGACTGCGCCCTGAGGTGAGGCTTAGAGTGAAGGACTATCTGGGGGAAATTAGAGGTGATTCTGGATGATGCTAAGGTCCACATACACACCGTGAGAAGTGTAAAAGGATGAAGCAACTTAAAATTGTTCATTTCTCTTTTTGATCAGAAGAATACTTTTATAACATTAAGAAGGCAATCAATTTATGCATGATGTCTCTGAATGACAAACCACACATTGTTCATGGCAACAAGAGCAATCCCTGTAAAAGACTGAAACAATCAGCACACAAAAATATCTGTTACAGCTTACAAATAAGCTGTTATTTGTAAACGAGAGTTACAGAATTATGGCAGTGTAAAATATACCTGACACTAAAATTGGTAGTTATCTCAAAATATATAAATCTGGCTGGGAGCAACCAGCCAGAAGACTTGGTAGTTAGCAGTGAGCTTTGTTCCAGCACTTCCAGCATCTTTGAACACACAACTTTGCTTTTAGTCTTCAGATACAAGTTACTGTAAAATTAGACATTCTGATTGTCTTGGTAGGCAGTATTTGCAGTAATTATGTCACTTTGAAGGCAGAATGCAAAAATAATATTTTGTCATTTCATTTCTCTTCACAACCATCCAAGCAACATCAAAATGAGTAAGAAGTGCATTTTATTCAGAGCAACAATATAAATACCTAATCTCTCCAGTATAGAAAGTATCATTTAACAACTAGTAGGTGTCCTCCTGCCTAAATATATTTCACATTTCTGGAGTGATCAAACAGGAGTGAACACTGAGGGAAAAAAACAGTAATCTTTAATAGTGTTAAAAAGTCTTACAATAAAGAATAATCTATAATTGTTTCAATAGTTAATTTGTAGAAGTGGAAAATGTTCCTAAAAATCAGCGCTTGTTGACTTACACAGAATATCATACATACTTTCTTTTTTTCTTTTTTTTTTTTTTTAATTGGAATTCACTGCTTCTTTTTTTTCTGTATTCTCTGATGTGCTACAGATAGCGGTTTGCAAAATGTAGGGTCTATAAATTTTAGCTAGATTTAACTAGATACAATTATAGGAATATTTTAAAACATTTTAACTCATCCACCCTTCCTTACATGTCAGTAAATATGTAAATATTTAAAATATGAATTGTAATAGTCACTGGTGACACATATCTCTGGAATAGATTTCTTGGGCAGAACATTTTTGTTATCCTTTTTTTGTACCTTCTTACCACTGCTAGCTTTCTGAAGCTGAGACAGCCACAGTTAGGACAATCTGCCAAAATGAGATCCATAAATATTTAAAATGTTAAGAGTGATAGTAATCACCACTTGACCCATACCAAATATAAGAAGTATCATCCCCAAAGGTATGACTATGTATCCTCTGACATCATTTTAGAGGTTGGACTTACAAATGCATTAATTGGAGATTTCAGAGCTGGTAACATGGTCTCATAAAAGATGTGGATGTAGTTATAATATGTACTTAGAAAAATCTTCCTTTTCAAGATGCAGTGGAAGACTGGTTCCAAATCTGGACACAAAACAACACAGTGAATAAAATCATAATATCCTAGAGTTATAGAACATCCCAAATTGGAAGGGTCCCTCAAGGATCATGGAGCCCAACTAGTAAAAATAATCTCCTTTTCTTCTTTCTGTGCACTGTGAAAGATCCATAAACTTATTACAAAAGTAAATCCAAAGACAATATTCTCATGAGATGAGTTGTTATTCACAAAGCACTTTCAGGAAGCAGCTGAGAGACCAGAACAGAACTTCTAATTTTGGTTCCTGTTGCACTGAGTAAGGTACTTCTGTGTTTTCTTTTCTCCATCTGTAAAATAAGGGCAGAGCAATAAAGAGGTTTTATGATTCACTTAATGTTTGCATAACACTTTTAAAATATCAGGAGCAACATAAAAATCATAACTACTGGACATAATATAGAAAACAGGAATACTTTCAATTCCAGCATGTTCTCTTGTATTGGTTCTTTATTTTATTGAAATATAATTTGTGATTTTTACTGAAGAGGAAATAGATTACTAGGTAACATACTATGCAAATTTCTGGATGAAACACTCTAAAATAATGATTTCCACCCCAGGAGAGACAAAGGTATTTAAGAGATGCTTTTATAATAAAAATAAACCATTAAGATGTTGGCAGGGATTCTCTGGGCATAATTGCAGCTATGCTCGTTTCAAAATGCTTATTAAATCTGATTCACCAGTACTAGCATGACTCTGCCAATGGGAAAAGCTTGGGCAATAATTTAAATGACTTCAAATTGAAAACTTAGAGCTGTTATAATTAATTGTGAATCATTAGAAACAATTCAGCAAAAAAAAGAAAAAACGCAACAAAACAAGAATGTTTATAACATAACAGATCATTAGGAAGCTGATGGGCACTCCAAAGATTTGCAAGAATACATGAAGTGCAGGAGAGAGAAAGAGTAAAAACGTATCATGGGCATAATGATCTTCTATATCAAAACTCCAACCTGGTATTATATCCTCAGGCACTGAGTCTCACTTTGGGGTTGGAGGAACTCAACTCCATCGGGATTTTTTAACTCTTGGTAAAGTCTTTGTGAGTGCTGCCCCTCTGGCACAGAACACCTTGGAGAAGTAGGTATATGTATGAAAGGTTCAACCTTCCTCTTTGTGGCAAGATTTTTTGTATTACTAAATAGTTTCTTTTTGTGTGGTTTTGTGTTGATCTGCAGGTTTACAAAATGTCTTACAGCACTCATACACTCGTGCCTTCAGAGAGGATTTGATGTTTGTTCCCAGGATCACAGGGATGGCTGCAGGCCAACAAATGGGGATGCTGGAGAAGGTAAAAAAGTTGACTGCATAATAGTGGCCTTTTTTTCTGTTTTTCTACGTATAATAACTAAATATCCCTTCTTTGTTGGCGTTACCTTGATAATTAATAAGTTACATTGTTATTTCATATGATCTTGCTCTCAAAATTGCATTCACAATTCTGCTGCATTTCAAATGTGCACATGCACGTCTATCTGACAGACCATTTTCTGTTGATTTTCCCATCAGCTGAAGAGCATTATAGATGCCATGGCTATCCTCTATCACATCATTGGCATTTGTATAAGAGAAAGGGAAAGAATTTCAGTGTATACATGTGATTCCAGCAGAAAAAGGTAATCACTCAAAGCCTAAATTACCGGCACTGATATTACAGAGGGACCTTTGAAGATCAGAACTAGCAAAAATGGGACTTCAGTTGTGCTGCCCACATACTTGAAATCAGAGCTTGCTGAATCTAAACTGTAGTTTTTGGAGAAGTCTAATGACATACTGACTTCTAGCCAAGTTCTGAGTTGTATACGTATATTCAGCACAATCACATGATATTTGAAGGTTTTTTTAAATGTGGAAATTGTTCTGCTAGAACAAACTGCTGTTGACAAGTTACTTCCAACGTGAGTTTTGCAGGGAAATAAAACAAACAAATAAAACCCACTAATTTTATTGGTTTGGTAGTATTCCACAGCAGCTCCAGCTTTGGTTGTGAATAGCTGCTGTGATGCAAAAGAAGGGCTTACGACTTTTCTATTCATAACAGTTACTGCAGTTTAAAAGTGAGCAATAGGCTAAATTCAGACTGTGGCCAACCAAAATGAATAGGCTCTGCCTGAATAATAATTTAGATACACCTTAGTACCAACTTTTTTATATCTTTAGAAAGTGCTTTTCATAATGATGAGATTAAATTAAATTCCTCTCCAGCACTTATTTACAGCTGTGTATTGTAAGCTTTTGAAAAGTGTCAGTGGAGATACTAAACTCATCTCTTGCCAATTTGAACTTTTCTTAAAATTGAAATTTCTCTGCATTTTCACAGCATTATTCTGTTTCTGTTTAGAGGCACATTGTATTCTATTCCAGAGGAACTGTGTTCTATTATTCCTAGCTAATTTTAATTACTATATCTATAATTTCAGCCACATCCTAATTTACCACACTGATTGTCCATTGAGATCCTGTGAACTGTAAACTATTATTTCCATCTCTTCCTAAGCAATCATGTCAGTTATTCAGCCAGTTTTCCCACTGCAGAGTTTTCTATGCAGACATAAAGTTGGTTGATTATTTATTTTTACAGTAATAGTGTCCAAAACAGTTAATTTTCAGTTGACTGCACATTTTCCTCATTAGAGCAGTTACGATTTCAAGCTGTACTGTGTAAATCTGGAAGTTTATACAGCAAGAGAGGAAAATGATCTTTCTTTTCATTTTCCTTTTTGCACAAATACATTATTTTCAATTGCTCAGTAATTCATGCTAGCAGTCACGATCCTTGAGCAGCCATTTAAGGCCAATGAAGAAATGTCTACACATAGGTACAAGAGTAAATGCACCTCAGTAAAAGCACCCACTCTTACACAGAGAGGACAAAAGCTGTCAAGCTCAGGGAGTAAAACTGTCCATTATTGATGACTGGGAAGGAAGACTATGCTTATTCTTTGCTTGCTGATAAGTGAATTTTCTCTGATGAAATGGAAGGTGTTGGTGTTTAATGACAGTGAGCTGCTTTGCTAACCTACGGTTATTGGCACTAGGATGTGAAAGCAGACTGGAAGACAGCCTGCTCCCAGAGCCCGGGCTTGGTGGTTAACACATCTCTATGGGTGGTGGTTTCATGCCTGAAAACCAGATATTGTCTCCAACTATACAAGGAGATGGGCAAGTTTGGCAAAGAATGAAGATTTTTATAGTAAGAGTGGTAAAGGGACTGTTGGATGTGGACCAGGGTTGTATTCTGCTGTGTAGAGTGAGGCAAGACAGCTGTGAAGGCCAGTCATACACTTGTTGGGTATATGCAATGGCATAGTGAAACCAGGTGAATGGTGGGTGTGGGACTAGCTCCACGAAGTGTAACGTTAGATCCGCACGCCATGTCTTAGCCTGTCACTGTCACCAGGGCTGGGGGCATTGTCCCTAAGTCCTTGACCAAATTACTCCAGGCAGGACTGGAGGTGGTGACAAAGGGGACTTGTCCACTACATTTATTCTGATGCTCCTGCCTTCCCATATCTGCCTTCTTGCCTTTTTCAGCCTGACCTTGTATCCTTCCTGCAGCTCATAGCATGGCTGCTCCTAGCCCTACTAATTGGAAAGAGGCAGCCATCAACCAGAATTGGCGTCTCACAACAAAGTGTCACAAAAATCATATGCATTCGTTGGACTCACGTTTCTCATTTGTGGGACAGGAGTAACGTCTTTTTTTTTAATATCACTAATGTGTTATTATGAATCATCCCAGGCTCTCTTAGAGCTGAGGGCTGGAACTTCAGATGAGCCTGAGGGATATGCTTTAATGGCACACTTCATGTTTCAAAATTTCAACATGCATTCCTCCCTCTCCTTTCCCTTACTTACAAACTGGTGCAAAATTGCCTTTGAAGCAAATACCCAATAGTGTCATTACATAGATGGGATCTCGGTCACAGTCATCATCTGGAATACCTTAAGCAGCCAGTTGGTTGGCATCAAAGCCAAGCTGCAGCTGGCTGTGTCCCTGTCCTTCCCCAGCTCTTTGCCTCAGCCCACCAAAATGCTTCTGTCCATGAAGGATCTAGCCAGGATCAGTCCTGCTGGGTGCTGGTGCTAATCTAAAACAGACAGTAAAAATTGCCTTTCTTTTCTTAATGGGAGAAGTCATTATAAATTTCTGTGTTATTTCAGTAATAAATAAGTCAGTCTTGTTTGCCTCATGATTTATTTTCTTTTTGAGTAGAGGTTGGTATAAACACTCAGATTATTACCCTCTAATGTCAGCAAAACTTAATATGCTAAAGTAGAAATAATGTCATTTAGGTAATGAGGTCTGATTGAAATCAAATGGAAATCAAAGGAAATGAATATGAAGCCTAGAAAGGCAATTGAAACTTCTCCTTTAATTCACCTGCTCTTAGATGATTCCCCTCCCGATACTGTTGCTGGAACTACTGAATCTGGGGATAAGGCTTCTTTTTTTTTAATTTCGAAAAAATCATTTAACTCACTGCTCTTTAGTGCTTATATGAGTTAAAAGCTACATCAGGCATTTACTCTTTTTGGGACACTGAGAAGTATTAAACGTTTGGATAGTGAAGCAGATTTCAGATGTTTGCTGATGAACAGCTGATGTGGTTGGCTGTGGTTACCAGTGCCTTCTACAACAGCATATGTGAAACCAATTCGAATACACTATAAATCCAAATTGGGAGAGATAGCATTAATTTTTGGAAGCAGATATTTATCAGATATTTATCAGAAGTCAAATGATTGGCCAAAATGGCACTGAATAGAAAACATTACCATCTCATTAATTTTGCTGTGTAATGAAGGAAGAGCCATGCTTTATCCATTCTGAGTGGAATGATAATTTGTCTCAATCTTTCTAGGTAACAACATCCAAAAACAGACACCTCAGCTTTCATGAAAAGTCTGAGCATATTTGTCTCAAGAGTGTGATACCAACCTTCATCATGCAACTACCTGACTTTCAAACAGCTTTTTGCTGTGCCCCATTGCTGCACTTCACGCACGCAAAGGGTTCTCCATAAGCAGCCCAAGAGCTACAGCATGAGAGCCAGATAGCATGCCTAACTGTCATGAGAGTAGTGACCAGGGTAATTTCCTCTTTACCTTCTCACAAAAACTGTCTGAATGATGAAATCATCAGTTTCTGTAGATGGGCAGATCTATTTTGCATTCAGCTGTATGTACAGCTTATTGGTAAACAGCTAATAATCACCGCTCTCCTTCCAGCTTGGTAAGAGTAATATTAAAGCTGTCATGTCTGCTTGACATGGTTCCCTTCCTCCTTTTCTCCTAAGGAGGGACTGATGTCCCACTGGGCTGGGAACTTTGGCTGTGGGCTAATTGGAGAGACACGATGGGGCTCTGCCAGGTAAAATGTTACCATTCTCCATTACCACATATAGCTGGTAAAGCTATCCGAAATGTCAGATAGCAGCATGTGCACATACTTACAGAGACAAACACATATATAACTTCGAGAAAATGTCCTTTAGCAAAAATGTCAGCAAGTCTGATGTGGAGGAGCAAGAGAGACATTGTTCTTCTTTGCCTTAGTAAAGATAGGAAAAAAAATTCTGCAAGAGAGACATTGTTCTTCTTTGCCTTAGTAAAGATAGGAAAAAAAATTCTGACAAAGTGGAAATTAGTAATTTAGGGCAGCATCAGTGAAGAAAACACATTTGAAAAACATTTCAAAAATGTTTGAGTCAGTGAAAAATTAGGTTTAACTTGGATTGTAAATGAAAAAAAACACAGTACAAAATTAAAGCTTTTGAGTCCTATTTTTTTTTTATCAGAATGCAGACTTTCAGCACTGTAGCATTCACATAATGTATGACACATCTTCATACAATGGGATGTCCTGTCATATTGGTTGAGAATTACTTGGCAAGCAAAATGTCAGTGGATGACAACATGCAAGAGGAATGTCACAAACTAATTAATAAAAAAAAAGCAGAAGGGAGTCTCACATTCAAAAACAGAGTTGGCAGCTAAAGGGCACTTTTGAGTCCGTCTGTTGCTCCAAAGAAGAGCCATCTTCCTGGCCACAGGAATAACAGGAGCTAATGTGATCATCAGGAAAACTGAATACTCTCTCCTTGAGCAGAAGGGGATGCCCAACAAGACTCCCTTATCCTACATAGTGCTCAAAACATCTCCAGTGATCAATCTGTGGGACAAAAAAAGATTTCATCCTTGGATCTTTCTTTTGTCAAACCAGCATTTCTTAAAATAGGAAGGAAAGATAACAGCATACCTTACAGACATTGCTCACCCCCATAGGCTGGCAAAAACAACAGTTCATCTCAATAGTCCTTGTATCTTTTCTAATAATAAAATACTGTCAGAAATTCCTGCTCATCTCTGGATATTTATGCTGCATTTCCTTGTTTAATAGATTATCTGGATTTATGGTCATAAAATGTTAAATGTACAGCCACTATAATGGTTAGTCTTGTAATCAGAATATTTTACCTTAAATTATTATTAGTTTTTATAAGTACTGTTCTAGAGGTCAACAAATGTGTTCCTTGTTCTGACATGCTGCTTAGTCACATAAAATCTTACAGAGAAACGAAACAATGCAAGTGCCTTCTTAGTGAATTCTTGGCTAAAAAAATGCAAGAACCTCAACCTTTTCAGATCACCAGTATCTTTGATTTAGGGTAGTGTCACTACAGTTCCTGTGCTAGATCCTAGAATTAATCTGAAAATAAGTGTGTTGTATTAGGTCTTTTGGACCTGCTCTACTCTTACACCAATGCTTCACTCAACTTCAGCACAATTCAAGCAAATTCTGGCCTGTCCTGTCAGTAGGGGAAACAAGAAAATATTACCACCCACAGCAGAACCTGACTAGCAAGAAGACTTAAATTCTGTAGACAGTTCTGAAGTCAGCCTGAATACTCTTTGGTGACTAATCTTTCTCCTGCATAACTTAAAAGCACCTTGATCTGAAGAACTATGAGTTTATCTTCTTCCTAAGTACAAAATGACAGCTAGTGAGGGAAATGTTTGAAGCTTAGTCTAGAAAAAATGGTTCAAGCATAGCTAAAATTTGTTGATATGTTCATTTAAAAAGTTTACTGGAGCAGACTCCATATATCTTTTGTCAGTGTCCAAATAGCTAGAGTACTTGACTTAGTCAAAACAAACACAGTAAAGGACTTTCTGCAATATCCCTTGAAGCCCAGCCACTACAGAGCTAAAAAAGCAAGAGGAATGAAGTCTGACTGTGTTAGCTAGTGGAGAGGCACTTAGACAAGATGATGGATTCTTCATCCTGGAATCTCTTTATACTAAATTTTTCTGTTTATTTTACACTAGGTAGTCACTGGATGAAGTGATAACAACAGAGTACAAAATATTTTGCATAATTATCTGAAATTTTCTCAAAAACCTACTGTTTCATCAACAGTTTTGACTGCAAGGTAAGACACACACACACACACAAACAAGAAAAAAAGAAAAAAGAAAGAAAATAAAGGGCATGTTTTAAGAGGTGTTAATATTTATCTTAGTCACATTATATTGTTGGTCCTGTTCTGACAGAAGGTTATAATGTTCAGTCCTTGTCCCAGCATCTCAAAGGTGGCTCACAGGGAGACTGAAGATGCTAGCTTGTGGAGTCCTGCTACAGACATGTGGGAAAGCTGTACAATACTGAGCTGTTCCTAGAATCTTATAATTACAGATAGATAACAGTGACTTTGTAGCCTACTGCAAAAGGCAGAAAATGTAGTGGATTTTTCACTTGCTGTCTTATCTTATGGTAAACAGTATGATGGTTAATGCAGAATAAGAGAACCCTTGGCATGTAGTTTGGAGGAAAGTAGAACAAATGCGCACTTTAATATTTAGCCCTCCATAAAGCAAAGGAAGATTTAAAATAATTCAAAAAACATTGGCTTCTGTGAGATGTACATACAGATGAAGAATCGTGCCTGGAAGAAAGCAATAGGAATATAACAGTATTTCCAGTTCAGGTGCAAATATTTATGAACATCTGTTGAGGAGTTGAAATAATTCAAGTGAAATCCTCATCCCAGTTCCCTCAGTAAATTAAATTCTGGGAAATTAATTCTGCCTATGTAGTTCATTATGAAGAGATGAGCCCTAATCAAGTAGTTGCAATAACAAGATACACCACATTACATAAGTGGTCAGATTTGGTCTTTTAACTGATGACATCCAGGGCAACAGAGTGAAAAAAAGGTCAGCCATGAACATCCTAGTCCAATTAGCAGGATGAGAACTGAAATCTGGCAAAATGTAATTAATAATCATGTTGTCAGCTTAGGACTGAACACAAATAATTGAGTGAAGCACACTTATAGTGATGACTCAGACAGTTATCACAAATAAGAATATGGGACCTAATGAAGATCATAAGAGACCTGGAGCAATGTCCATCAGCTCAATGCATGCAAGAGTGGATACCTTTGTTTGGGTTTGGACTGGTGAGTTCTTTATCAAAACTGTTCCCCTTTTATTTTCACTCTCTATAACTCCGCAATTTGGAGGAAGAAAAGGTGAAACTGAGTAAGAAAGAGAAAAGGAGAACATTTCCACTAAAAAGGGGAAAAAATGCATTAAGAAAATATCTGTTCCCATGTCTCAAGTGCCAGGGATTTCATGAAAGCTATTAGTTTAATTTTTATAAAACAAATTTGCACCTCAGATTTTTGCATTCATGTTAACATACAAAGCTGGTCAAAATCTTCTTAGTTAGTATTAATTTGGTCAGAAGAGGATATAGACATTGTGGGGTTGTTTTTTTCTTTCCCTGGAAAAACTAATGAAAAAAATGTGTTCAATTTTTACTATTTTTTTCTCAGACCAGCAGAAGGAAGGAAACATTCTGAGATACAAGTTGAGTCCTAAGTATTTTTCCATTTTAATTATTGTGCTTCTGAAGCAAAAAAAAAGCTACAAATACTGTCTGTTGTTTTGAAACAATCTGTGCTAATAGTCTGACCGAAGCATAAGGCCATTTTCAAGCCAGAAGGGATAGAGCAACTGACATAAAGCTGGTGGCTGCCATGCAAGAGATCATGGAATGAAGACTGTGCCCAAACTGCTGTAGCTGACAGCAGTTTTCCTGACTTCCTAGCCAAACTAATTGTTTTAGGCTCAGCTAATTCTGAAATCAGTGCAGTGATGATTACCAGAGACAAAGTACCCCATTTTGATGGCCCTCTGTCCATAGATTCTCCAATACTCCATGCCCTGGCATTATTTGTCCTTCTTCTTTTAGAACACTTACTTGCTTTCTGACAAAGTCATATTGTTTCCAATCTGCCTTTGAATAAGAGAATGCAACTCTGCAAGTTTTGAAAATAATCCAGTCTGATTTCCTCTGGACTTGAGTCCTAGCTCACTATTATCAACTCAGTGAAATAAACCTAATTTCCTCTGGTTTTTCTCCCCCATGGGTCATTCACAAGAAGAGAGACCAAATGCTGTGGCTAACTTGAATCTTTGTGAATAGTGAGTGCAAATCTGGCAGAAAGGCAAATGACATCTATGCCCTACTCATCTATAGGTAGTACAGCAGATTTCAAAGTTCTTCTCCATGACTGAGCAGCCTCCAGGGTCCTGCAGCTCCTTCAGATACAGCTGCACTGAATAAAATGTCCAAAAAAAATTTAGCTGAGACTAAGAAACAAATATTTTGTCTCAGACATGTAATCTTAACTTTTGCCAAGGTTGTATGCCATAGCAATGAAACGAGGTAAGGGACTACACCTATAATCACAAAGTATTTATAGGAAAAGAAAGAATTAAGTATACACTGAGGTAATTCTTGACAGCAAGCTGAGAGACATCAGAAAGGCTGTTACAAAAATACACGAAGACATTTAGAGTACCACAGAGGCTTACTGAGAAATGAGAAGTTAAAATTGATGACAACCTGGATGCTGATTTTTAAAGACAACAGTTTGATAAATTATGAGTTGTTAAAGACCTGGTTACACCACATATTGATAAAATGAAGTCTAGATGTCACTGGTAGAATGGATATTGAAAGAAAAGTCTGAAGGTATGAGGATGATGGAATTATAAACAGCAAACAGCATAATCAGATGTAGAACAGCTGGTACTCTAATACGGTTACAAAATTAGTAGGTTATGCAAAGATAAGAGATGAAGATTTAGCTTTAGTTACTCATTTGATGATACATCCTATGGATACCTGAAAACATATTCAAAATCAATTGGATAAAATAATTGCTAGATGGTAGAAGGATGAATAATGCTGTGGTAAATGTCAACCGGTCTAATTAGTGGAAGAAAGTACACGGTTTGCTTAAGACTGTTATCTATGTCCTGACTCCCTGATTTGAGAAGAAAGGGTATGCAAAGAAAAGCATGTGTTTCAAAGTTACTCCAAAAACAGAAGAGGTAAAGAAAAGCTCATTCTATGTGTTATGTATTTAATCTGAACTGTAAGTGGCAATATGTGTGGTTTAGTGCTCAATGCAGGCTGGTGAAAGGAAAACCATATTTATTTCTACAATGAAAAGATATTCACTGGTGGTATCTGGAGAGAGCACATCATTCACTGACATAATAGTCACATAGGTAAACAAGATCCAAATAATGGATTACAAGGAAAAATAATGGCCAAGAAGATGAGCAAAAGTACTAAGTAATGAAAATAGAGGCCCAGATGTCTGGAGATCTTATTGCATTGGAAACAAGTCAAAGCAGCATGAAGTTGAATGAAAACTGTCTCAAGGATTCATAAAATGCTGCTGTGCACATTACTTAGGTGTGCTGCACGAGGAGAGGGAATAGTGCCAGGCAAAGATATACGCTAATGGTCTGGAGCAAACTTCCTATAGTTACATGATTACAGCCATGTTTAAAAATGTTCTGCCAGTTGTGGTTGCTTCACTGTGGCTTTGGATAGAAACAGCACCAGAATGCTCCACGCCTCAGTCTTTCATCTTCTTCATATCTTTATGATCTTACACAAATGTAGTTATTCTCCCCATAGAGATTATTTATAACTCCAGTGGTTTTATGTCATCAGTTAAAAACCTCACCTGCGTCTCTGGCATATCTCTCTAGATATTTGGATGTCAAATCGACGCAGTTGGGAGATACCTCTATATTTCATTTCCCCATCTTTTTCATTGTTGCTTTTCGTGCCAAATCACCCATCTAGTGATTTGAAGATCCATTCTTCTGCAGCTCCTATTTCCTGATCACATCAAATATCAACAATTGTCTCTCAAGGATGATAGATGCAGTCTGATCAGATCTCCCTCTCATGGCACCTGTCAAAAATACCTTATTTTCCTCTTTTAAGCCTCTGACTTCTCCTTTGAGTTGATTATTTCAAAGAAAAAAAAAACAAACACAACACCTTAGCAACAGCAAAGTGTATTACGTTTTACGCTGTTGACTACTAGCTCATTCTCCTTGTATGTCTCACTGTGTGCACCCATACTTTCTCCTGATCTATGTCATTTTTGGTCTGCAGATGCTCTCTGGGGTGTCTATTTGTGCAGAACTTGGCACAGGGAGTCCTTGCTGCTGATGTTTCTAAGTTTCAGTGGAAAACAAAACTGCTGTGAACTCAATCAGGAGTAAGGCAGATGGATAAGCAAGGAGAAAAGTACACTGACTCAGTGTTCAATGGATCCTGTATTTCTGGACAAGCCTCAGTACCAAGAGGCACTGAATTTGTCATTCTGTCATTCTAAGGCTTTTTACTTCCTTCTTTGCCATGGTATATAAATGATCATCCCTTGCATGTTTCCAACAACCACTGAAGGTGCACAGGCCCCCATGGCTGTCTGAGCTGTGTGCTGTCAGGAAGCTGCCCTCTCCTCCTGCTCCTGCCTCACCCATGAGAGTCCCTACACTCCTGACAGCTCTTGCCACATACAAGAGGGATTTCTCCTCCCAATACTGAACAGGAGCACAGTGTATGCTGAACATCAGTGATCCACATAGAGGTCTAAAATACTTTTCTCTTGACTGTGCGATCAGAATCTTTCAGTGTATCATAACTGTATATACACTGTCAGATTTAACTTTCTTCTTTCACTAATTGACCACCAGGGTGCTCCCTAATTAAATTTTCTCTCCTATCTATGTATGTTAAAGATGCACACTAAAACATTTTTGTAAGGAATGTCTGCAGAGCACTAGGTTTGTATTTGTTTTCATTTTGCTCTTTTATTCTTTTTTTTCTAATTTTTTCCCTTCTGTTTAGCAAGAAGCAAAGGCAAATGTTCAAACCCAAGCTGCAGATCTTTTTCATTTGTCTATCTAAAATTTACTGTGAAGTTTTAAAAGGGATAATTCTAAATCTAAAGAAGTAATTCTCCCTGATGCTATTCAGAATGTAATTTTGCTGCACATAATTTTAAAAGGTTGCCCTGATGCAAGTGTATTTTAAACATAGAGATGCAAACTAACTCATCTTTTTCTCTCTGATATCTGAACAACCTGAACAAAGTTGATTTTTTTTTACATGTAAACCTACAACAGCTGTCTGATCATTTAATTTGTCCCCCATGATTCATCTGATGGTCTCTCTATGGGAGAACATGTAACTGCTGAGACGTTGTTATACCTCTTGATCTACAAACTCAAAGCACGAAGTCCTCTTGTATTCCTAAAGTGAAAAGCAATGTGGATGTCATTTGTAATGTGGTTCTGAGTCAAAACCTCTTTAGTTGCTGGGGAATTCAGGAAATGTGCTGTGTGCCCTACTCTGCCCAATGAGCTGTAGCATTTTGGAAGCAGATCTCTCTTTTTCTGCATATCATTTTAATCAATTAAAAGGGTTGTCCACCCTATGTTAATCTCCCTGCATCCTTTACTAGATCAAAATACTCCAGCTGATTATCACAGCAGATTAACAGGATGTCAGACAAATGTTAATTTGTATGTTACAAAGTCAGTGCCAGCATTCCTTGAATCTCTAAGGCCCACAAAACGAGAATGAATGTGATTAAGAAAGAAAGAGGCATGGTTATTTTTGCCTTCTCCAGTTGACAGAAAGACATGAAAGAATATCCCCACAGAGACAGTATAGAAATGTCTGCATTTTACTTTTTCACACCACGGCAATACAAAACAAGCATGCAAGCAAACAGACTAAATAACCAAATCTTTTCTCTATTTTCCTAGTACACACAAGATTGTAGTCAGATAAACACCTCCAAAACTTGGACATGAAAGTTTGAATCATGGGATGGAGCAATAATGGCAGTGGCCTTGCAGAGTGCCTTTTTAGCCTATTTAAATCACATCTAATTTGAATAAATTTAGGATGTATCTTTTAAGAAAAAGAAACCACCACCACAGGTAATGGGAGTGAAAAGGGTCTTCTGTCTTTCCAAAGTACATAAAGTACTAAAGTACAAAGTACCACCTGCTTAACTACTAGGTACACCTGAAAACCTCAGAAGACATAATCAAATCTTGGTGCTACTTCATGAGCAATAATTTCAACTCCCCATTATCCCAATTCCCAACTACATTTGTTCAGTTTCTCTCTGCCTGATTATGATGCTGATGGAAACCACTTGAACATGAGCACTCCATGTGAGGACTCCAACTAAAAGACACTTCACATTACCTGCAAGGCAATCTTTCAGAAATCTATGGAGATGGTTTCACACCTGTGCACACCAGCAGTTGCATAAGTTCAATGTCTACTTGTGGTGTCTTTGCATTGTAGAAATTGTGATGAAAACTGAAAGTGTTTAAAAAAAGAACTGCAAAATTATTTCCCATGTGTATCGCATGCCTGAGAGAAGGACTTACGAGGTTTATCAAAGAGAAACAGTGACTTGCTTTTTGTCTACAGTTATCCACAAGGGGAATAGACCACTGATAGCAAACGGGAAGGTTATTAGTTGTTACATGTGCTTGTAAATGAATGAAGCCTAGAAACAAAGTGCCTGTTCTGTCTACCAGTGATGACAACTAATAACTGGTGTGTTCTCTCTCACTGGGAGGCTTAATTCAGACTAAATGTCTTTCTGAAACATATGCCACGGCTAATTCAGAAATGATGGGTTTGAAGCTGAGGAAAGTGCAGTGTTATGACAAAAGATTCTTGACACGTATTAAGCATGGTATCTGACTAGTTCACTGCAATGATTCATTCTTTCTTTTATGTCCCTTACCTGAACACAAGATCTATAGGGCACAGATTTCCCCTTACTACAGCTGCAAGACAAAATCTAACAGAGTGCACTCATGTTTGCACTGGTTATTTTTAACATCAACACAATACACTTTAAATTACTTAATATGAGAGCTGCTCTGAAAGTAATGCCTCCTACTTTATGATGTTGGTCCATGGCATCAGAGGAGGATGTTGGTGGTACAGAAGTAGATGTTGAACCTTCCCACCAATATTCTGTTACTTTTGCTTTCATGTGACAGATAGCAGCAGAGAGGTAATCAGAAAAAATGGTGTCTGACATGGAAGTGTGGATGAAGCAAAGGTGTGTCACTGAATTCCTCTGTGCAAAAAAATGGTACCCACTGACATCCATTGATGTTTTCTGAAAGTTTATGGAGACCAAACAGTGGATGTGAACACAGTGAGGCTGTGAGTGGTCTTCCAGGATCAGGCCAGAGAAGACAATCTGTTTCTTGCAACACAATAAAATCAGGCTTCACTGCTGACTGAAGGCCAAAGAGCACTTTTTCTGTCTTGGCTGGACTGCCCTACAACATCCATTGTATAGTCCAGACTTGGTGTCTTCTGACTTGCAACTCTTTGGGCCAGTGAATGATGGCCTGCATGGGCAACATTTGCCTAGCAATGACATTGTCATAGCATGTGTAAAACAGTGGGCCACCTCCACTGGTGCAGATTTTTATGAGTAAGGCATGCAGGCTTTTTTTCATTGCAGTTGAAAATGCATAGCTAATGGTGGTGACTATGTTGAACAACAGTGTTTTGTAGCTGGGAATTTGTTCTATCAACTACTGTTATTGTGCGCTCTGTATCTGTTGTAGTTTCCATGGAAATAAGTAAGAGGCATTACTTTTGGAGTGATCTATGTAAAAAACATGCATGAAACTTGCTTTCTAACTAAAAGCTATTAATAGCTCAGAATAGAACTCTGCTGCACCAGTATTATAGTGCTTCCAAAACTCTAAAGGAACATAAGCTATGTAAGCATCTCTTACTCTGCCTCACTATTCTCAAACATGTCAATAGCATGTCAGCAAACAGTTCACAGATTTTTGTTACCAGTGTTCAGATGACTTCATGAAGTATAGATCAGGGCTACCCAAGTTGGCTTAGCAGAAGACATGGTTCCATGTTCTCCAGAGAGTAAGACGAAGCTCCTTCCACAATTGCACGACTTCTTCTGATTGCTTTTGGGGAATTTCTTTAGTTCAGTAAACAATAAGGAAAATAATCTTATTCCAAAGTCAACTTTTGTTCTGAATTCAATATCAAATGCTTTCACAAATTGTCTGTCTTTGAATTCAGATAGGCCTTTTTATGTTTTTCAATGATTTTCCTACACCTTTCATTACCCAAGCCAGAAGCTAGGTAGAAAAACATACCATCTATAATTGTATACTCAATAAGACAACACTTCATAGCATGTGATTTGAAAAGTGCAGTAGAATTACAGGTAACATCTATAATATATCACTCAGTAGAGTTTTATATTGTGAAAAGTCACCAAAAAATACAAACTGAAGTTATAATTATCACTCACACGTGGTAGGCTTTGTTTTTCTGGTAAGTGATGCAGGTGCTGGGACGGGGTGAAAGAAGAGGCTTGAGTGGCTTAGAATGATGGATTTCAAAGCAGTCAGGGATGGCTGTGGTAATAGATTTGAGATCACAGACCACAGATTTCAACACAGTAATGCCCTGACAGGCAGTTCCTCCCACCCAGCAGAGATTTCGAGTGAAAAAGACAGTGACCTGTAGTGGAAACAGCTGTGCAGTGGCGGCTTCTGCAGCCTGGGACAAGAGAAGTGGGTGCTGAGCGCCATAGTGTGTGCTTTGTATGATAGGGCTCTAATGGATCTCATTGTTATTTTTTTTCAGATGATCAGCTATTCGGGTCAAAGCTATCTTCTGTAGCTATTTATAGTGGTACAAACTGGAGATTTTAAAAAGCTGTCCATCTCTAGATGCAGCACCACACTTCTCATCATCATGTGAGGGCTGGAGAGGTGCCAGGTGAAAGCAGCATCAAGAATTAAGGTGAGGGTGCGGTCATGGCTGTCTGCTGTGGTCATGACTGTCTGCTGTGAGCAGGGGAGATTTTCATCACTAAGTATCTAACCTATAATTAGGCTGCTTAGTAACAGGCAGGTTGTTAGTGTATTCAGTGTTCTGGGAGGAGGCACTTACAGCTGTTGTGCCAGTCATGATTTTCAAAGGCCGGATCTAGTAGTCACAATAAATGGGCATGCACAACACAGGCCATAGCCCTTGCCAAAGTGCAGAGCAGCACAGAACAGACCCTCTGCATGCTGTGAGGCCAGTAACTTCCTGGGGAGCCACGGCAGAAGCATTTCTCAAGTGTAATCCATTCCAACTTAATAGCAAATCCAAGACCACTTCAGTCAGCTGTCAGAGTTTAATTTACCTTCCCTGCAAAGGTTTGCCCTCGTTTCTGATCTGAACTGAAAGGACCTGATCTGGTCCTTTAAACCATAGGGACTGTTTTCTTATACTTTCTTATTTCAGTTTGGTTACTGGCTCTGCCATAGACTTTCCCATATGACCTTGGGCTATCTATTTAATCCCCTCTTACCTCAATTCATCACTACAAAGAGAAGATTACAATATTGCTCTAACCTCTGTGCTGTGTTGGATTCAAAGACTCCCTGGGCTTTGAACTTTGCTGCATCTTGACATATTTTCTCAAGTGAAAGTACCATTATTTTTGCCATGGTTTGTATAACTATGCTGCAGTAGATTGTTTGTTAGTAGTTTGTTATTCTTTGCATTAAACTTATCAGCAACTTTGCAGCTTCCATGTTATTTATGTTGCAAATTAAGAAACAGAGCAGGCAGCTGCAGCAGGTTTGATTACTTCCATAACTTTTATCCTCCTAGCACACACACAGCACTCACCCTGCTGTCTGCAGAGGCTTCCCATTGTCAACAATCAATATTTTACCAACTTTCTTCACATGATATCTGAGCAGAGTTGCTTGGATTTGGGTTTTGTTGAAGAGCATTCCTTCCAGGGGAGTCAATAGAGAAGCTGCAAGGGATGTAGCCTCCCCATTAATTTCGTATGTGTGGAACTCTTGCTTGCTGCTGTGATCAAGTGGCTAAATAGCCCATCATCATTTTACCTCATCGCATATCAGGATCTTACCCAAAAACTGAGTTCATTTTGGAGATAGCTAGATACATAAACAGAAAGACAGAGAACATGTGGTGAATATCTGGGATCTTCGCCATCACTTCCTTTCTAAAAGTCACACTAAAATTCTTTTTTTTATTTCTCCACCCATGTGGCCTGTAATATAAATTCTTAACAAAATGTCCTCCGAATTTTTTCATCAATCAGATGTGTTAATCAAAGCACAGTTTTATCACAGAGAAAGACTTTTTGTAGAAGATACCATAGCATACAACACTGCAATACTTGGCAATAGTACCATAATACTTTACAAAGTATTATAGACATTTTTATAGGACTTTTACAGGACTTTCACTGAGTCACTGACAGGACTCTGTAAGGATCTGAGTGATATTCCACATTTTGTTAGGCTATTTTACAGAGCTGGAAAACCAGACCAGGTTAAGCATACACAAGCCCTGGACCATTGAATTCTACAGTACCAAGAGGGTACTGGGGTTTTCTTTAGCCTGAATGATGACTAGACGACATGTCCTGACTGCTCACCCCTAGGTGGCACTGCCTGGCAGCCTGGCTTCAGCTCATTGCCAGATACTTAGATGTCGTATCCAATATCTCTAGTTCTCTCAAGATTGGATGGAGAATAGGACAAGAAGATGAGGGCATTGAATTTTTGCCAGTCTTGGTGCAGTGGCAAATATTTCCTCATCTGAAACTTGCAAATAAAAAAGCAGATAAGTCATCAGCCAAAGTGTTACAAAGCGGGAGGTCTTATATGTGTATATTTAGATAGTGCCTATTTACTCATGCACGCAGCAGACATTTCATCTGGCAGAGCTCCCTGCTGTTCAAGCCAGTGTCCTGGAGGCATCAAGATGGGAAGAAGCATTGTTATGAACTCATCATCCATTTGATTTTCCTGTGGTCTTGGGGAACAATGGCTGATGCGACATATTTTTCCAAATTAACTACCTTTCCCTTTATAACTCATCATGCGACAGCTTATGGTTTGCTTTTATATATCCATTGCTTTAAATAATTTATCAAATTTTAAGGTTATTCTGTATTGCAGGTTAGAAAATTTGTGTGAGACTCCTGATAGCAAAGTGCCATCCGAATATTTGAGTGGTTTGGATTAGTTCTACCTGGATATGTTACTTATGAAATGGACATAGTTATTCAAACCTATGTGAATAGAAACACAAAGCTTCTGATTTTAGTTCAACAGTATTTCCAGGTTAGTTTATTCTTCTTTTTAAAAGTTTATGTAGTTATTTTATTTATAATTGCCTGTATATTTACACAGAAATCATGAGCAGGGGAGGAAAATGCCATTTTTAAGGGCAAACATCAGCTACTGCCCAACTATCAGTAGCGTCTGTCACAATCCTTTCCTAGTTTGTTCCTAGGTTCTCTTTTGAGCTCACTGAACACAGTGAGAGTAACTTGTAGTTACACATGGCTGCAGCTGCTGTACAGAAACACCCTTTGCATCTTGTGGAGCTGGTCAGATGTCCTTCTTTGTGGTTGGATATCACCTTAGACCCACTGTGTTCATGCTTTAAAAACAAGAGCTGTGATGTTTCTCCACAATTACCAGGCTGTACCTCGTAATGCTCACTCGGCTCGCTCTGTCAGCAATATGTACTTCTCCATGCCTCAGCCCACCACAATCTACTCCAAAATATGAAGTTCACTCCAATAGCACAGGAATGGTCTTCTGGAATTTTAAGGGGCTTCTCCTGTCGCTTTTCTATTACCAAGATTTGTAAAAGATTGCATGTACCTGGTTAGACCAGAGGGGAACCAGCGCTCCTCCTGAAGTTCAGAAGAAGCCCATGCTTGTAGACAAAAAAAAAAAAAAACACAAACTAATAGTTAGTGGGAAAAAATAAATACTGTCAAAAGTGTTCTGTTGTCAAATTTTAAAAATCCAAATCTGCATTTAAATAAATTTACAGTCTTTCTTTGTGCGGAACCCTCTGGTTTTAATTCAGTTCAGAGCTCAGAGATGATGCTGAGCGTTCCTGTGATGAGAAACAGCTAGAAAAGAGTCTGTGTTGGTAAAATAAACTAGCAGCTTATTTTTTCACATCTGCCAAAATACAGCTTCATTCCTTGTCTATTAACCTATCTGGTAAACTTTCATACTTGATAATCTTTGTCAATCTTTTCTATTGAAGTTCAGTGTGATACTAAATATAGACTTGTAACACTTGGATATGGTCTGTAGTTCTTTGATAATCCTCTTTGGCACTGAACTGCAAGTCAAAAGATTATGAGGCTTAGTAAGTAAAGCAGCAGCCTTTCACCTGCCATTCAGATTGCTGTCTTAGTTTAACCTTGCCTTACGTGAGTGTCTAAGAAGACATGAAAATGATCTGAAGTCTGAAAATTCAGTATAATACTCAAAACAAAGCACTTAAGATCTAAAATAATAGATACATAGCATTCACACAGGCACTTAGATGCTACAGATACTCCTTCAAAGGAAATTATATTATCTGTGCCTGTCAAAGATATGCTTTAAGTCCACATGTTTGCAGGTTCTGAATACCAGCTACTCAGAATCTTCTAGCCCAAAGTCATGCAGTGATGCTTGTCCACCTCTGTGGTATACCCTGAGGATTCTCAAAAGTCAATATACCACATGCTGCCATCCCAGGCTTAGGATCAGACGTCCTCTTGATTACAGTGACAGAAGCATCTAAGGCTTTGTGAACCCAAATCCCAGTGCCTTAAACTGCATCTGGACTGAATAACATGTGTGTGATGTGGCTTTGGGGCAGTGATGCCTGCCCACGGGACCATACACTGAATTCCTCTTTGATTCTGTCCACTGGAAAGGAAAAAAATGATGATTGCCAACACCTGCAGTTCTAACCTACATAATGAGCATCACTAGCTGCTATGCTCACAGGTGAAATAAACACAATAGAAGCAATGGGTCCATGGTCCAGCAGCCCTGTCCTCAAGTGCACATGCAGTCAACAAATTAAGCAGCACTGTAACAGATTGAAATTTATTAAAATATGTTAGAAAGAGTGGAAGGGGAGTGGCATTTACATGGCATAATAGTGATAGGACAAGGGGGAACAACTTTAAACTTACAGAGGGAAGATTTAGATTAGATGTTAGGAAGAAATTATTTACTCAGAGCATGGTAAGGCAGTGGAACAGTTTGCCCAGGGAGTTTGCCTTGAAGATATTCGGAGCCAGGTTGGATGGGATCCCAGGTAGCCTGATCTGATGGGCGGCAATGCTGCCTAAGACAGGAGGTTGGAACTGGATGATCATTAAAGTCACTTCCATCCTAAGCCATTCTATGATTCTATGATACCTATCCTGCCTACTAGTACAGAAGATGAGTGGCATATTTTGCCTTCACTTAAGTCCATGGCGCTTCTGAAGCAGAATAAACTTGAATACAGTTTTGTTCAGCTTCTCTTCCACTTTCAAAATTAAATTTACCTTCTGAATAAGACAGAACATAATGTGTGAATTAGGTGAGACTTTGATGAAATAATTTTGTAATTTATTTATTTAAAATTGTACTGGCTTGAAAACACAGCATACAAATTCTTGGCAAGAGATATTTCACTAATTTGAGTGTTTGTTGAGCTTGTGCTTAATAATGTCCTGTTAGTCACAGACATGCTGGTTGATGAGAGCAAACATTTCTCTACTTTTTCTCTATTCATTGCTGGAAAACCAAAAGCTGGACAAAAAAAAAAAAAAAAAATGACAAAGCATTTAAGTCTTCTGTTCCACAGGAACCTCCGAGCCCTCTAAACTCACTTCAAGAACATCTAGAGGTCAGAAGCAGCAGGTCAATAAGCAAGTCCCCAGCTGCACTTCAGCTTATGCAGCTCAGGTGATGCTATCCCCATCAGCTCTTCTTGCCGAGGGCCAGCAGGCTGTCTTCTTCACAGGTATTGCAGTTGCTAATCCCAGTGTGTCTGAGGGCTTTGCAAGTAGCTTGACCTCTGTGCAGAGGATTACTGCAACAGTTCTCTTTAAAAGAAGAAAAGAAATAGAGAAAAAAATTGAATTCAATGGAGTTTTTAAGAAGTAATGATAAGCAATGCAGCAAGATACTGTTGAGAGGCACTTAGGACTTACAGTTAGCTTTGCGACTAGACATGCAGTAATCCCAAAATGAAGCATCTGATAGAATTATTCCCTAATAGATGACATTTAATAGCTCATTTCTTTCTGGCATCTGCAGAAAGCTTATGGGGATATCAGCTATTTAATGGAATTGCTGACAGTGATCAAAAATAAAAAGACAGGCAGAGAACCAGAGAAAAATTTTCCGCAGTTTTGTGCCGTGTTTTAGAGAATACAAAAGTGCAGAGATGATTTCACATATTCTTTTAGTATCCATCCTTGTTCCAAGGACAAAACTGGGCTCAGGGGGTATTTCAGAAAGCAGTGGTTGACCCAGGCCCAGGCCAACAGTATGCTGAGGGCCAGTACAGGCATGAGTGGCCTCATGTCACTGTTGGCCGATTTACTAAAGTAGATGTGGCCTCAGTGTTGGTTCCCTTCTTTTAACAGAAGAACATAAGGGAGAGACCTGGTGCTGAGTTTACCGCAATGAAATGGAAGGAAGCTCTTCTCAGTGACAGAGAACGGGACAAATTTCAATTTGCCTGATGTTATGTTACTTTCACTGCCTGCCTTTTTCTATTATTATGAAATTTGTATGTGACAAGAGGAAGAAATTTTTGCCAGTAATAGGATTCGGCAAGCTTGAATGCATGGCCTTATATCCTCTACTTGGACGTCAAAGCCCCCTTCCTTATCACCACCACCACTTTCTCCCCAGATTCATGTCCTACAATGTCACTGGAAGTTCTTTCACACAATTTAAAAAGTTCTCCTCCATCATAGATAATTCCCTGATCTGTTTTACTTGGACGATCAGGAAATAGCCAGAAATAATTATGAAGAGTCTGTTTTTATAAATTGCTTGATAGCTTCACCTAGAATACAGGTCTTCATGTTCATAACTTTTTGTCCTATATTGCAGAACTTAGAGTTGCAATAAGAATGTTGATCCTGCTCTGAAACAAATATCTTTTGAGATATCACCCATGTTAATCCAGATTGCTTATTTTCATTCATAAATTGAAGAACAAGTTTGTTTTAAAAATCTTGAAAGTTCTTACTCTTAAAGTGTAAAGAATTTGGCAAATCAGCTTTAACAATCAGATCACACTTGCGGAAATTTTATCAGTATCAATCTGAGTGTTTTCCAGCAGATAGTCTTAATTGCTTATTACATGTTGCTGAGTGCACCAGGTCACTGTGCTCACCAGCTGCATGGTAAAGGCAGCATGGTAGATGAAAACAGACTTTCATGTGCTGGTCAATGAATATTTTTGAGTATTAATTTCTAAGACCTATGGGATTAGGAGGGTAGCCTCCATATTTTTCCAAAGGCAAATATGTGTGTGTTCTCCAGGATTTGAAATGGATTACTTCATGAAGAGTCATTGTCCCATTGAGAGAGGTACACGTATTTGAAGAATTTTTTTGCCTCCACTGATTTGCTTTTAAATTACTGCATCAATACACATTTCAAGATCTCAAATCTTTCTTTGTGCAAAATGTTTATAGGCGTGCGTGAGCATCTATAAATACTCACATGCCAAAGATATTCAGTATGTGTCTAAAAGTGCAGATCAGCACTTGAGAAAATTCTATTTGTCTCTCATGAAAGAAGAATTTATTTTTTTGATAAATATCTAAAATATTTTTTGGTGCTTTCATAGCAAGAGTCAGAGAATCAGTAATTTGCTGGTGACTATTTTGAATGGCTATTTGTTCACAGCTATTTATACTCTTTTGCTAAACAGAGCTCAGCAACCAAGAGTCCCACCGCTGTATTATGCTGCGGTCTCTCTTACAGAAGGAGCCAAATTTCAGTTTGCATCGTAACACTCCCGCCAGCTAGGATTGCTTCACTCGTTGTGTAACCCTATAATCTGCAGCCAAGACATCGGACTGTGCTGGCTCCTGCTCAGTAGAGCTTTGCCTGTTTCAGCTGTAATCCGGAAACACGTTGCAGACGGATGATTTGCAGTGCCAGGTCACTGAGGGATCTCTCATTTTTCCTTACCTTGAACAGTCATTAGATTAATTAGAGAGAACACCGTCCTCTTCTCACAGTGCACAACCACAGCAGCGGGTTGGAACTAGATGATCTTTCAGGTCCCTTGCAACCCAAACCATTTGTGATTCCTCCAAAATGAAGATGTGCTGTGGTAACTGCAGCAATTGTAGCAAGGTGTTGTCCACAAAAACATTTCTCCAGAACAGAACGATCCCCCACGGCATCATCTCTTTAAACAACCTCTCTGTCTCACGTGGCTATAGACAAATGAATATAGCTGAAACTTCCTGGTAAATGTCTACAATTAAACATGGAAAGGGTTCAGTTCACTACAGTGACACTGAAAAAAAGAGGTCCCCATCTGCTGATTGCTCAGGTGTCCAAGCACTGCCCAGGGTGCAGCAGAAGGTTGACAATTCTGATTTCTTTCTGTTGTTTCCCACCTTATAGCAGGTACAAGACACAACTCTTTGCAAGTCAGGGGTTGCCATTCTGATTGCTCATGCAAGTGCTCTAGACTGCATGGACGATTAAACATTTAGAAAAATAAGGCCCACTACATCAGTCACCTCATACCACTAGAGGTGTTGCACCTAATAGATGGTTTAGGGTGTTGCATCACCTGGAGGGAAGTGTGAGCACTGGGCAGCCACTGAAAACCAATACAGAGCTCCAAATGCTTTCAGCATCAAAAACTTCAGAAAGACCGGAGCTATAAATGCATAAAGATGTTGTATTACTACAGTTATTAAAATTAAAAAAGTTACTTTGAAACACAAAGGAAAATAAATTTTAGTGGATGAAAAAGAATTGTTCTTTTCTGAAAGCATTAGGCATGACTGTAATACTTATACTCGTAACAGCAACGTATTTATGGAAATACAAAGTAGAAAGTAAGGCCAGTCCTGCTTCCTTGATCTGAACTCGGACACTGAGGTCAGTGTCAGTCATGGGGGATGCCTGGAAGGGGAACCAACAACAGCACTCAGACAGGTCCCAGTTCTGTAGTGAGTTATTCTCAGCCATCGAGATCTCTTGCAGACTGCTGGACCTTCCCCCCACCAAAGTTTTAACCGAAATGTGATAAGGTATCCTGGCTTTCTGGGGCAGTTATAAACACTTAATTGGGAATAGTACCGGTCTTGAGACATCCCTATATGCTCCATGAGGCTTTGACTCACCAAGGATGCATTTACATGAAGGAAGGATATGATTTTTCTCTGCAAAAAGTGAATGAGGATAAACGCACAAAGAGAAAAGGAAAAGTCTGCGGTCTGGTTGAAGTTAACTGCTCAACTACATGATGAAATCCGGGGCAAGAGAAATAAAAAGAATAAAAATAAATCTTTGAGATAACTTCCATGTTAGTCTGTGACTGAGGCTTTCAGATCCATCAAGAGTTTTAATCATCGTACAGAAGGCTGACATTTATAGATGTGAAATAATTGTTCATGGCTGAGTAAAGAAGTAAACTGATTATGATCCAGATTGATTTGGGGCTGGGAATGTTTATGAATGCACATATTATGGGTATTCAGAAGGCTCGACATAATTCTTTTTTCTTTAACAAATAGCCGATCTTGAGCAGAAGGAGCTTTAAAAAGCCAACAGAAATAAGTCTTGATAAGTCTTCTACTGGATCATTTTTGAAAAATAGGTTTACCAGCAGATGTTCCTCAGTCTTAGTATTTAATACCAAACAGAAGTGTTGAGCAGCAAATATTTGCATGAAGGTATTAGTTGCAGCTGTTTAAATATAATAGAGAGTACACAGTCAAAATAGTGATGCTCTGTTATCCAAATATTGCTGTTTTCAGAAGGAATAGTATTCACAACTGTGTACTACGCAATGTGTCTAAAACAGCCCTGAATATCTTCACCAGGCACTCTGAGCAGCAGCACGTGAAGTTGCAGAGCAACCAGGCAGTGTAGGCATACTGCGTGGTGCACATACTGCACAAGTAATATGGAGTATAAAAAACGTTATAAAAATACTTGCCAAAATTTTTTCTGAGCCATGTTCTCCAGCATGTGATTTTCCATACCTTAAGACATAAGAATGCCTGAACAGGTTTCAGACAAGGATTGTCCAACTTAAGCTTCCTGAGCAAGACATGGCATTTGCATCTTGATGCTGTGAAGGCTTTATAGACTTTATTTTTACCTTTTTTCTTTCTAATCTGCTTTTAAACTTGTTTGTATTTTAACATCTAAAGCATTTTTTGGCAATGAGTTTATTTTATTTCCAGCATGACAAAGCTTGATTTGTTTTACTTTGAGCTTGTTACAGAATAATGCTTTATGAGCCGCAGTTAAAGTTCATCTTGCTTGATCTGATCACTACTCTGGCTGCTGTTCATATCTTCTCTGTACATTATTGGAGAAACAACCAAAACCGCATGCAGTACCTAGAATGTTGGAACATCATCGAGTATGTCTTGCAAAAATGATGCCCAAAGGATAGCTCTAGACCTTGCCTGATAATCTTCTGTTTTGATTTTGAATCATATAGAGATGACAGCTTCATAAAAATGCCCACAATATCCAGGATCCTTTTTTTGACTAAGTAGTAGTTTAATGTCAGGGTTATTTTTTTCAAGTGCATTTCTTTGCAGATGTCAACACTTGTTCAGTATCACAACACAGTTCTGTAGGTCTTTGTGATCAGTTTTGTTTTTTAACTTGTCAGAATGATTTTGTGAAATCAGAAAATATCACTTTATGTAACCACTTTTACATAAAGCTCATTGATGAATACAACCAACAGTGCAAGTCCCACTGCATGCCTCTCAGTAATGATCTTTTTTTCCTCTTCTTTCTTACGTCGCAGAGGACCTTCCCCCCTATTCCACAGAGCTTCTTGTCTAAGAGCTTTCAAAAGGTGTATTATGAAAAGCATTCCTGAAATCCAAGCATATTAAATAAACTGGCTTAATGAGAAGGCAATGTTTAATGAGTCCTCTATGGGCTGAAACAGGCTTGAGAGCCATTACTCTGTCCTGCAAAACCTGTGTTCATCCTTTCCTATGAAATCACATTTCCTCATTTATACTCCTAGTTATTTATTATAGTTTCTACTAATCTCCCCAGTATGAAAGAGTCTGTAGTCTACAGACTAGTCTTTCTAGTCTGTAGCTTCCCCAGAAGTCCTTATTAGAAGCAGGCATTATATTTGCTATCTTCCTTTCCTCCTTCACTGAGGCCAATTTAAGTGACAGGTTATACACCACGACTGAGAGCACAACCTTTTTATATCAGAATTATCAAAGACCTGTTGGGAAAATGCTGTCAGCACTGACAATGTTCTATTGATTTTTCTTTAAATTGTCCTAAAATGTTTTTTTCTGACAGCTCTACTGTGACAGTTTCCTGACTCTGCCTCCTGTAGAGAAGGGCTCAGGGGTAAGAGCTGAGCCAGGCTTTGCCCCATTGACAAGAGATACAAATATTACATTTACCTTTTCCGCGACATCTTTGCCTTCTTCGAACAATCCTTTTACTCATGAAATATCTTTTGGTCCTGCAAGCTTTCTAACAGACATGCCATTTCTGATATGAATGGAAAAGATTTGTTACTAACATCCATATCTTCAACTAACTGGTTCTCCAAATAATTCTGGCCTCTCTTGCAATAGCATTACACTCAGTATGCTGGAGTATAGGATTTTTCCAGTTTCCTAGTTTGGAGTTTGTTTCATCACTTGAAGGGGTGTCTCTTTATTCCCAGAACATTTTTCTCTGCCACCTGACCATGCCGTCTTTCTTGACCTTTTAAAGTTCGTTTGGACAAGACTTACTAATTTTAATAATGTGACTGATTGTGACATAAGAAGGCAATCAAAGATGACAGGAGAAAGAGGAAGTGAGAGATAATATATAATTGCATATTGTAGCAATCTAATATGGTTCTAGTGTATGTGGGGAGCTGGGATCTGGGGGAAAGTCTCAGAGACAGTATGAAAAAAAAGCTACTAGGAGCATGGGATCTTTAAGAGGATTCTTTTCAGAATGGAAGAAGGTAGACAGCAAGGAATTCAAGAAGGTAATTATTTGTTGCTGTCTTCAAGCATTTTATCCAGGTTTATCCATTAGAAAGCATGTCATAAGGCAAAAAAAACAACATTTGAATGTGCTCAATTTCTGTCCCAAAAATTAGAAATTACTGAAGCATAGTTGGAAGTAATGAGTGTTTCATTTCTTGGATTGTTGCTGAAGAGCCTGACTGAGAAGATTTCCCTGAGCAAGATACTGGTTATCTGGTGGAGGATAAGAGCTTCCAGTAGGAGGCTTTGAAGAGAAGCATTGTGGAAAGACAGGGAGCATGCAGTCTTCATGGTCTTGAACATGGGAAGAAAGTACATGTTTGCAAGAGAAAGAGCTGAAAAAGAGAAGAGCTGTATACAGATGTGAAATTGCAGTGGATATTAAAGGCCTCTTATTTAAGAGATGTGTAAAGCTCTCCTTTTGTGCAGTTCACAGGCAAAGGCAGGGCAGTTATTTCCTCAACAGATGTATTATATATAATTCTTATATTCAAATTATTATAGATAATATAAAAAAGTTAAATACTAACCTCTAAGTTTTTTGATCTTCCTAATATTATAACATTCTGTAAATTTCATGTCTATAGCAAAAAACTAAAGACATGCCAATATCTTTTTCCATGTTACTAACACTTCACTTAATGCAGTAAAACCAATTTAATGCTGAAGTGTAAGTGCCCTGATGCGTTTTCATTTTTAGGTATGTTTTTATCTAAAGAAAATTTATTCTAGACAGAAAAAACTTGTTTTACCAACATCCACTTAAGAACGTGAGCAGGCAGTTTCTAAAAGCTTGATAAAAATGGTATAACTTATGCACATAACTCAGACAATATTTTTATTATGACAAAACAGTTATCCATACTCCCTACAGATTTTAGCCTCATCTTGAGATGTTTTTGAATCTGGGAACTTCTACTGAAGCTTTGGTGCACAATTCACTTCAGAATCAATGGGTTTAAATAAGCAGTGGAGTTTGGATAACATTACTGTAAGGAAATAGATGTAGGAAGCTGGCTATTAACACCACCATCTTCTCTTACAGTAATGAGATGGTGGCTGATAGAAGGAACATTTTTTGTCAAAAAAACAGCTCTTTAGAATACTTGCTATGATTTTAGCCCAATCTCTGATCTTAAGATAGAGGGAGCCTGTTACATTTCTTTACGTAATTTCTGCTGCCATGCAACCACTTTCAGAGGAAAAACTGATGTTATAATTTTTTCGTTAATAAAGGAGTAAAGGATTGACACAATAAAAATCTAGTTGTAATTTTCCACTGTACCATAGCTAGCACTCACTGGATTTCCATGTGCTACTTCTTTTTGTCTGAAGACGGCACATAATATTTCATTTGATTCCGAAACCTATCAGATGGGAAGGAATTTTTTACGGATTAGTATTTTGATTAGTATTTTACGCAGCTATAAAATGCATGAAAATAAAATAGGGGGAAAAAAAGTGCTAGATCAAGTACTCCAGATATGATGCAAACATCACAGACGCCTTGTTTTTGATTCAGAATTCAGAATGAAATATTATCCTGTTAAAATAAGCACTTCTGTCCCAGGCTCAGTTGAGGTATGTCTTCAGTGAACAACTGTGACATAAATCATTAATGACAGCAAATGAGATACATCAGAGAAAGTTTTTGTCCAGATTGCATTATATAAATCCATTTTTGATGAAGGACATCATCAGCATCAGGCTGAGAGGAAGAGACATAATCCACCTGTGAGCAAGAGCTGCAGGGACATCACTGGGAAATGGAATCCAATGGCTTCCTTTACTGCAGCCACTCATATGGGACAAATATCAAAAACTTCTCATCTCTGTCTTCCTCAGCTACATACTAAAGGCAACAAACTTTCCCTAGAAATACTATTAAGATTGGGAAATTAAAATGTTGAGGTATCCTGATACTTTCCCAATAGGCCATGTAAGTGCATAAGAGAGACATTATGCAACAGCATGTTTTTATGCAGAGAAAAAGCTTTACTCGAATTTCATTTCACCTGAAACAATTCTGTTATTGTTGAAAGTTCTGTAATGCAATGTTTGGTAGGTATAAATAATTAAAGAGTCGTATGTTCACATGAAAGGAAAAGCAGAGCTCTTCCTGCTCCTTTGCTATACTTTGTACATGAGCAACATGAATGCTTTGTCTTTGACAGAATCAAACTGCAGAAGAATGCAGAGGGTAAATTTAGTCTTAACTTGATGATTTCCAACAACGTAACGTTGATACTTAAGGTAAGTACTTACAGTAAGGTAAGCATCACAGCTTGATAATTTTTATTTGGTAATAAAAAAAATTGTTACTCTTGAATTCAGCCCACAGCATAATAATTAAAAAAATGCAGACAACAAAAACTATACCTGACATTTCGAGTACAACGTAGGGGAAAAAGTAGGAAGAACCAAAAAGAAGTGCATGGTTTATCAGCAGAAGGGTTGTGCTCTGACTGTGTGACCAGCTGTAAGGATGCAGTCCCTTTTGAAAGGGCGTGGGTCAGCTTGTCCTAAATGACAGGGTATGCTGGCTGTTACCACCCTGTTCCCTGTTTGCACTGACTGCTCACTGGCTGTCTTTAGAAACGAGCTCATTATGGGCAGCTCACACCTCTGGGCTCTGCAAGGACAGGAACTGGATGATCTTTAAGGTCCCCTCCAACTTAAGCCATTCTATGACTTCTCCCAGCACTGTGCTTTGTTCTGTGATGCACGTCTGCACACCCTCACATCTCAGCCCAGAGCATACAAGACATGTAGTGGATGTTTTCATGCTGGCTGCATGTTTTAAAGACATACGAAATATCTGCATTTCAGGTATTACCTAGAACATAATGTTAATTAGAATGCATAGCTGATTGCAAGCAGTTTGGGAAGCTGTAGTAGGACACCCAGCACACCATAGTGGAACTCTGGTTCACCTGACCAGATGACAAGCAAAACACATCCTGTACACTGCATCCCAGCAAAGAGATATGGGGCCAAGCAATGTGCAGGTAGCATCTCCAAATATCCTAAATAGCCTAAGATAGAGAATGAGGATTTATTACTTCCATGTGCATTGGTTGGAATTTCTCCAGGTCATAGGAAAAGTGCTTTATGCCTTGCAGCTGGCTGTGGCACTGTGGTCTAGCATGAGAACCTCACCAAAAATACTGCACAGGACCTCATGAAGAGTAGTCTGGTGTCAGAGCCGCATTCAGCCTCACCAAAATCATCTCGGGATTTTGTGGGTTGGGAAGCTGAGCCCTATGGAAAGTTAATGAACTTCAGCTCTTAAGTTGATTACGTACTACTGTCCTTCTCTGTAGAGAACAGATTGCTCAGTATGGTCCTCTGTATTTGTTCTGTTTACTGGCATGCATTACAAACTCATATCATAATTGAGGAGATCTACTTTTATTGTTAAAATATATCTGAAAATAATCTGTGCTAAATGTGATGCAAGGACAGAGCTATTCTGATTTTACTGTGTTTGTCTTAATCAGACTGTTTCATAGGGAAAATATTACATTTGGTAACTGTCAGGGGACAAGATTCCTGTATATATACATCTATAACACATCTAACTCATAACCATGCAGCTAATATGTACCTGGTACGTAGTGGGTAAAATTTATGCACCTAGCTCTTTGCAATACTAATTGCTCTGTTGTAGGCTGCAAGGTAAATCCTTTGTGCATCAGAATGAAAATAGCTTTCTCTCTAAGTTCCAATCAATCGAACATGAGATTAAATATACGCAGAGAAAAATGCTTTCTTGATAGTATGGAGCTAAAATGTAACTTCAAGTCTCAGCTCAAGGAGAAGGTAATGTGGAACAACCTGTCCCAGAGGGAGCCCTGTGAGGCATGCTGCTTCTTGGAAGTGCTTGGAAGCACTTCAATGTCTGAAGCTCCCACAATGCCAGTAGAACACATCCACACAAAACTGACAGACAGCCCCTGCCTTAATTCTTGCTATCTTCATTTCTAGCCTGGCATACGTGGTTAAAGCAAAAGTCTGTCTTCTCTAAGGTAGCATGAACAATTTGGGAGGCATTCTGTGTGGGGTCAGAGTGATAAGTAAGTATCTTTAACATCAATTTCTGGTTGGCCCTTGAGAGAGACCCTCAGAAATGGAGAATAAGCATTATCTCCCTTTGTATCCCCAAATAAGATAGACTGGATAAATGGATAGACTTCAATTTGCAGAAAGTCTCATGTATTCATAACCTTCTCAAGAAAGCACTGATAAAGAAAACTGCTGCTCAAACAGCAAAACCAAGGTGAGAGAAATCAGAATCACAGAATTACAGGAGTTGGAAGGGGCCTCAAGAGGTCATTGAGTCCAAAACAATTAGACATATTTTATTTGGTACCTCTGGGGACCTTTTCTCTCTCACATCATATCCACACACACAGGTACAGCAAGAGGGACAGTAAACACAGTAAATTTAAAAAGATAGACTCCTCTTTTCTAAATTCCTTTTATTTCTGCAGTATGCTATAGTGATCCATGTCAACATTAAAGCCAAAGTCCACATTTTAAATTTTGATTTTAGCATGTGAAAGGGATGGAAATTCTAAAGAGATCTGTTTAGAGTTTTGTTTTTCTTTTTCCTTTTTTCTTTCTTTGCTTTTGGTGAAGGAAGTCAAAGAAGAACATTTTGAGATGATTCAAAATTCACTGCCCTGCATGAGGAGTTACAGCAAGTCAATTAAAAGAATCTGTTAAAAATAGCTTTCCCTTGATAAAGGAGAGACTTCTCTCATTAGGACACATAGCTACATTCTCTAACCTTAGAAGGAAACAGCATTATCAGCTAAACTGCCCCAGTTTACTTTCTTTCGTCTAATTCTGTAACATCCACATGTCTTGCATGCGAACCAGCCATGGTAGGTTCTGTGGAGCATTTTACCAGCAATTGTTATGGGATCTGATGAGGATGGAGGTGAAGAAACGTATTCTAACTCAGGGGAAAATGAGCATGCCATACAATTTCGGAAAAAAAGCTTCTTCTGTCTTAGGTTAGAAATCAAAACAGAGGATAACTGCAGAGGGAAGGGAGATAGACCTCCTCTAGCAGTGAAAGTAGAAGTCAGTGATTTGTGTGAAGCAATGTGGTTGCATGGATACTTGGTGTGCAGTATCTCTTGAGAGCATCCCTTGAGTGATGACTCCAAAGCGGTGGCCTGAAGGCTTTCTAGAGCAGGAGCCTTATGTTCAGAATGATTCCAAAATGGACAAATGAGGCAGGGATGCGGGCATACAGGTCTGCAAGCATCCTTGCTTTATCAGATCTGTCAGCTCTGTATCCAGTGCCCCAGGGAAGCTGCCCAGCAGATTCTTCTGCTGCAGTTTCCTTCACACTGAGAGAAGCTCTCAGCCGTACTGCTGCAGTCTGGGCTGAGCTTTCTGAAGCTGTTCTGTGTATTTTGTCACAGTAAAATCTCCTAGTGGATTGATTAATTTTCCAGTGAACCCATCACAGTGCAATGTTAGTGCTCATTGGAGCTACTGAAAGTTAGAATGCATGGGATAAGTGCTTGTTAATATGTGCAATTTGATTTTGCATTGAATGACGCAAAAGGAAATGCCCCATTTCTGAATGAGATTAATATAGAAATTTTGAAGTTTTTATTTTGACGTTATGGAATATTGACCTGAATCCTCATTAAGCCATGACACTATTTAATGAGATTTGTAGTTAAAAGCACACCAAGATGCCATTCTCTGGGATGTCTGTGAGCTGGGCTCCTTTGTTAGACTATATATTCTGTAATACAGCATGCACATGCAGGAAATTCAGAGATAGAATAATGCTCAGCTGACACTAGGGAGACTATTTCAGTTCTGTTTTCTGAATAGAACTTTTATTTCTGTGTGCAGATATTTCTCTTAAACCCGAAGCTGCACATTGTCTTCACATTTTAGCTTGGACAGAAATGTAAGAGCTCTCTTATGCTAGCATCTCCAGTACTGAAACTTTTCAATGGTGAGGGAAGTTTAAAAGGTACAATTTGCAGGGAAACATATGACATGTAAGATTTCTGATGGAGTTTAGGGTGTTGTGGAAGCTTCGGTATTTATTCTTTAAAGATTTCCAGACTAAGAATCTTCTGCATGCAAGTACCTTGGAAAGAGCTTGTGAGGATTCTGTGCTCAGATTTTAGTTTCCAGAGGATATTTGCACCTAATTGTCTTGCCAGCAGCAGAAGATATCTGGGTGGCTCTGCCGCATGGCAGCTCACTCAGTAGCTCACTAAGAAGCCTATAACAAATGATTTCCAGGGCTTTCCTTCTGCAGGAAAGCCTTTCCTTCCTTTCCGTCAGCAGTTTGCAAACAGATTTTCAGACACAATTAAAATGTTTTATTTCCCCACAGTCCTGAGAATAATAAATTGAAGAAACCCTGCTCTTAATATTTCTCTCCATCAGAAATTCTTCATATTCCTCAGGGCTGAAACTGAAATCTTTGCCTCAGACTCAGTCCTCCATTTCCTTGGAAATTTTTACCCATGATTAGGCATAACCAATAATTTAATGCAGAAACTAAGGCACCACTGTTCTGTCACTTTTCTGTACCCATTCTCAGTAGTGCAACATAACAAAAAGTTGTGGGTAGAAAGAAAAGGCTCCTAGTCTTTTCAGACATTCAGATTCTTCCTTGACATTCAAACCCACTAATTAAATATATTAAACATCTACCAATTGAAAGGTAGGATAGATTTGTTTGTTTGTTTGTTTGTAGAAATTATCTTTTAATAAACAATGGTCCAATGGTAGTTAGTATGAAAATTAACAATGGCAGTTAATAAATAATGTAGCATAACTGCCTAATTGGGATCACAGTAGTCTGATTTTGACTCAGCCATGTGACATTTCCACCCAAGCAATAGTATGGTTTACTAAGCACTCCCCAGATTTCTTTTTCTTGGAGCAACTCTGCTTATAACAAAACTGTCTTCTTTCCAAGAGCTGCAATCTGTATGAAAAGCAGCCATTCATTTACAGTCTAGGACCTGATTCCTTTTCTTTTCAAATATTCTTCTTTATCCTCTCTTAGACATTGATAGCGCATTGAAGTTAGAAAATGAATGACTATCAGCTGTCAATTATTTAAGTCCTTCCTTCCTTCCTTTGTTTTTCTTTCTTTCTTTCTTTCTTTCTTTCTTTCTTTCTTTCTTTCTTTCTTTCTTTCTTTCTTTCTTTCTTTCTTTCTTTCTTTCTTTCTTTCTTTCTTTCTTTCTTTCTTCCTTCCTTCCTTCCTTCCTTCCTTCCTTCCTTCCTTCCTTCCTTCCTTCCTTCCTTCCTTCCTTCCTTCCTTCCTTCCTTCCTTCCTTCCTTCCTTCCTTCCTTCCTTTCATGCACTAAATCTGACAGGAAGATTGGGAAAATGGCCTTGGGTTTTGGTACGTTATAGCCTTAAGATAGTCAAATGAAAATAGGTAAAGAAATTTGCCAACTGCATAGTCAAAATTAAATAGATGTTAATGTATTAGGAGCACAGAAAGATGGGATACAGCCATATAAAATTATTGCCTATGTACACACTTAGCTATAAACAATTAACTATACAGTATAAGAATTTGGAAGGAGACCTTGAGAAGTCTAGGAACCCTAAAGTAAGAATGTATGAGTAAGTAAGAAAACAGGAAAGCTATGTTGAAATACAGGTGGAAAAACATCAGTAGAGTACCATGTCTAGAATGAGTGTCTGTCTGCAGGCTGGAAAATATGCCGTGATAGACTGTCTACAAGGAGGAAAGTTTACCTAACATTTTACATTGATGGATAGTCCACAGAATGTATATGTTGTTGAACTGAACTAAATAGGAATCAGTATCCAAGTTGACCAGCTTATAGGACAGGTCAGGCTGCCTCTAGACCTGTGAGTATAACAGAGCAACAAATCCCACTGAGCTCAATAGGTGTCCCTGTTTTTGGAACTGAGAAAACAGAACTGAACATCTTGGCATCTTGGACAGTTAATTATGTAAATATTGCTTACTGTCATTAAAAGAAGTTTTATTATTTGAGGTTATATATGAGGTTTTGTTTGTTCTAATTGGTTTTCTTGAAGTTTGGTTTGGCTATTAAAGTGAAATCATTCAACTGGGTATGTGTAAGACCAACTTCCAGCCCTACTGGGATATCTGTGACCACAGGATTAATGACAGTGAAGGTTTCTGGGAATAATTCAGGACATAATGAAAAAAAGCAGGGACGAGGCCTGTTTGTTTTCATGCATAAAAGCAAGAGTATATGCTCACATGATATAATTGCACTGACAGTTAAAATCTCCCTTTTGTCTTACAAGCTGACATCTTATCTTTAATTTACTAATTGCAAGCCACTGCAGTAATAAATTTTATCTTGTAAATTACAAGCATTGATTACTGATACAGTAGATTACCTCTATCTGGTGACGATTTAGGTTTGCGTTTATTTGTAAAAAGAAAGAAGACAAACATTTTAGCTCATGTATACATATGTCAAGAATCTCATGTTGTACATCTTTCCTTTATATTAGTATTATTAGTACTGAAGGAAAACTATGTTCTTGGATCCAGTCTGAGCGTACTTCTATAAAGTCTAGTATAATTATTTGCTTCTGAAATGCTTTGAGTTTATTTTAGCTCATGCAATTACATGAAATCTATTCTTACAAAGGTAGAGTTTATGCCAGACTGAAAAGCCACAAGTAAATAAATCCTTTGTATGCTTGCAAATGCAAATACAAGTTCAGATGCTGCCTCTGAAAATCAGACAGCAATGTCCCATTCTTTTGAGGTTATATGAAATATGAGTGAGTTCAAGGAAAATAAGTCCCCTGACGCTAAAAGCCATTTGAATAAATATCTTTTGTAGAAATAGCTGTAATGCCTGTTGTCTGTTCTGGGAACAGCAGATTCTCTAAAATGCCTTTAAATTTTAAAGAGCAAGGTATTAAAATGAATAAAATACTACTGAATCCCAGTTGCCCAGCTAAGATCCCCTGCAGCAGAAAAAGACCCAAACAGAGCTGATTTCTTCATATCTTTGATGTGAGAGAAGGCCTAATGAGCTCAGCAGTATAACTTTCCAAGGAGAGATGTGCAGAAATTAGCTCAGTTTTGCTTAATAAACTGTTAAACAAAAATGCTTTGGATTTTACACTTGATGGAGACAAGCCTTTAAATCCTATTATCCTTCTACTCTCTGGGATGCTCTTATTTGAACTAAATAGAACTCATCTTCATAAATCAATGTGACTTTCCTCATTTCAGGACTTCAGTTTTCAAAGAGTATATTAGATCAAGTCAACAACTGTCCAATTGCAAGTACAATTTAAATGTTTACAGTAATTTTATAATTTTGGTCAGTATTTTTATAGCCGTATACTGAAAATTAGACAAATGACTTGGAGAAATTAATGCAATTTTCATTTAAATTTTTTTTTTACTGCTTATTGGAGTTTAATATCAATATTTTTACATACTCTCTGAAAACAAACATTTGCTGGTGTTTTGTTTTTTTTTTAATTTTGAAAAAATGAACATCTCGGAAAATCTTGGAAAATCTACATCTTGGAAAAGTTTCAGAAAGCTGAAAATCCAGTGGAATTCTAGTAATTTAACTAGTTAGTTCTCCATGCTCCTCACACAGACTTGTCTTCAGGTATGTATGTATGAGTGGAGTCACTGCCAGGGTGAAGATGAGCTCTTGCATGGCAGTGCACATGATAGCCGTAGGACCTCTGGATGCAGTGAGGTTGAAATGGTAATGGTTGTCTCACAAGGAAAAGACTCACCCATCACTTCCACCTGCAAATGGCTGTATATAGAGCTGAAAAAAATGAGCTTTTTTAGTCCATTCCAATTACATGCCTGTGTAATCATCATATTATGCTATTTATGCATAAGCATATGAAACATTCTTTGCCATGGGTGAGTAGTTTCATTTAGGATGGGTCCATACACACATAAATGCCCATTGATGCATGCTGGAAATGGATACTGAACACTTATCGCTCACAGCTGCAGAGAAATCTGTACAATCCGGTGCAGCAGAATCTTCAGCCTGGACAGTTTTCCCTCCAGTGATGTTAGGCAATATCAGAGATTGCAAAGAGAGCTTAAAGAAGTGCTAATAGTAGAGATATTTCCACAACAAACCAATGTTTCAAATAACATGCATCTCAAAATACTGTACCATTCCTTCTGAGATATGTAATTCCAGGTCTAATTACCAGCAGTTGTCTTTTTCCTCACTTTCTCCATAAATAAAAAAATAACCATTCAGACTCATGGAGTAACAAGTGATGCTTTTCCTTTTAATGACTACATTTTTTTCCAACTCGGTGGAAGAAATTTTGCTGTGTTCTAGTCTCTCTGGCTCATTAACTCCAGTGATCTGATAACAGTTTTAATGCAAAAGAATAATGTTAGGTTTTAAATGGGAACAAAGTAAAACATGGATATGAATAACTTAACCTATTACATTCCCCCAAATTATGCATGCTGATTTGGTATTTGCATCAACAGATGGCTCACAAACAAATATCAGAGCTTGGCTCAGCACTGAATGTGGAACATGAATAGGAAATTCTCTACATACAGATAGGCCCTACATTAGGTATGTCTGATCTTAGTATTTCTCATATCATCTTCATACCCCTAGGAGAGCACAATACTGCAGGGGGCTCAGCAGGGCACAGGAGGGCTCAGCAGTGCACAAAGTCACATCTGCTCCTTGGAGCATCAAATGCAAAAGCAAGCAGTGGTAAGATTTTTCTTAAATAGGAATCGCTACAGCCGTTATTTCCACTCCAACTTCTAAAGTCACTGCTAGTCAAGAAATTTCGTGTTCTAACATAGATTTTGAGATCTATTTGGAGTATAAATTTGTACTAGGACAGCATCTGATCTCCTGGTTGGAAAATGAGAGCAATGTATTACCTTTTAAATGTGATGGAAGTTGTGAATCAACAAACTTAGTCTTCAGAATCATTTTGGAGAAGCTTCAACCTGATGCTTTGGACCTTTGGAGAAGCTGGTTAAGGAGAGATACAGAAGTTTACAGGAAGTCTGTCATCACAGAAGGGCTTCATGTGGGCAACTTGGCAGTGTAAATTGCAGCCAGAACAACTAGAGAGTCAGAACAACCAGAAGGGAACCAATTAAGTGATTGCTAGTTAATGCTACCTAATAGGTATGCATTTGCAATGCATATGAGCAGGTGTTACCCAGTGACCTTCAAGAGTAACCTCAGACATAGAGTAATTGTAAGTCAGCAGCAGAGCCTCAAAACTGGAAGGTTACAAGTTGTGTGGAGAAAGTGGAATTTAAGAGCAACAGTTCAGACATATAGAGACTGAAAACAGAAAGTCTTCAGCGGAAAGGGAAGGGAAGGGAAGGGAAGGGAAGGGAAGGGAAGGGAAGGGAAGGGAAGGGAAGGGAAGGGAAGGGAAGGGAAGGGAAGGGAAGGGAAGGGAAGGGAAGGGAAGGGAAGGGAAGGGAAGGGAAGGGAAGGGAAGGGAAGGGAAGGACACACAAACCCACAAAAGCAAAAAACCAACAACAACAAAACATAAAAAAAAACAGTCCTGGAATCTGGGATATCATTAGCTAACTAAAGCTTTACCCAAAACAGAACTCCTACTAAAGGTTGCAGAAGAATATTTATCTCCACTGTTCAGTTTGGTAACAGTGAATTTTTCCATCAACTCTATATAGAAAGCACAGCAGCCCAAATGCCTTTAATTCATTTTATCTATTTATTTATTTATTGTTCAAACATGATGAGAAAGAAAAAGAAAATAAACCTGAGAAATTGTAGTTGGGAGAAGAGTATTTCTCCAGAAACTCCCAACAAGAACCCAACAAGTAGTTTATCTCTTCATCTACTCTCTGTCCTTGGAAAAAGCTAATCACACCTCACAGGGCAATGAGTTCCTGGGTAATATATGGATAGCAGCAGATCATTTTCCATTCCCCAGGAGAGGAACAAGGTGAATGCATTAGTGAGTTTTCCTTGGGCCTGAGGAGTACTGGGGACTCAAAGGACATTTTGCTAAAAATGTTCCTGCAAAAGAAACAACTGGAGTGTTCTTTTCCTGTGTAGAAGCATATGAAAGACTCTCCTTGGCACTGGAAGGTTGAATTGTTCTGTAAGTCAAGGAAGTCTCTGGGCCATTTCTGAGAAAGAGTGCATGGGCTGGCAGAGTAGGCAGGTTGTGGAGCTAACCTTCTAGGGGACTAGGAAGGATTAACAGAAACATAAGGGACAGAGGGAAAGAGCAGCTGTTTAGTTTTCCAGCTGAAATCTTAGGAAGGTAAGATGTTCATCTGCGGTTCTGAATGCTTATCATCACGTGCTTAGTTCCAAAAAAAATTTCCAGTTGCTCCAAAATGTACCTAGAGATTAAGGGATCTCCAAATAAACTGAGTTCTCAAGTCTGCAATGGGTAATTTGTGCTGTTTCTTCTTTAAAGACAGCAAGCAAACTTCAGAGTCTGTGTGTGGCTCTGCTGGTACAATTGGATCGTTAAAACTTGCATGCGTGTCAGAGATATTCATCATTGCAGTATAATCTTCTACAGTACATAACTCCTTATGTGGGGAGTCATTCTGGTCCACCAGGCTCACTCCCAAAGCAAACTTCTGGGTGTAGGATGTGAATTCCAGGTACACCCACAAAGAGATACTTGGTTATGCAGCAAGACACTGACTTAGTAACAGCATATATAGTAACCGCAGAAAGGAGAAAAGATGCTTTGATGTGCGATGCCTCACCCTAACAATAAGAGCACCAGCAACAGCAAATGTATCAGATGCTTAATCAGAAAAGGTCTGAGATCTCACAGAAGTGCAAAGCCTGAAACATATTGCTGTTTTTGAGTCAGAGCTGTCATCTTCTCGGTAACTGTCTTCAGCAATGATGTAGGAATGTTTTTGGGATACAAATCAAACAACTGAAAGGACAGACACGGGTAAGATAGTATCTATTTGGCCCATCTGTGGCAAGATGACAGTATCATAATTGTCCAAATCTTTGTTTTCAGTCACTTCTGCAGAGCTTTCTAGGAAACCAGCTGAGGCGATCCAAAAGCAGAACTGGAATAGATTCATAGAGGAAGGCTCCCTTCTTGGAACTGGTCAGTGAATTGAGAGCTCTGCATAGTAGTGTTTAAAATATGAACATAATTACTGGAATCGTACGCCTACTTAAGGGTTAAAGCTGCTGGTCTAGTAGCTGAGCATCGCTTGACTTCTTCTTTCATATCTTCTGTCTTAGCTCTTTCACAAGGCTGTGGCCTGTCCACTCTTTCACTGCCCAACACTAGTTTGGTCTGAAGGAACCAGGACCTCTGAAGAAAACACCTGTACATGATTCACAGGTGAGGATGAGCCAGCAATCGATCCTAATTAGTGATGTGCTCCTTTCATCTTGGTGGGAGATTCCCCCTGAAAGGCACTTGTGAGGCTCGCTGGTAACCCAAAACTACTTGAGATTATGTCCTTGGGCCAAGTGAGCAAGCAGACAGACCTTAAAAACAGGCAAGGATATTCCTCTAGCTTTCCTTGAAAAGTCTTTACAGTCTTCACAGTATTCCAGGCAATCCTACCTACATCAAAATTTATATAAGACTTGCACAACCACTAAGAAACCTGTTCCACACTCTTCTGCGGGGTGAGTGGTAATGTATTCTACTCATGAACAGTTATCTATGGGTAAATGCTGCCTCTGATTTCTTAGCAAAGAAGGCAGATGCGTACTGGACTCATATGGGGGGGGTTGGACTCGATGATCTCTGGAGGTCCCTTCCAACCCCTACAATTCTGTGATTCTACAGTTCTGTGATATAGTCCTTGAACTGCTTAGCATGGACACAGGTAGAGAGAGCTGCATTTCCAGAAAATGACAGTCTGCATCATAAACATACACTCTATCTTTTCCCTGCCTTTCCATTGGTTCTGAAGCTAGTAAGGGTTCGGACCCACCACAGCAGAAAGCCACTAACCACAAGGTCAGGTCACATCACTTTTGGTGTCCACATGAACTCGAATTTCATAGGAGAGGAAAAGTTAGACCTAAAATTACATCCAACTTTGTCCCTATCCAATCATCCTGGATCGTGCAAAGAACAGAATAGAGACGTTGCCATCAAATTTAGTTCTTTCTAGTCACCCCAAATAGGAACTACTATCAGATAACTGCTGAGTTATCTTTAATACAGTCACAGAATCACAGAATCACAGAATCACAAAGTTGGAAACGACCTGCAAGATCATCTAGTCCAACCACCCTCCCATTCCTATTAGTACCACAAGCTACTAAACCATATCTTGTAGCTCCTCATCCAGGCGCCTCTTGAACACTGCCAGAGACGGCGACTCCACCACCTCCCTGGGCAGCCATTCCAGTGCCTGACCACTCTCTGAGAGAAAAAGTTTCTCCTAATATCCAACCTAAACCTCCTCTGGTATAACTTCTGGCCGTTTCCTCAGGTCCTCCTATTTGCCTGGGAGAAGAGGCCAGACCCTTTTGCACCACAACCTCCCTTCAGGAAATTGTACAGTGCAATGAGGTCACCCCTGAGACTCCTCTTCTCCAGATGAATGCAGGGCTCTCTCACACAAGCAAAGCTTTGTTACTCCTTCTAGGTTATTCTAGAAGCAAATGGAGAAGGACAGGATGGTATATCTGCTTTATCACTTTGCCATAAAAAGAAATGTTTGCTGCTCTCTAAAATGTGGGGTTGATGGGTGGCAAGTGAAGGAAAAAAGGAACTCTGGAAGCCTTGTTTTCCCCACCAGCATATGGCAGACCTTGCCATAGGCTCCTCTTCTCGGCTTACCATGGCAAAGGAAGCAGTCATTCAGCAGCTTCTGAACACCCAAAATAGGCATGCACAGTGAACAGCAATGTAAGGTAACCTCAGTTATTTATGGGATAGTTCTCTATCAAGCTCTATTTTGCTCACACATGATACCCCAGATTAAGTGAATCTTGGTGGAAGCCAGGCATTAAATTGGAATGAGGATGAAACTGGTTCGATATCAAGCTTGTATGCCATTTGGCAGTCACTTACTGCCTTCGTTATGACAAAGAACTAGTTTGAGATGTGGTACAACTTTCAAGATTTTCAGAAAATGATGGTGTTACCAAGAAGCAGAGTCGAGGCAAAAAGAATTTCTCTTCCATGTGGAATATATTGAACTGTGGAATCCTACCAGAGGAGTGTTCCATGAGGATAAAATATCAGTGCAATCAGATTCAGTATACTGCCAGAGAATGAATAAGCAACCGACAACATACAACTTTCTACTCCACAGATCTCTAAACATCTATTTTCTGGACATGGAGAAGTTAAGATAAATTCAGGAATATTAGTCAGAGAGAGACAGCAGAAGTATAGAATCACCAGCTAGTCTTGCCTCCTTCTCACACATATTCTTCAAGTTTCCCATTACTAGACGTTGCCAGAAACAGAACTCTATGGGCAATCTTCTATTTCAAGCCTCCTCTCCTCCAGGGAGTCCTGGCTCTGTCAGCCTCTTCTCATAGAAGAGGTGCTCCAGGCCCTTGATCATCTTTGTGACCCTCTGTTGGACTCTCTCAGGTATGTCCAGAACTTCCTTGCACCTGGAGGCCCAAAAGTAGACCCATCACTAAAGAGCTGGCCTCTCCAGTGCTGAATAGAATGGAAGGATCACCTCTCTTGGCCTGGTGTCAACATTTTTCCTAATGTAACAAAGAATATTTTTAGCCACCTTGGTATCTAGGGTACACCGCTGATTCAAAATTTGTGTGTGCATATGCTTTCAATTTTTATACGTGGCTTGTATATATTCCACCAAAGGCTTCTTTCACTTCCAGTATGGTCAGCAAGGATGCACTCAGTTAATAGAGATCACTACCAGTGTAATACTGACAGCCATAAGGAACCATCACAACTCTACTATTAAAGACCCTTATCCACAAAGTAAGAGTATTTGCCCTTTGAGCATCTCTTTAGGTTTATATGCCTGCATTAGGTTTAGCATATTAGTACTTACCACAGTTACCTATTCAGCTTTTCATATGGCTTGTCTTGACCCCGAAAACACAAAGATTCAGAGACTCATCCATGGCCTTCATATTGAATTCTTTTCCTCCCCACAGAAATCCCCAAAGAAGGTGAAATTACATACAGGCCTGTCAGCAGGTTTAATGCTTGTGTTTGTGCTTTCTTCATTGAAGCTAACAGTTTTGCCTGCAAGAGGTTAGCTGATAGAGATCCAGTTCTGCACAATTCACAGTTTGCAGTTGTGCAGATTAGCTGACTGCAGAGCATGCACAAGCATTATTCTTTATGAAAACATTTGCCCAACAGCTGCCTTTTCAAGAGGAAGAAGATACAAGTTCTTTCTGGTTTACAGTTGAAGGAGGAAATAAAAAATCCCTTCTTACATTTGGGTGGAAGCCAGACAGGAATGAATGAAAATGTAGATCTACATTTTTCTCACACTGACAAATGATGGATGTCTTTTTCTCTACTTTGGTGCAGGAAAGAGGCTGTAGTCAGCTGTTTGAGAATTGGAACGTTTTTGAAGGAGACTTACCATGTATTGATTCAAGAAGAATGCTAAAATCACATCAGAATACAAGCCTTGGGGAATCTTCCCTCAGAAGACTCTCGATATTAAAGAAAATAATTTGGGAAATAGATGAACGATTCCACTAATGAGTGATTGTTCAAATTACAGGGGAATAAGAGTGAGCAGGCAGACAAATAAAACAATTCTCACCAATTCAGAATTCCTATTTTGCTAATTATGAATGTTTCAAGTTCTGTACTAAATTTAGGAGCTCTGCATGAAATCTTGGCACTACTGAAGTTAATGGGAGTTTCTGTCATTTTGAGGGGATCTAAATATAGCTAAATGAATTTTCTCCTTGGTCGTTCTGTGCCTTCTCATGGTTTTGCTGACACCAGTCAAAACGACATGTCTTTGCATTAAATATTAATAGCCAGTGTTCTATTGTTTCACATTAAATGTTTGTTTGAACCAATATTTAATAATTATTTCCACAGGCTAGTTTGTTCCCATGTGTCTGAGAGAGGTCTTTAAAATTCAGCTACTCCTACATGCTCCTACAAAAGTAACTGAATGTATGGTGTTGAATACTTTAAAGTAACAGTTATAAGGGACCTTAGAACCGTCTAGAGCAGAGAAATCCACAAACTACTTAAAAAATGTAATTCTGATTGTCTTATAGTGGCATGATTTGTTTGCTGAGAATCACTGCTAGTCTGGATACTCATTCAAAGTCTTATGGGTGTCGGCTCCTTTTCTTGTGAAATTGAACATACCTTCACAGATTGAAGATGTTTGGTAATGGGCATATTTTGCATTTCCTTTTGAATTAGGTTTGATGAAAATTGCATGTTTCATGCTGTTAAGTGTGAAAAAAAAAAAAAAAAAAAAAAAAAAACCCTCCCTGGCACTTAGAATTTTCACTGGTGAAGCTGGGGCTAAATCAGATCAATCGAAGACTTGGGATGTCCCTAAATAACCTGCACGAAAATAGACTAGTAAGAGACAGCCATAATGACCCAATGGTAATATTTTATGATGCAGAGATGAGGAACCAGACAGTGGGGGGGTTGGACTCGAGGGAATTGTGTTTGACTTTATAATGTGTTAATTGGTAACAGAAAAATACAATACAAACTGTCAACATCTTAATTCCAGGAGTGCTTGCATTGATGAATCTTGTGTCCAAACCAAACTGGGAGATAAGGAAGGTGCTAGAAAGATTAGATTTCCTCTTTTTTTTTTTTTTTAAAGATTGAAAGATGCAGAGAATCAGGAGGTTTCTCTGTATCATACAAAGAACTGTGCAGAAACTCTCAAATTAGTTATAAATGAGATTTAAAAATAACTGTTTATCTCATCTAGGAGATAAATTAATTTTTGCTAAAAAAAGAATCTATAATGCTGTTGGGTACAAATTGGTATCTTTTTTACTTTTTTTTTTTTAATCTAGCTTTTCCATTCTGTGTTGCCCTGTCACTATACAAGCTGTATGCTTTCTCAATAATATTACATCCATTTATGATACTGCAAGTATAAAGGGAAGAATCTCCTCTTTGCAGAGAATAAATTTAGTATGAGCAATACAGTTTTCAAGGATATTTCTAGATTTGCAGATTAATGCCCACCCCTTGTATAACCTTGGAAAACCAAAGCTAAAAGCTCACAAAGCTAAATTCCTATGCATCCAAGAACTGCACACTGAGAGTACTAGACTCTTAGACTGCCTGCCTTTGAGGTGTCTGCTCATAAAGGAAAACTGTGGAAAGCAGAGCACTGTTACAAGTAGTCTGGACATAGCCATGGGTTTCAATGGGGGTTATACAGCTGGGTGGTTTTAAATAGATTGCCTGCTTCTGGTGCTTTCTCAAGTCTTTGGCTTCTATTTCAACACAATATCAGTTTAGGAATCTGTTGGAAGTACCTAAGTAACTTAGGCTAGGAAATATTTGAGTCTTGAATTTCAGAAAGTTGGAAAGATCATGGGAGACATGTAAGATATTTCTGTCCCTTCAGTAAACTGTTTTTAGTGTTATGTAGCTTTGTGATGTGACTCAAATTATGATATTTTTTGCTGACTGTCAACTATTTGCTCAACTAAGATGTTGAGGAACCCAGAGTCTTCTCCTACAGCATCCACGAGGAGTTCCAGTTGCCACACAAACCAGTCTAATCTGAATGTTCAACTTGCCTCTTTTTGAAGACTTCTAAGAGCCAGAATCAGTCAGCTTGGAGAGTGAATATATATTGTTCCTCATTTTCTAAAGCATGGATCGCTTTTAAATGAGTGTTCTAGTTAACAATTTTACCCAAAGATGTCTTATCTAGATTTGTAGTCAAGTTTCTTGTTCCCTACTTACTCATCATACAAAGTAATCAGAAAAAAAAGTCTTCAAATCCTACCCAAATTTATTTTAAATATCTTTGTCCCATTGACATCATATCACAGAAAATGTAGCGGCTACAGTGAAGGTTAAAGACATTAAGTATTAAGAGTCTCTTGTCAAGGGATGCTGGTAAGAACCCAGGGAGATATTTATGTTTTTATTGAGTTTCTTGCAAATTCAGTTGATTGACTTTCAGTTGATGCAGTGTGCAGTAGGGATTTTCCTGTTACAAGTTTTATTTAGAACTGGCAGATCCCAGCAAAGCCAATTTTGGCTTAATTCCATTCATACTGCTGTAGCATTGAAAATCCATATAGATGTTTAATTGATCTCTGGGTTCAGTAATAGCTTCATTTCACAGTGAAGTTTGACAGTAATAGCATCAAATCTTATTCAGAGAAAATTCTTGAAGCTATAAGGTGTGTGTTTGCATTCAAAACTTAGTTGGCCTGTACTCAGAAATAGTGAATGTGATCAAACAATTAACTGTGGTGAATGCTAACACAGGTCACTGTGGTGACCAGCTAACACAGAGCTAGGTGAACTTTTAAGGAAAACAATTTATTCACTCAGAAATAAAGTTTTTGAAGATGGCTGAAATTCCAAATGAATTTAAAAAAATAAAATCAGCTACACAAAAAGGCTACATTTACAAAAGGTGTGAAAGGCTTGATAGGAAACCTTCTTTACATGCAGATCTGGTAAGCCATTCTGAAGCCAACTTAAAATTATGCTGATCCAAAATTATTTCAATTTTATTTTAATATATCAAGAAATAGAAGTCAGCTCACAAATATTTGATTATTTTACTGTTTTGCTGTGGAACCAAAAAGTTTTTTCATGTTTTAAATGAAGTTGGATTTTTTGTTATAGGCATAAATATTGGGACATATCCAGATGCTCTTATCAAAGCTTAAACTGAACCTAGGAGATCAAACCACCCAGAACTGAGGTCTGCTTGCTTACAGGTTGTCTTTAGTAAAGACAGCATTGTAAACCAAACTTACTGCATAAAGACTAATGTTCACAACTTGAAGTGCAATTGTGATAGACTCATCTCAAACGATGAATGAAAACCTTCCTCTGGGGCTTATATGAAGGAAAGACATTTTCTGAACTTCCTATTGAAGCTCTCTAACAGGACCTAAGCCAAAAAATATGTTGATGTTCCACAAATTGCATGAACTGCTGTAAGAATTGTGAATGCGTGTTATCAGCCCTGAGCTGTGTATATTGAAACAAAGCAAAGAGAGCAAAACACAGAACGGAGAAATCAGTACTGCTTCTGTGCATATTTGTTGTTAGGAGAAATAATTTAAAAGATAATTGTACTCTTCTCAGCCACAAATGACTCATTTTTTGTCAAAGAACAACCATTTTCAACAGCTGATGTTGGCTTTATCTTAATATGTCAGGAAGTATGAAAATGGATAAATTCAAGCTCTCCAGTGAATGGCATGAAGAAAAGACTAACACCTGCACCTTCCCACTCTGTCCTACTTTGCTATTGTGTGTAAGAAGGGATGATAACAATGTTCCTGTGTGAAGGAAAATGCACAGATTTTAGACTTCTTTAGTGGAAATACTCATTGCTGATTTCCCTTGAAGTCGCTAATGATGAAGTGGCTAATATATTGAAGAAGGGTCTTGGATTCTGACATCCACAAGGACGACCAGAGGGCTGGAGCACCTGTCCTATGAAGATAAACTGAGAGAGCTGGGGTTGTTCTGCCTGGAGAAGAGAAGACTCCAAGAAGACCTCACAGCAGCCTTCCAGTACTTGCAGGAGGCTTACAAGACAGCAGGAGAAGGACTTTCTACTAGGGCTGTAGTGACAAAGGGCAATGATTTTAAATGAGAAGAGGGTAGATTTAGTTTAGATATTTGAATTCTTTACTCGGGGTGGTGAGGCCTTGGCACAGGCTGCCCAGAAAAGCTGTGGATGCTCCATCCCTGGAGGTATTGAAGGCCAAGCCCTGGGCAGCCTGAGCTTGTGGGAGATGTCCCTGCTCCATGATACGCTGTTTGTAAGTAAATTATTTCAAAGGTCCCTTCCAACCCAAAACATTCTATGATACTATGATTAAGGGTTGATCAACATCAGGTGTATCACTTAAAAACAACAGCTGTCTGGTTTGGCAGGGTTTTTCAGAGTATATTGTTCCAGCCTATGTTCATCCTGTCTTAAGGAATTTAATGGAGATGTCCAAATGATCAAAGTTATAAAATAAATCTAAGCCTGAGCTAAAGACAAGGGTAGATTTCGGTAACTATCCTCTCTACAGAACACCTCCTTGGTCCCAAATACTGACTTCCCTTTGGAAAGAGGCCCCTGAGGCTGAATACAGCAGCAGCCAGGTTGCATCTGGGCACATAGAGAGAGACTAACCATGCCCTCAGTCACTGGCTGAACCCCTAGAGGGGCAATGCAGCTCTATGACATCCAGCTCTGTGGCCATCTGGACTGCCACTGGAATAATGTTTGCTTAATTTCAGTCTTCCTGGTTGCTGTAAGTGCTGACTGCACAAAGAGCTACTGTCTTGTGATCATGGCAAGTTCTCCAATGCATGGAAACACTTCTATGTTATAGCTGTAGAGGGCAGCCTGAATCCAGCTCCCATTTCTCTTCACTGCACAGAGAAAGCAAGTTTGGTAGTGTTGAATAGCAGGTGGTCTGCCCCTGGATTCAGATACCACATGGATACCCAAGTATTCGGTACTTTTGAGCAAAGCCCATCTCATCTCTTCTGGAAAGCTGAGTGTCCCACAGATTAGTGGATCACTGCTACTAAGGCAGAGGTTTCTTTTTCTCTATGGCTTTGGTCTCTCTATTGAAACTGCCAACAAAAGCACTAATTATAACATCAGAGATTCCTGTGCTGAGACCCTCCCTACTAGGAAATAAACTGAGTGTATTTAACACTGCTCTCCAGATAAGTTCTAGAAGACAGAAAAGTCTGATTGTGACCAATCCAGGTCAAATTCGGCTCCTTGAAAACTGAAACATTGAAGTTCACTGAACATTCAAGTTTCAGAATACTTGAATACCAGCTTCATTTTACATCAAAGGGATTGTCTGGAGCCTTATGAAAGTGAAAAGGAAGGATAATGGTTTGAAGATCAAGGTAAAAACAAAGTCCACTGTATCTCTTATTTATTGATTAAAAGTAATCAAGGAGATATTATTTCTGCATGACGAGAGAAATGCAGGAAGAGAAACAATCATGATTAGCTCCTCTTTCTTCATCTTTCAGAAAAAAATGCTGTCTCTACCATACTGGGAATTATTTATTCCTGTCCATAAAGAGGTTTTTTGCTGTGAAAATCGTCATAATGTGAGAGTGAACAAGGGCACAAGCCAATTTGATTTGCACATTGCCCTCCTGCCAAGCTAGGACTTATGGCAAACAGATTTCAGTCACCAGGTCCAAGAGCATGGTTTTCACTACACTGTGCTTTTGAGAAGCTTTGTACTCCCATAAACCATAGCAGGTCAGCTATGCAGCAGTTTTGGGAGACAGTCAGTACAGACCTGGAAAACTGCTCATAATCTCAGTATTTCAGGCTGGGAGTCAAACTGATGTAAACCTGACAGACACAAGAAATCTTTTGCTTTAACCATAACCCAAAAAAATTCATGAAGCATTTGGCAATCTGCTATATATTTTATTGTTAAGTTAGCAGGTTAGAAAGAAAAACTGACAGGTTTAGTATCCAAGTTGCTCCTTGAAGAAGATACATGACATTAACAAAGAGCAGGAACTTAAAATAATTCTCTTCTGTGCATTCTTGCCTTGAAAAAAAACCAAAGTATGTAGTGATCACAATTAAGGATTTTTCTATAATCAAATGAATGAATAAATAAATAGAAAATGAATAGACATTCATTCCCTGGGAAGAGTACAGCTTTGACCACTGTCCAGAATGGCTTCTGTTATTGCATTACACTGCACATGTAATCCCTCTCACCTACCCTTCCCACATCATATTTCTGGTGTTAGTGCTAACCCTAACTTTGGACGTTATGTCCAATGTCCACGTATTATTACTTGCAGTGTCTGTAACTCCTCTGTAAACATAGCAGCTGATTTTCTCTCTAAAAAGAGATAGCAGAGTGGGCAGACACATCAGTTTTCCTACATAAACCTTGCAAACTTTCTTTGGTGTGCAGTATGAAACTTTGTGTATAGAAGGTGAGATATAAGTCAGCTCTAACTGTGAAGATTAAAAGGAATGAAGGAGTTATCTTTTCTAACAGCTGTTGAACTCCCAAAATCTTACATCTAGAAGGGGCATAAATAACTGAGTACTCAGCTTCCATATCTCTTTGTGTTGATTTATTTTGAGGATGTAACAATTATTTCACACTGAGTGCATGTGTGTAGATTGTGAAAGGTTACAGTATTTCACTCACAAATCCTATAATAAGACATTTCAGTCTCTAGCACCTTGTCTCTCCTTGCCACCCATCACGATTGCAAGTGTTTTGGCTTCAGAAGAGAACTGGGAACATAAAAGGGCAATTTAATCTTATTTTCTCTTTTTATTTATTTTTTTCTCTGCCATTTGTTGTGTGGTATCAATGTTTTTTTTCCTAATAAAAAGTATTCAGAAATTCACATGCTTCTGATGTATTCGTAATCATTTGCATTCTGCTGATGATACATAGTATCCTACACAAAACTCCCAGTGCAAATGTAATTCCCAGTCACCCACCACTTTCTTCTTCTAGTACTGCCCGCACAACTTACACCTAGTTTTAGCTACATCACTACTTGCATTCTGAAAATCTGGGAGGAGAAGCTCTTTGCAATGCCATCCTAACTTTCTAAATCGTCAGAAGGAGCTTCAGTGTTCAGCAAACACCAGTGTAGAAGGCCAAGATGAGATGCCACTTCATTTTTTTTATTTTTTTTTATATTATAATATAGCAGCTTTCTGAAGTCTTATCTGAACAACGCTTGCTGTGAGCCGGTGCCGGGATATGTATTATGCTGAACCTGATGTTTACCTCTTCCAAGAGAACTTCATGCCTCAGAGATCCTATTCTGTCTCACTCTGCTGTTTCACACATCTCTTCCAGAATATGCATGGCTGCTTCCTTAAAAGGTTTGTTCAGAAAATGAGCTCTGGGAAGGGGTGCTTTCCTGAGAGGAAAAGACTGAAAGCAAGGGTCTGGCTGTATTGCCTATACCTCTCACTTAGTTTGAAGTAATCCAGCCCAGGATACAGGTGCACCCATGCTAAGAATTCTGGGGAAAGCTGCTCAGTACAACCCTCCCCGTGCTCTCCTCAGGCTCTGAGTCACACAACCGACCCAACAGATGAGTTAATCAGCCAGGTCTGGTGGAAAATAAGGTAATGTAAAACAAACAGGTCACAGGACTTTTGCTGCTTCAGCAAAGCCAGTTGTCCCTGCATTTTCATCCTCCTTCTGGACTCCTGCTGACCTCTCTGCTAACAGCTTTTGCCTTAATTCCTCTGTGAAGTAATTCTTCCATCATCCCCTTAGGCTCAGGTCTGCAGTCCCCCTGTCTCATCTGCATATACCCTCTGGCCAGCTGAGCTCACTGCCTGTAATATCCTCCACAAAACTGTTCCAAGTGATAAGCTGCTATTTCTTTAGCAGTAGGAGCAGAGCTTACTGCACAAGGAACAGAGTACATGTAGTTCAGAGCTTTTCAACCCATACCCTGATAGGGAAAGAGGCCAACCTGGCTTTCCAGACAGCTACATTTATACTGTCATTAAACATTTTCTCCAGGACTAACAGCCTGTGGCCTTCATTAGATTCAGTAAGCATCTAAGATTATGTACCAGCAACAGTCCCCAGCTTTCATTTACTACCAATACTCTTGGAGACGAGTTGGAAGAGCACCACTCAGCCTGGGCAGCACTGAGGGTAGTTTTAGCACATCAGACTAGTGGATTATCAAATGCTGTCTTCCAGAGACATTCCTTGACACCCCCTGACAGTGCAGACACCCCAGGAAGCTCCAACAGCTGCTGGCCAATGGAGGACCAAAGCCATGAAAGCCAAGGCCAAACTGTATCTCCCTGACAGCTAAATAACTGGGAATTCTTTCTCACATGGTGGTTGTTTTTTTTCTTTTTTTCCCATCTCTCTCCTCCAAAAGATTGTGAGGAGAACCAATTTGATTTTAATCCACTATATTTGAAAATTGCTCAACCGTATCTGTCCAGTACAATAGGAGGAATACTTCCCTTATCCTTTTATGACCAATGCTGAATAATTCTTTTCCATGTCACCATGAGATGCTCATGAATGTATGAATGAAGAAAGAAAGGTGGCATTTGAGGGAAGCTAGCTGCACAGTCACATAGCAAAGGTATGTGTTTCCCTGCTCAAGTTTCCATTATAAATGGGCTATGTCAGATTTACATCAGGAATACTAAAAGTACACATCTTAGATCACAAGCTCATCTCTTCATCAGAAATTTGATTTAGAAAGAACTGTGCTTCTCCCTCCCACCACACTCTTGCTGGGGTATCACAGCTGTTATCAAGATGTAAAGATCTGTTTCCACGAACGTGTAGTCCACAGTTCATCATATTATCCCACAGCTTTGCAGAACTGAAAATGTAAAACATTCAGTTCTTCAAAGTACATTTTTTAAAGTGAATGCAAAACTCAAAAAGAAAAGGTGATGGAGAAGACCAAAATCTTTTGCTTATCCTTTGGAGATTAAGGATAAGCTCTCTGTACAGGTGGACCTGCAATTTACCATTAAACACAATGTGGAAATATCTGTCCCCAAACTAAGAGATTTGGTTGCAGTTCGGGGCCCCAGTTGAGGCTGTCAGTTTTGGGGTCAGCTGTGACCATCGAGTCTGAAATGTCGGTCTTCATCTACATGGGAATGAACACCTTACATAAAATCCAAGCATTGTCTTGCAGTTTTAATATTTCCAATAAGTTCTGGCTATTGACCTCTCATAGAGGAACAGAAGGTTTAATGCATGCAAGTCCATATACATTACAAGTGGGAGAAAAAATGTAGGTCTATTCTGCTTTTTTCCTCTCTCTCATCTTCCTCAAATTTCTCACATGGAGAACACAGCCTTTCAACACAGTCCTTGTTGAAAGGCTGCACCAATGTTAGTTTTCCAGAGGAGTGCAATTGCTTCAGTTCCTTCTGTGTAACCGAACTGCCAATGAACTCACTGCTCCTCCAGTTGCCACTGTTACATAGCTCCAAACAGAAAACTGGTGGGTTATTTATTGTCCAAAGTCTCATAAAGGAGCATGGAAAAATGATTCCTGCTGACGGTGCTACAGGGACTTGAAAATACAACTAGTTCTAATGCTACTGTTACTAATGCCTGGGCATGCTATGCCTCCAAGTTTAAAAGCAAACAATCTAATTGCAGCAATACACATGTTCAAGATAAAACTTGATATCCCTAACAGAGCGTCAGAGGGTTTTCCAATGCCTCATGTACTCAACACGAAGCAATTCACATGTGCTCGCAGCTCACCGTATTATGTTTTTAAGATGAATTCTGATGTTGTAACAGTTTTTGCTCCCCTTGGTGTCTTCTTTATCACACCACTTGCACTTTTGGAGGATGAGGGGGGAGGGAGTGGTCCTATGCTTGGTAAATCTTCTGTAATTTTTAATTTTTTTGAAGCAGGAAGCACAACGGATTGAACTTAAGATACAAATTTCCCAATGCCACAGTCCTTACTGAAGGTTTGCAAATCACCTGACAAAACCGTGGTGCTCATTTTGCTTTTCAAATTCAAGATTCTCATACTGAGCAATGTTCCTGGCTTAGACTGTATATGTTTTCTTGCAGAAGGACAAATACAATAGAAGAGTGCAAACTAAAATCGCTCCTGATGTACAACACTTCTGCAGACTGAAGACTATTAATTAAAAATCATGCAGAATTGATTAGCGTTTCACACCAGTGCATCACTGCAATGGGAAAAAAATCACCACGATATTTTTCAATCTGAGGCTGCAAAATGTATTCAACGCTCTGAAGTGCCTAACATGTATTTGCAGCACTCCAAGGTTATCATTAAACAGCATTCTGTGAGTTTCCTGGGATTCTCTGACTAGCATTTTGCTCATAATCAATTCCTTGTCATTAGGAACATGTCCTTTTTTGCAAAGAAGGAAAAAAAAAAACACTTGCTCTCTCCTTGACATTACCTGTGTCCATTAAGTATTTTTCTCAAACCATTCTTCATGGAGGAAGTGGTTTTGCACAGAATTTTGTTCCTCTCTTGTCCATTAATAAACCAAATGGTAGTTGGAAGCATGGGAGTACTTTAGTAGGGAGAGGAGTGAACAGAGCTGCTTATCATTTCTACTGTAATTTCCATCTTTTTTTATTGACATCTCCAGTAGTTTTGCAGTTGGCACTGAGATCTGCCACTTTGACACTGCATTAACATTGCCAAGGTCATGCTGACAATAATACAGTGCCTGGAGAGGATATACACCTGCATGACTGCTTCCATTGAAGCAAAACTTTTCAGTGTGGCTAATGAACTGAAATGTGCTGTATATGTATGCACTGTATATATATAATGATTTTAAATGTCAGTCCTGCTGCATGTGGCAACTGGAATAGAGTTCAGGGTCTTCATATTCAGAATTCAGCCAAATGAAGGCAGCTCATCATTCCTAATAAAGGTAACAAATAGGAAACCACCTGAAAAGACCCATTTACACAATGGCTAATAAGCCTTAAATAGGACATTTGAATAACGGCCTCCTGCTTTTCTCGGGGATGATTTAGGAGTGCCAAAGACTCTGGAGTAACTCCCTCAGCTTCCCCACACTTAAGCAAAACCTCCAAGTTCCAGGCTCCAAGTCACACAACAGTAGCTGTGGGCTCCCTTCAGCATGGCTTGCTCTTGCACCAAAGTCTCTCATTCATCAGCAATAGTATGCCTCAACATTTTTACTCTGAGGCAGTCACGTATTTTCATGACTTTGGGAATTGTAAAAGATTTGGATTTTTTTCTCTCAGATTGTGGATAGATGTTTGAATGTGGTAAATAAAACAACTTCTGTTTCTAGTCCTTTGGTGCCTGACAAGGCCTGGGGTTAAAATAGGCAGACTGCTGCCACAAATTATTGTATCACTTCCTTTATTCATTTGAAGTCCATGTAAAGGATGAATCAAACCCATCTGTTTCTGAATTACTTGCAATTAAAAATAAAATCTGTGAGATCATCACAGTAGCTGATACAAAGGCTGCAGTGTACAGAAGCCCTCTTTCCTGTTTTACGTAACTTGCTCTGTGAGAGGATCTTTCCAACCTGTTGAACAACAATACAAGATCAACACAACAATACAAGATCAACGCAATGCTGGAGAAGTATCCTGGCTGCTGAGTCCAGTCTCTGCAAATCTCATTACCAAGATCTGCACCTGCTCTGTTACACCGTGGTCAGATATCAGGCACCGCCTCACAGAGCCATCGTCTCTCCCTTGTGAAATGGCAAATGCTAACTTTAAAGTTCACAAGGATAAAAATACGTTTTCCTAGTTGACCATAATATTAGAGGAGTATGGCATACAAGCTACCCAAAAGCAACAATTCACCAGGCTGATAAAGAAACACAGTGTATTTGTGTCTCCTCAAAATAAAACCGGGATATATTAGGTCAAATGTAAAGAGGATCTGCAGAAAGGAGTAAGTGTATTAATGAGGCCAGAGATAGCCCGATACCTAGAGCAGGAGAAAATGGGGGGAGGTGGCAGTGCTGTCAGAAGGGAGGATTGCATTTCCCCATCTGAATAAGGAGGTGAAGTTGATGTGCATCTATTCCTTTGAGAAACTACGGAGGACAGCTGTGCTGGATCTGCTGCCATCTGGGATAGCCCCAGCCAGTTGGGATCTAAAGGAGCTCTTCCATATGACTTCTGCTTGTCCTCTGATTCTTATCTTAGACAAGGTTTCAATAAAAATGCATGTGGGCTCTCACTGTAGGCAGATGATGGAAAACTTAGACTCTTTTCTTCATTCAAATTTCAGAGGAAATTTGATTGCAGATCTGCTCAGTCAGATATGCCAAGCCTTTTCAGGCTTCTGATAATTAAGTTATGTGCTGAATCAACCTGGAAAAGTTCATAAACATGCAGTGCAACATCCAATGGCCTGGGGGCTCCCCGTGGGTGACATGAGGCTCAACAGGGAGCTGGCAAGGCTAGGTAGCCTGGACCCATACCACCCCACCCTCCCAGCAGAGCCCCGAGACCTGGGCAGGGGCAGCTCCCTTAGGGTGGGCTCGGGCTAACATGTCCTCCACTAGCATTAGGGAAGTTGTCATAAGTACAAAGGGGTCTGTGGATTGTATGATAGGAAACCCTGCAGGAAACCCTTTGGATGAGCAGACATGAGGTGATAAGCATTGCTCAGTGGATTCTGACATAAAGACCCGCCTCCTCAGCAGCTCCATATGTACTAAGGTTCTGCAGTTCACAGATGGGTCAGAAAAGCTCTCAGGACCTGGGACAAGCAATGAGACCTTCACAGAGCTGCTCTTTGCAGAGCTAAGCTGAGGAGAGGTGGAATGGATGCCTTAAGTGGTGCTATGCAAGATACTCAGTGGTGAATAGGAAGCATGTTAATGACTTATTTACAACACCATTTCCTCTTGACTCGCAGATACTATCAATATTTGTGCATGCGTGATATGCTTCTCTAGTTCCCTTCAATTATGGCCATTTTCTATGCCTTAATGAACAGATTTCCTACAATTAGAGGCAGCCAGCAGGGGGGCTGTTCTGCCTCTGCAGGGCACTGCTCCATGAGTGGGGAATGGACTTGCTCAGCTGCTTGTGAAGAGCAGTCCTAGATGCACTGAAGCTGGCCCTTGCTGCTATTAATTACCTGGCAGAGAGGTTACAGTTGTCCCAGCATACCCACCGTGGCCAAGCTGGTTTCTGGACTCCCCCGAGACTTCTGATAATTGACTATTCAAAAAAGCATTGAAGATGCTAATTGATTCTGCTGTGGAGCTGCTCCAATCCTTTTCCTTCACTCTTAGACCAGCGGTGGTAAAACTAAGATTTGTTACAGGGATTTTAGCAGGCAATCTTATTAAGTCCTTTAAGGAAAGATAGGATGGCAGAACACGATTTAATGGTCCAATTAACCTCAGCATAGTACAATCAACTGACAATATGGAAAGAAAAAGCTAAAATTTCCTCATGTGAGAAAACGTGACCAACCCTTTGGCACAAATACCCAAATTTTAGAGATATCCAGAACAGTGATGTAGGAACCTCCTTTATTGTCTTTGCAGTTAAAATATCAACTCACAAAACATTTTCTGGCAAAATAAGTGGCAGAAAAAGTGTAATTTTGAAACTAACCCTCAGTCTAGAATTTGACTTTTGGATATAAATAGCAGCAACACCTGCCTAACCTAAATGCTCATTTTACTTTAAACTAGTTTAATTTAAGCAATAGAAGTTACACTTACTTTTAATGGGCAGCAGCTGTTCATTAAATTTATAATGACATTTAGATACCCTGGTGATAGACATCTCAGAAATATCATATGTAGAGAGACAGAAATTCATTATTAGCATTACTGAGATGGCTTGGAAGTAAAATTAACTTATAAAGAGACATTTTTTTTTTTTTTCAGCTCAATCTGCAGTTTGAAAAACCAGGCTGTTTCCTAAGGAACATAAGAGCATGACAAAGTGGTATTAGCCAGAGATTATTTTACAGAGAGTATGAAGAATTTTACTTGCAAAGGCATACACAGACTTGGGATATTTCTACTAAAGTATTGTGATACTACTACCACTGAAATGTATACTGATTTCACTTTCATTTATACATAGGTATACAGATACATATAAACATGACATACAGATATACATGCCCAAAGGCAATAAAGAGTGCATCAGAATTTATGGACACAACAGTAGATGCACTTTAGAGGGGCTGTGCATTTTCCAGTGGTCCTTGGCTGTATCCTGATGCCACATGAAATATTTTTATCAATTTCAGCAGAAAAAGTCTTTGACCGAGACTGATACTGAAAGTAAACACAGAACTCAGTTACAGAATAGCCTTGTTCTTTTACTATTATGATCCCTCTATTCAGTTTCTTGGTCCATTAATTGCATTAAAATATCCATATCCAGTCTTAGCTTAGGCTTTTTCTTCCTGTTAAGTACATTTCTTCTCTCCAGATCTGCTGGGATCCAGCTGCACTGTCTGGATCATTTGCACTCAAAAAGAACACGTGCCACGGTCTGAAGAACTCAGCCTGGGATCAGGACTAAAAATGGCTGCATTATCTAGTTAGCACAGATCAATAGGAGCAGATCTACAGAGTAAACAATGAGAACCTAGCAGAGAGAATGCACCCATCCCAAGAATGCACCCATCCCAAGCTGGAAATGATGGAGGCCAATCTAACAGCTCCAACTCTGTCCCATAGACGAACTGTGGCTGAAGCACATTAGTTTTGCTACTGGAGAACTGGAGTTTTGTTTCATCTGAAAGTAATTCAGTTCCTATGTTCAAAAACTGCTCCACAATGGATACCAAAACACGGTCGGCAGAAACAAGAGTTGTTTCAAATCATAATTCTCATGAAAAATACAGAACTGAAGAGGATAAAACTATATAAAGAAGATCTGTTATGTATGGAAAAGACAGCTTCACATTGGAGCTTCTCAGAGCACCGCATTTGAACAACTCTGATGAATTAGAAGCAATACACCCTTACACAGTTACCTCTCTGCATCTCATTTTTCTCTGTTGAATAACTTGTAGTGCAGCAGGAAGCTCATTAGCAAATTCTTTGCAGAAAGTGATGCTTACGTAAGTTGAAAACAAGCATGTTATCAGAAGAATGTTTTGATTAATTTGCTGCTCATTAACAGAACACCTTGGTTAATATATAGTAAATTCTCTTCTGAAGACAACCGTAGCAATTATACACAGCTGTATTTTTTCAGAATCTACTGTTCTGAAAACAATTAATTACCTTAAGCAAATGTTTAGTATTTGTTTACAACAGGTCCCCATTTAAACTTTGCAGCATATACTTGCAGGGGGACTTTCAATCTGAAGTCCCAGAGGGTTTCTTCTAAGAATGCTATCATTGCAGAGCCATAAAATGTCCTCCAAATGATCAACAGTGGTCAGTGCTGAATGCCACGTCACTTAGGGTCTTATATCATCTCTTCCACAGGGAACCTATGGGAATTCCTTTTCCCAGCAAGCCATGTGGGAGATTTAGTATGATGAGCTTTGCTTAGCAGCCAATCTCATGGCTAATCCAAACACTTGATGTTGTGTCCTGAAATGGCACGTATCTTTTGTTGATCCTTGACAGCATATCTAGCTGGTTTCACTACTAACCTGGAAACATCTAGATTAATACAAGGGTTTCACTGAGAGAAAAGTAGCAGCAATTGAGTAGCTTCACCTTTTTTTTTCCCAAATAAGAAAGGATTTTAACAGGGGATTTCTTTGTGTACTGCATCTGTGCATTCCTTCATTGTAAAGGATACTGTGAAGATGAAGATATCATCAGTGTTTTGACTACATATGCTAGCTACAAGTGCTGTATCATGCTCAGCAAAAACATCTGCATTTGTAACAACACTGCACTGAGCTTGTAGTAGGCAGTTATCTGAGGCTAACACAAATCTCAATGTTAGCCAGAGTACACTTCACTGCAGCATTACTACGTACTGTTTTAAGAAGGCCTCTCATTCACTTATTGCTTCTAAGGGGAAGAAGAAAGAGTGTACACAGTACTACTTCTAGGTTTCTGAAAAGCTTTGAGGTACTTAGGACAAGACATTTTGTAAGGAAAATTCGCTAATTCACATTTTTCTCCACAGTTTGCCACCTGCTTGATTTTTCATTAGGCTTGGAAAAAATATCCTCTTCACCTGCACTCAGCAAAGCCTGGTTTCCTTAAAATCCTGTTCACAAGTTTCACTCAACTGCTGAGAAAAGACTGACTGGAATAACTTAGCAGTGAATAATCAATTAAGAAAAATGGGCTCTTACACCCAGAGATCTCATTTGGCCTCTCTGCAACATCAGGTAAGTAAAGATGCAGTGGTCTGCTATAACTGCTTCTATTGCTCTTTCTGCTGGGAAACAAAAGAAAAAAAAAAGGGCAGTGAGTGCTGACCAGCAAAAAGACATCAGAAACACAGCATGATATTAACAGCCCTTGCTCATTTAGGAGAACAAAGAGCTATATTTCAGAGTAACAACACAACATCCACCAAAAAGCTGTGCAGAGCAGTTATAAACACAAATGAGTACTTTGTGTGAAGATGCAGGTAATGGCAAACTTCAATCAAATGACTTGAGTGAGTAGGTAGCTCTCCAAACACCTCCCTGGCTTTCATCCCCAGGCACAATGGTGTGCACAAATCAAGCAGCTCAATAGCATTGCCCTATGGAAATGTGTCCCCAGAGTCCAGTGTTCCCTCTTCCTTCTCCAGCACCTCCAAAATGACTCCAGCTAAAACCACAGCTTGTTACAGAGACAAAAAGAGCTTAAGGAGCCTTGTTCTCAAATCCTCACCCATTAAGTAGGAAGAAATTTAAAGACATGATGCAGAGAGAAAGCCAAAAGGAAACTCATGGAGCTCAGCTCACTTCTACATTCTGCTTCTACATTTATTTCATTTTTTTTCTATAAACAAACAGCACTGGAAAACCTTGAGTTCTAGGCAATTGTTAGTAATACTGATAGGAGGTCAGATGCACAAGGGATCCTCAGCAGCAGCCACCCATCCTGCTGATCCATTTCCCCATGGAGGGAACTTGAATGCCTTACACAAGGCTGGCAGTAACGCAGCATTGCTGAAAGAGATAGAGAAAACAAGGTACTCTGGGGGAAAACCACCTCAGCCAGCAAAGCAGAATGGCCCTGAAAAAGACATCTTAAAATTCTCCCTGTTTGTGATTCTTTGCTCAAAATCCTTTCCCATGCAGGTAAGCAGCAATGTCCACAGGGAGATGAAGGTCACATTTCAGGAGTAGGTGCTGTTCTAGGCAATCTTCTGCTGCCTCTGTGTGTTACACTGAAGATGGATTAAACTTGTATTGGTGTCATAAGTCCTCATTCCTGAATCCTGCTCCAAGTTCATCTCTTCATTTCTGAAGAGGCCAGGAAACCGTGCTTTCATTCAGAGATCTGATGGGCATCTGTTCTCCCTTACAGTGCCTGCAGATGTGGAATCATAGAATATCCTGAGTTGGAAGGGACCCACAAGGACCATCCCACTCCTAGCTCCACGAAAGACTGCCCAAAATCAAACCAGATATCAGAAGGCATTGTCCAAATGCTCCTTGAACTTCAACAGCTCAGGGCTGTGCCCACCACCCTCTGTTGCAGAATCTGTCCCTCACCCCCACCCCACTCTTCCCTGATGCAGCTTCATGCCATTCCCTTGGTCTCTGTTGTGTCACAGAATGAAGAGCTCAGCTCTCCTCCCTGTGATAAAAGCCATTCAGTTTTGCATGGAAATGGGACAGGCACTGCGGACTGGCTAGTGGTTGCTGATATTCATTTGAAGGAGGAGATACTTAGTGCAATGACTGTGAGGCTTGTATCAAGTAATTTTCAATAGAAAATTGCCACAACTAATCTGATGAGTCCTGCACAATTTTATAACTGTCTAGGAATTTAAATTAAACTTCCCAAGTGGTTTTCCATTTAGCAATGGCGGCAAATAAGACCATTTTGTCTCAGTGTGGCTGTGTCTACATCAGTTAACTTCCTTGGCATCCTTGGTTTCTCTGTGCCCAGCAGCAGAAGTAGTTCAGGTTTCTCTATACAGCACTGGCATTTCCTTGGATTGCAGTCAAAGAATTTTTCTTCTCAGTAAATACTGCAGGAATAGGCAGGAGACTTTTCACTCTGCAACCTGCAGTCAGAAAGGTTACTTCAATACTTAAAATGCACGCAATAATTTCCAGAGGAATGGAGTGCAGTTTTCCACTGGTCTCAAGAATGATTAGAGATTTCACGGTTTTGAGCACAGCCCAGTGCACTTTCAAATCAGGCCTCATAGCCTGCTGTATTAGAGCTGGAGCTAGGTTAGCATGTCATGGAAAACTAGATGGACCTTGACAAAAAAGCCTGGTCAGTCCTTCCAGCTTTCCCACTACGTTTCTTTAGCCCATTTAAAAGAACTTGACCTTTTTTTCTTTTGGATTGATCTTCTATTCTTACTGTATTTCACAACTGAAAGATCTGACATCCTTAGTTTGTACAGTATTCATTTCCACCAAACTACTGTAAGAAAGAAAATTCATGAGTGGGAAACTGAAGCACTAGTGCTGTAGATCTGAGTCATTCATGGAGACACTTTGAGAGACCTGAGCCCAGACCTTCTAACAGCAGGACCTCAGCTATTCAATCATCCTCCCTTTCAATAGCAACATTTTACCAGCCTGGAGATCACTTTCACATGATAAATCTTCTTAATCATAAAAATACTTCTATTCAGTGTATGTTAATTCATAACAAGAAAACCTGAATATATGTATTGAATTATGCTCATTCTACTCCAGATGTCTAAGGAATACCAGAGCTGTAACTTCTTATTCCATAAAACAGGTATATTAATTTGAATGAATGCAAATAAGGACCGTTGATTCCTTTAACCTATTTAATTCATTAGCCAGGCAGATTAGTTTTTTAGATAAAGAAGAAGGGAAAAAATATACCCAAGGTGAATTTTGAAACAACTGTGTCAAACTGAAACTGATACTGAAGTGATCCTTATCTGCAATCTAGGGGATATTTGTTCCATAGAACGTCAGAAGGATAAAATCAGTCTAAAGTCTCACATTAGCAGTTGGCAGCCACTTAAGAGCATTGCACCTGAGAACAGGCTTTACTTTATTGTCCATAAAAGTAAACAATGTGTCCTATCATTCTACTACTTAGGCAGCAAAATACTTTGAGGCAGTAGATTTCTAAGTTTTCCATTCAGTAAGTGTACTATTTTTAATTGTCTCAAGATGGGTTAGTACGTTACTTAAAACCAGTCCTCTCCTCAAACATTGTAAAACCCAGCCATTGCACCAGTAAATATCCTGACCGTGTAAGAGCTGGTAATATTAGCCTGCAAATTCACAAAGGTCTGTTTTCAGAAATGACGTCAGCAATTCCGGAGCCTTGTTCTGAAAATGTTTTTAGGTGTTCCCATGACTTTTGGTGTCATTTATATACCTTTCCTTCCAGAATTATGAATTGATCTGGAGACAAGAGGCTCTTGTAACCCAAATGGAATATTTCAAAGTGCTCTGGCTGGTGGGGAGCATTTCATTCCCAAGAGCTTCACACCACAGCCCCTAAAGACAACGGTGGAGCATTCACATGAGAATATGTATGTGAATATAATGTACAAGAGACTTAAGAATGGGGCAGCCACTGAATTCAAGGGGCACAAAGGGGGCAACCAAAGGGCCTTTTTGTAAAATTTTTCAAGGCACAATGACAGACACATGCATCCAGGAAGAGGGGAGTTCATTCCGTAGTCTTTACCTGATGGCTTGTGTGAAGTATCCCCTGGGGTGTGGAACTTGGATGGTACCCTTTTGCACTGCCCATGATGACTGAGAGTGCCTCACTTGACACGGGGAAAAACTCTCACTTTCAGGCTAAAACATTTTCCAGGTGAACAGGAAGAAAGGTCACTTGTAACTTAGAATTATAGAATTGCTCAGGTTGGAAAAGACTTTAAAGATCATCAAGTCCAACTGCAACCTAACCATACTACCATAACTCTAACAGCTCTCTGCTAAATCATGTCCCTGAGCACCACATCCAAATGGTTTTCAAACACATGCAGGGATGGTGACTCAACCACCTCCCTGGGGAGCCTATTCCAGTGCTTAACAGCTGTTTTTGTGAACTTTTTCCTGATATCCAACCTAAACCTCCTCTGGTGCAACTTAAGGCCATTTCCCCTAAAAAGTTTCTCCTAACTTTTCCTATTGGTGCTTCCCATTTTGTGTAGAACAATTAAATATTAAATTGGCCAGAATTAGAATTACTCTCCAGGTGCTCACTGGGAAGGGAGCATTAGTGTTTCATTTCTGTCTCCCGGTATCACCCAAGTAGCTGAGGAGAAGAGACAGGAAAGCATGCCTATTTTCTCTCCTCTTGCTCAGGTCAGTGCTCAGCTGCTGGAACTATGCTCTTTATGTCTCTGAACATGTATTTTCACAATGCATATCCAAATGCTTACTACAAGGGGACCCAGGAGAACCCCACCCTGTGGTACTCCACTGCTTGCCAGTATAGCCACCACCCCTACAACAGTATATACAAGCAGAAAAGAGAGGGCAAACCTGCTGATTCAGCTTTTGTTTGAAGCACAAGGAGACATAAATTCTGAAGTAAGACAGATGCTTCATCATAGTCCAGAGTAACTGGAGATCAGAGTAGCTGGAGTACTATTGGAGAGCTATTGGAGTTTTGCAGGGAATCTGAGAATCACGCTCAACTTGCCAGCTCAGCATGCCCCTCACTAAAGAAAAAGGAATTTGAGGGAGACAAACAAAAGGAGTAGTGGCATTTAGGGCTGTGCTAACAGGTTTCCTGAGCCTGAGATAAGCAGCTTTGGTGTCTTAGATCTGGCAGTCGTCAGCAAACCTCATGACTTTGGTTGGAGGTTCAGAGAAGGTGTTCTATGAGCCTCAGCTTACTCATCACATGATGGTCCACCCTAGACATTACAAAAAACATCACCTTTTTCTTTGGATATTTAGCCCTGAATCACCCATGAAAATAGGAAAATACCCTCCCCAAATTTACCTGTGCTATTTATAATCTAGTTTTCAAAAATAAATCAAAAAGCCAAATGAATTCCAAGTCCTTAGGTCCATTGGTTACACAGAAGTAATGGAAGACACAAAATTCCAGAGGATAATGAGAATTTCCAGTTGTCACATCTATGGCAGCCCTGACAACAGTGTTATGAATAGGCAGAATCAGTGCAGAAAGAGCTCTCCTGTCCTTCATCAGATCCAGACCATCAGCAAGAAGCTCCCCTATAAAAAATAATAATAAGAAGAATGCAACTATATTAAGCAACTGTACTGGAACTATTACTATATAGTGCATAGATTTATTACATTTATCTAATGTATGAGAGAACATGATTCTTCTATTTCAAATTATCCTAGTGTGCTTAGTATAAATAGTGTCTTGGATGGCTTTATTAGATACATTTCGAAACACCGAGACAAATCTGCAAGCTATGTTAAGGTATGTGCAAGGTGATCCAAGGCAGCCAACAGATCATGCCAGACCAATCTGGTGGCTTTCTATGATGGAGTGAGGATTTTGGTAGACAAAGGAAGGGCAACAGGTGTTTCCTACCTGGGCTTGTGCAATGTCTTGTACATGGCCCCACATTACATCTTTATCTCTGAATTGGAGACATGGTTTAAAAGGGTGGAATACTCAATGGTTAAAGAACTGGTTGGATAATCACAGCCAGAGGATTGTGGGCAGTCGCTCCAAGCCTACGTGGAGGCTGTTGTTGAATGGTGTCTTCTGGGGGTTGGTCTTGGGGCCTGTGCTCTTCAACAACTTCATCAACAACCAAGATTGTGGGATTGAGTGTACCCTCAGCAAGTCTGCAGATGACACCAAGCTGAATGATGCAGTTTACACAATGTAAGGAAAGGGTGCCATCCAGAGGGACCTGGACAAGTTTGAAAAGTGGGTACAAGAGAACCCAGTGAGGTTTAACAAGGTCAAGTGCAAGGTGTTGCACTTGGGTCAAGGCAATCCCAGATATGTATACAAACTGGGAGAATAATTCATTGAGAACCACCCTGTGGAGAAGGACTTGGAAGTCCGATGGACAAAAAGCTGGACATTATCCAGCAATGTGCTCTTGCAGCCCTGAAGGCCAACAGAATCCTGGACTGCACTTTTGGTGCAGTGGCCAGCAGGGTTAGGGAGGTGATTTTCCCCCTCTATTCTGCCCTTTTAAAGCCCCTCATGGAGATCTGGAGTATTATGTCCAGGCCTGGAGCCCTCAGCACAGGGAAGATGTGGAGCAGATTCAGAGAAGGGCCACAAAGATGAGCACAGGGCACTTGCAGGTGCCAAAATATTTGTCCTGCAGCTCTTGAATCTAGAAACACAAGGAAATTACAAATAGAACTGATTACAAATAGAAGTGATTCCTCCTTATCTCTATTTTTTAATTTCCTTCCTTTATTATTAAAGTATATGTTCTGCAGATAAAATGCTTCCTTCCCAGATGCACACTGTGTTAACACAAGTGGGAACACAAAACTGGACAGCCCATTCACAAATGGGTTACCCACACATCTGACAGCAATCGCAGACAACAATGCAATAAACAAGCTTAGATTTCAAGTCGTTGTGACAAATGTATTGCTAGCTGTAAGTCAGAGACCTCCTGGCACTGCTGTCAGCATAATGAAGGGTTCCTAAGTGGCTATTGTTCTTCCCTGACTTGGAGTTTCATCGTCTCTCCAGCCTCCCCTACTTCTCCTAGCAGGCGTTAGAGTTAATAAAGGATTTCTTAATTACTGAGAGCTGTTTGCTCACCCAGTCCAGCCTCCCTCGTGGGCAGCACAAAGGGATGCTATCAGCTGTTAAACTCATTTTGCCCAGCCACTGGGTCTCCCTGAACTGGGGTTGACCAGCATCCAGCTCAGCTGCATTAGGGCTGCTGCGTGTGTATGATACAGAGCCAAGCTGGGGGAGTGCTAGGGCTCTGGTATTTGGGACTCCTTCCAGGAGCATGAGATTCCCTGAGCAGGGTGACCTGATACCGGCATGAAGGTGCCTTACTGAGGCAAGGCTGCAGGAGTTGGATAAAATATGAGTATTTCTAGCTAAAAGCTTATGGTCCTTTTTCCTTACCACCCTCCTAATTAAATCCTTGTTTTGAAAAAACAGGGAGTAATTGACTTTCTTGTTTTATAACAACTACCAAAACTGACATATTTTGTTTTAGTTGTTTGTTTCCGTTATTGTTGGCTTTTCTGATTTCATAAAAAAAAGATGATTTGGAGTCTCCTACCAAAGACAGAATATTCTGAATAATTCTCGACTGTTTTTGAGTCCACAAGGGGATGAAAAAAGAACAGAAAAGTTGATAATGGAGACCAAAGCAGAGGTACATCTCTAGCTAGTAGTCTCCAACAGCTGGTATCTTTGGCTGAGCGGTGATTTAACTCACGCTTTACAAACATCATATACTTAAAGGCAGTGGAAAGACTTCAGCATTGTCAAGGAAAAGCAATAAAACAAGTGCACCTAAATTCATGGTTCCATATACTTTTATGCACCAGTGTAAAACACTCACAAATGACTACTCTCAACTGCTTTGTCTCTGTTTTAAAGCAACTGATGTTATTAAAACCTTGCATGTATCAGGGGAAAGAAAGAGAAATTTTACCTGGTGAGGATTACACCTGCTAACAAAAATAGAAACCTATATTAAGGAGCTGTTACTTCATGCCTGGTTAATCTGGAGTGCATATCCGGGAGAGCAACTGGTGCTAACCAGTCTGATAGTGCAATGCCTGCAACAATACGAAGTTGTTAAGTTTAAAATAGATCTCCACCAGTAAGTCAAGTTAACTATGTTTGACCCAACTAGTTTTATCTTAGACTGTTCATTTCATCTCTTCTCTTTCAGTGCTGGGAAGACTTGACCCTAATTTGATGCTATTTCTTGATGATTACTCAGCCTACACCGAATTGTAGAGACATGGAACATTTAGACTCTTCAGACTAGCATCTTGAGCTCAGGAGAGTTAAATGAAACATCACACATCTAAATTCAAAGACATTTTGGGCCCAGAAATGTGTCTGTTTTGGTGGCTCTTGAAGCTGAAATCATGTTAGCTGTGGCTTTCATCGAAAAATTGGTTTAACCCACTGATGAGATTTAGGAAAAGTTCACCTTCTCCCATCTTGAAGCTACAGTCCATACCATAAAGGGCCATAAAATTGACGATAATGATAATCTTTTGCCTGCAGGACAAAAGCCTTCATGAAGTACCAGTGAATATCTGCAGCTTTTTTTATTATTATTTATTTTTTTTTATTTAATAGGATTTCTGTGAACTTGAGTTTTGGAAAGACATACAGTGTGTTCATAGACACCTCAATACAGACCTCAGAGTTTGATATAAATCTCTAAATTGGAGAGTACCAGTCAGCTGACAAAACAATACAAATTAATCTCTTGCCAGACATTCCTGCTCTTAGGTAAAAGAAAGAGGCATTTGAAAAACTGAGCAACAAAGTGTTACATTTTAACTTGTTTTTAGCACTTGTTAACAACTTCGGTTCAAAGCACAAAAAAAAAAAAAAAAAAAAAAAAAAAAAAAAAATCACATTAGGCTTTCATTTAGCTTACATTATTAATAAATTTACTCAACCTCAAGAGACCATCAAAGTTTCAAAGTTTTCTGTATCACAACAGTAGGATTCAGAAGACCCAAACTTTTTCTCTAGAGGAGATTTCAAATACCAAAGACGTAAGGTTGTTAGATGGAATTCAGACAAAAAATATAGCTCATCCAGAAGAAGCCTTAAGATATTTCCTTCTTAACACAAGCATCTTTGAGTTTCTTTTTTCTTTAAATAAACTTTAAAAAAAAAAAAAAAAAAAAAAAAAAAAATTCTCATAAGATATTCTCACAGCAGTGAGAATATCTCCCTGCTTGCTGAGGTGGAATGAAGTGGGTATTGGTCCTTCCAGCTCCTGCCACCAATGGCTGAGCCCACTCTTCCCCAGCACAGCACACGAGTGGATGTGCTCATAGGTTGCTGCACACCCCGGGTGGTATGGGTTGCCTGTGAGTGTGAAAAGCAGCAGTCAAGCTGGTTTGATCAAATGAATCATTCTGCCTCCCAAAAGCATGTTTTTTGTTTTTCACACAGACATAATATGCCTACTTCGTGACCATTTGACAGGGAAAGGATGAATGACTTCCCAAGAGCTATGGGACTGGGTACATTACAACCATATTAGTTAACGAAAAAGACCTGTTCTCAAGATTTAAAGACTTTCAAAAAACATTCGAGACTGTCTGCAGACTTTTCCAGACTGAGGCAGCTTTTCACTATGCCCTGCACAGAGGATAAATGCAAAAATTCTGCTTGAACTTTGGTTAAGGAAAGGGGGATCACTATGGATGGGACTTAATGAGACACAACTTCCACACACTAGTCTCAGATATGTTTTGATCATCATGATTTTAAGAGAAAGGTGTTGCTGTGTGCTTGTGTCTTTTAAATATGTGGATATGAGTCATAATTACCGGTGATCTGCCCTTGAAGAATTCACCATTGAGAAGCTTCCGCTGACTTTTTCACCTAAAGAATCCAGACAGCCCACTATGCTATCCTGTGAAATCAAAGCCTCCTCCCACTTTCTTGAATTGTATCTGCTTTGTACATCACTTTTAGGAACAGATGACCCTGAAGATTTATGGGTAGCAAAAGGGAAGAAAGTGAGTCCTGTGTAAGAAACTGGAGAAGATCTTTGTGCTACAGCTTTTATATCAATTTGCAAAGCATCAACAAGGCAGACATATACATATGTTTACTGTCACTCTGAATTAAAAGAAGCCACACTCCAGCTTCCACATAACACATCCTCAGCTGACTTGAAACATTAATTATAAGGACTAATACAGCTATATGCAATTGGCTTCTCAATGGAAAATGTTTTGTAATGTGAAAAAGATTGTTGTCTGTCACTAGACAAGTGCTGGAAAGGCTTGTTTATGTCTTTGATAACACCACAAAGAAAAGGGCAAGTCAGTCCAAAAGGCGCGTAGGCTATTCCTAAAGTAAAGAGAAAAGTGCATCTTTAAAAGAAAAAGAGAGAGAGTGAGAGCAAGATTTTAGTTAGGGGAGTATAGCTACTTAGGGTAACTGCAGGACTTGAGCGGAGCTGGGCAAGTCATAGTGTTGGCACAAATATAGCATGTCTCCTGGCATGTCTGTCCTTCCACTTGCAGAATGATTTCCAGAATTGTTACTAGAGCTCTGTCTACAACAAAACAGGGGTAGTTTGTCTTCTCACAGATGATAGGAGCTCAGGTCATGGAGAAGCAGGGGGAGGAATAAGGTTAATCTCAGAGCCTCCCCTACGTTTCACAAAGGCACACCACAGCTGGTGTTAAGCTAATGTTTTGCTCTTTTTTGGGTGGTTTACTCAATTATTTGTAGCTTTCTGAGAGACTTACCTCTGAACATCATGGTCAACAATTTGCACTTCATTTCAGGTCGTGGAGGACCTGGTTTAGAGGGGATAGCTTTTATCAGTCACTTTTGCCCTCTATGCTTTTCCATGGCATGGAGCCAACTTCTTTCTTACCCTCTTCCAGGTTGTGGGAAGAGTAGGGACATGATGAGAAGCAGAGGGATAGACATTTCAAAACAGAGCCATTCTGACACTGAGCAACTTATTTAGCCAGCAAGGCATTGCTGAAACATTGTAGGGACCTCGGGCTATTGCACTCCTTCCAGTGCCTCTGGGCCATGCTCACTGCAGACCAGCTGGCACCTGGCAGCCAGCCCAGCACCTGAAGATGTGGGGTTTCCATGCCCCAGGTGAAGAACACTACTGCAGCTAATAGAGGATAACAAGGAAAAACTGTGAAAAATCCTGCCTGTGGGACTCTGGAAGACAAAAGTCTTTTGTAAGTGCCCCTGTGCCACTCTCACAAACAAATGGGGGACTAGGAACATGGAGCTGAGATCAGTCTTGCGCTGCAATTAGGAGAGACTGAGGGAAAAGCACAGACAAGTAAGTTTGTGTTGTGGCAGGAGAGTGGTTGTTTTCGTGACACATGTTCTCATGTCTGAATGCTAAACCTGGTGAATTGGTATGTTTGCAATGTGAACCATCACATTTCATTGATCTGGTTAGTTTATAGCTATTTAAATATAGGATGAACTCTTCCCAATTTACATTGCTTTCACTTGGAATCATTGCTTCCATCCAGTCTAACCAGCAGCCTCACCTGTAGCTACTTCCATGCCTGAAAAGACAGAAAGAACTTTGTCATTAATGTAATGTTGGTAGGTACTAAAACCCCTCACTCAGCATAAGTTGGACTGTACAGCTTTTAAACTTCTGCTAGCTGCTAGCTGCACAGCACCAGTGTTGCAGGAGGCACTGTGGGAACAGTACAGCAGCACAGGCACAGCTCAATAAAGGAGGAACAAAGAACTTCGTCAGTTCGGAAAGAGGGTTTTGAGTCTGAAGTTGTAAACTGATAACAAGTTGGACACACTGCACTGTTGTGTTGTGAAAGCCTAGTGTTTATCTTCTGTTTGCTCTGACTTGCTAACATTTTCCATTCTCTGGCTGTTGTAAATGGCATTTCTTTCCATGATCATGAGGAGAGGCCCTGATCTTTGCTCAGAAATGACTCTAGCTCCTCCATCAAAACAAATAATTGCTGCAAACCTTGGACGGTTTTTTTAAGTGTTTATATTTTGAAGTGTTGGAAGGAAAGCTTCTAATCTTGAACCCTAGAGAAAGCAGGTAGACAAAATAAAGTAAAATAAATGCTTTTTAAAGTATCTTTTACAAGCTTCCAAGAAGCAGCTATACTTACCAGACACTGATATAATATCCATGAGTTACTAAGAAATAGCTGTCAATTCTCATCAAAACGCCTTGGAGATTTAATACAGAGATTACTTACTAAACTTCTCTTTTCTGATATTGAACTCATCTACAAAGAAAATTATTTACATTTTTAAAGAACACTAAACATTTTTGTACATCAGAGAGATGGAAAATACTCAGCAAGTCTGAGTTCCCAATGTAATGTTGATAAAACCACATTTTTTTTTCCCAGTCTGGGAGAAAGAAGGGAGAGAAGCTGGTAAAAACATGAAAGAAAAAAAAAAAAAGAATTCATCAATCTTTGTAAAAAGAGTTCACATCATTTGGGAGATAAATAGTAGCATGTGGAAGAGTTGTTTTCCCTTTGATATGCAAGTTTAGCAGCCATTGATCTTCAGTGAGAACTGTAAGAATGGACCATGCAGCAGAACTACAGTTGGCAGTTTGCACAGAAAATAAATAAATAGTTACGTGCCTATTTCTGCAGCCTTACAGCCAGAGGCTGAATCGATTTCTGCCAATACCAAGAACTCACACTGCTGTGTATCAGCATGCAGTTACTGAGATCTTTATTACAGTGGCACTTATGACATTTTTGCTGAGCTAGTTTTGAGTTCACTAGACCTGAAAGATGAACTTGTTCACCTTATAATATTGTTTGCTTTACTTATTGTTTTTTCCATATTACACTTTGAGACTCTCGTCATGTAATTTTATGACTTTGAAGTTGCATGGGTTGAGTTATAACTATAATAAAAGAATTTGGAATGAGATAATGCAAGTTTTTCCATTATTTACAAAAGGTTGAGGTTGCCTATTGAACACTTCCACAGTCCATAGTCCTGTTAAAATGTCTAAATTTTCAAGCAGCAACAAGGTTGTGATAGACCCTTACAGCACAAAGACTGGACAGGACAGAAATTGTGAGCTTCTGAGCACAAGCAAGAAAATATTCCAGTTTATTATTTTTAATTCAGTTTTTCCAGAGAACATTGCATTTCCTAGTTACAAATTAACAGTATGCTTTTATCCTACACAGCTGCTCTAGGACAGTTTGTGTTTCTCTTGATTCGTTCTCTTCACATTAACTTTAGTTAAGGGAACATACAGAGAGGAGAAGCTTTCCAATCCCCTTCTGTTTGTTGGGGACTGATCCCAAATACCGTTTAATGTTTCTTTTCCCCAAAAATTGGTGCTCAGAAGCCAAGGACTCTGGGAATAGCAGACAGTGACACACATCCCACTCTGTTTCCCATTGCAGAGCCTAATTGCTAAGCCAGAGCAAGCATACTGTGCTGTGAACTGCACACAGTCCTAAGTATTCAAAAGGCACTGCAAAATCCTCCACAGAGGAAACCCTCCAAAATCAGGTAACTAAGTTTCTAGCAGTCTCCTGGTAAGATCATTCACAAAGATGAGGCTCTGAAAGATTCAGTAACCAACCACGTAGCAGGTTAGTAGCACAAACTCTCCAGTTAACTGTTTGCTGGACTATTACATTGTGCCATATTTGCTTGGGATTATGTGAAAGTACACATTATCCATAATGAAGTAAAAGATAATAAAAATACAGTCTTGCATAATGCAACATAAGCCACAAAAAAAAAAAAAAAAATCCTGCAGAAACTTGCTGGAAAGGTGGTTGAATCACCATCCCTGAATGTGTTTAAAAATCCTTTGGATGTGGTGCTCACGGACATGATTTAGTGTAGAGTTGTTAGACCTAGGGCAGTACGGTTATATACTGGTTGGATGTGATGATCTTGAAGGTCTTTTCCAACCTGAGCAGTTTTCTGATTCTATGATTCTATGAAATCAAGAAAAAGACAGATACTGATTTTAATAAGTATTGAATCTGACTAGCAGAAAAGCACTCTGTCCATGAGCAACAGCCCATCTCCCCTTAGAAGTGCTCCCTGGTGCAGGGAACTCAAGGCACCAGCTGAAGATTTATTAATGCCAGGGGTAGCTTTCCTTGCAAATATAAAAGACCACACACTCCCTCAGTATTAAGATACCGTGGGAGATAAGAGAGAGCAAGGGTTGGGTCATCTTGGAGCATCTTTTAAATTTCATAATTAGGCCTACAGAGTAAAAGAAAAAACACCAGTAAACATCACCTTGGAACAGATAAGATTTGATTCAGGAGTATAATTTAAGTTTCACTGTGAAGAATTGCTGTCGTTTCCCAGATTTTCTATAGTATTGAGCATCAAACTGATCTCACCTACCTCAGGGTCCTTTCCTGGTGGCACTGGGATGCCAGCTCTCCATTACAGCTTTTTGTGCATTTGTAGAGCTAACATATTGATGGATTCCTTCAATCAACAGGCTGTACCCCCAGGGCAGGAGCTGTGGGCTCACATTCCCTGCCCTTGGCATTTGTTGGGCTGGAAGGAGCTGTGCTGGATGGAGCCGTATTGAACATCCATGTTGTCCTTGAAGGAAGTGAGTTGAAAAGAAAGAAATGCTCCGATGGCCTCAAGGATCATACAGGATAGCAGATGAACTGTCTCCAGCCATTCTGTGTCTTTCTCAAATTGGACCCCAGAACTGGAACCCAGTACTCCAGATGTGATCTCACTTAGGTAAGAGATACACTGTCCAGTAGTATTATGGAAATATTGTGAGAATAACACATTCCTCAACCCATGGCAAGCCACATGTGCTGGCAACTAGCTGCCTTTCTGAGCACAGTGCTACTTGGCAAACTCTGCCACAGTCCAAACCAGGTACCAACACTGTTCCAGCTTTTCTGTCTGGTCGATGTGTCACAAGTAAGCTTGGAAATTTTATCTGAGTATCTGGATCAAAGATCTGCCAGAGAAAGAAGTTTTCCCAATGTATTGGTTTCCCAGGATAAAGTTATCTATCTGTGCATCTGTCACCATTAAGACTAGCATTAGCAAGACTTTGTACACATAGAAGTATTTGTCTTTGTTCAGTATTGACATCATTTATATCCTTTTTCTCTGATGAAAAGGTGCATTTCTCATGTAGGATATTCTCATTTGAAAATACTTAAATTTGGGTGTCTCTTGTACTGTATGCTTGTCAAAATTCAAATTTGTGATGCTTCAAGCCATGATGAAATATTTTTGTGTTTTTCTCCTTCTCCATTGATGCTTCTTGTTCTAAATGTCTGACCTTGCCATTCCTTGCTTTTTATTTGGGCATATTTTAGATTGAGTTGCTGTTGTGAGTAGTGTATTTGATTTCTACACATCTTGAGAAACCGTTGGGATATTATATCTAGAACCTCTTCAGAGACTGAAGACAGAAGTCTGGTAGTTATAACTAGAAAGTTTCAGAAAGTCTAAATGCAAAATATATTAATTAAAAGCATTTGATGAACATCTATGAACAACAAATGCTTTCAAAGAAAATCATATCCACTTAGATTCTGGGTTAAGTTCCCAGCTGGCTTCACTGTAGCTTCCATGATTTCTGCTGGATATGGATCTGGCTCATTTTTTTGTAATGAGAACTTCAAGTAGCTCTAGCTAAAATGAATGACAAAGCTTATGCTCCTTGGTGAAGTAATTCATTAATTAGTGTGTGGAATATGCACATTACCACACATATAATTTCTGAAAATATGAAGAACTTTGTCCTTGTATAAAGCCCTCTAGAGTCATTGCAAAAATTTGCATGGACTTCATTGGGTTATGGATCACATCCTGTATATATCTGCATTTTTAGACCTTTTCTAGTGCTTTCTCTTCCAATGGAAATTAATAGCTTCATGGAATTGAAATGACCAGTTTCTGATTTAGTTTTGCATAAGAAGCAGAGTCCAGTAGGATTAAATATGAATGGTGGCTTGGTAATTCATTAATCATGAAAATATGATGTGCAGTTAGTTATATAAGTGGTTATTTTTGCATGGAAATGTCTGCTACTTTTATGTCTGTGCAGAATCACTTCAAGTGCTGAAGCAGGAACATACAAACCCACTCATTTCAATACACTATTTCAGACACAATGCACAATAATACATAAATGCTCTGTAGACAGCAGTGATTTTGTAGTTGTTAGCACAACAGTGCATCCAAGTATCCTACCAGCATATGATTATGCACGTTCCTGGTCAGAGGAAGCAGAGTATTTTCAAAGTTTCTATGAGACCTTTCCAAGCCATCTTGGCCACATGTGACCTATGCAAAATATTTTATTCTGAGAACTTTTGAAAATGTAAATATTACAGCTCCTTTTCTCTTAAAAGTCTGAGAAATCAGATAAGAAAGGTTGGGCTGGCTCCAAACAATGCTGAATTCTTCTCTATCATCCAGAAACAGACTTCTGGGTCAGTGACAGGTAACAAGGACAAGGTTTGATGCACCATTTGAAAATGGTGCACAGCAAGGAGCAAATCAACATAAAATGCAAGTCAAAGAACTGTTGAAACACTCACTTTCCATTTGAGCATGCTGTTGGAAGCTGAAATTCTGCACTGAACTTAGTAATTCAATATGCTTGGCAAATACAAGAGGTTGCCTCATTGGCACAGATCTCTTCTGTGTAAAAATGATGGAAATGCCAATTCCACCTTTGTCTCCTTCCAGTGTCCTTGCGTCACTAGCACCCTGTTGTCTTTCCCAGGTAAAAGGATAGTCCCAGGCTCAATTCTCTGTACTTCCGCTGTCATGGCCAGGGCCCTGCCAGGTACTTGCTCTTGTTAAAAAAAAAAAAAAAAAGCAAAGAAAAAAAAAAGCCTCATGAATGCTCTGTTTTCTTGTCATCACTGTTACTTTCTTGAAATGCATTAGCATGCGATTTTTCATTTCAAGGCAAGATGTAGAGGCACAGAAGTTTCAGGATCTGGCTCCCATTGAAGTCTACTTCTCTGAGAAAGCTGTTTCTGAAAAAGAATACCTATATGGGAAATTGATATAGCCATGATTTTTTATTTATTTATTTCTTACAAGGCAGCACAAAAACAGATAGAAAGTAAATATTTAAAGTTACTGTAGCCATTTCAAAAGTGCATAAAGGTATTTGTGGCTGTAAAGTCCTTGTGAACATTTTTCACTAATACTTACAAATATTTCGAACTAAAGAGATGAATTATCAAATACTTGTGCCCTTCATTTTACCTATGCTTTGTTCAGCAGATCACAAAACACAGACCTACATGATATATCTCCTTGAAGAGCCAAATAGCAAGAGAATGAGTGAAAGCTGCACATAACAGGTGGAGAAACAGGAGAATGGAAAGATGAAGGGAATCAAGTACAAGGTCTCATGATTACTTAATTGCTATGCCCACACCTTGTTCCATAATGCATACAAGATTTCAGCCACCCAATCTACTGAAATCTCTCTCAGGACATGTCAGACTTTAACTAAGCATCCTCCTCTCATCCTGCTGGGTTATCCATTCCCCTTGGCTTTTTGCCATCTTCTGTTATGCATTATCCCATCAGTTTTGGTCCTCACATTACATATGAGACTTAACATACTACTTACTGCTGCTTATGTCAGTTACTTAACACAAGGAGATTCCCAAGCTTCCCAGCTGTTCTCATCCCCCATCTTAACTGCTACCTATCGTATTTGGCAATGTTCTGTCAGCCAACCCTCTTGGCCATTCAACTCTGCTAACTCAATGTAGCGTGCGAGGGACACTGTAGGAGAAAGAAAGGCAGGTTTAGCATCTAAGAGCACCCAAGTAAATCTAAAGACTGAAATGATCCATCCCAAAGGGAACCTAATCATTATTACTGGTCGAACACCATGCTATCCTGTGATAGAAGGAAGATCTTTGATAAGTTACTCCGTCTCCTCACGCCAATCGACTGCTAGAGGAGGGTAAATATTCAAAGATTGTGTACCAAAATAACTCTTAGCATTTAGAAGAGGCTGTGGTAGCATCTGCAGTGAGAAAGAGTAAGCTTATGTGGTATTCCATTCCTACCTGCTAGGATGACATTAGGACCAAATATTTAAATACACCATCTCTGTTCCCAGACTATGGAGCCAAAAATGGTGTGATCAAAGCAGATTCCTTGCTTCCACATACTGTTTCATGTGGGTTTTTTTGTTGCACTGGGACATCCTGCAGAGCTCGGACACACAGGACTCTTACCCAGGCAGAAGCCCAATGGCTGAACAGGGAGATCCTCTGCATCTCATGAGCACTCTACCACGGTGAGGGGCCCATAACAACTTCTGTCTCTGCCCGGGGCCCCAAACGAGTACCCCTCACCTCGCACTGAGAGGCAGCTGCCTGGGGGCAGGGATGTTTGGCGAGAACTCGGGGCCCCTGCCACCGGCGGGAGAACTCCGGCTACCCCCGCCCAGGGCGGGAGGCAGCGCCGAGGCCCACGGAGAGGGAGGGGAGCGCTGGGGGGGGGGAGTGGCCGTGCCGGGCCAGCCCCATAAATAGCCCTCGGCGGGGCGGCGGCGGGAGGAGCCCTCGGAGTCGTCGCCGCCGCAGCTGCCGCCGTCGCCGCTCCGGCAGCGGGCACAGTCAGCACCGCGGACAGCGCCCCCACTGAGCCCCTCCGCACCCCCACCATGACGGCGGAGACGCACCTGCAGGGCGTGGAGATCTCGGCCGCCCAGTTCTTCGAGATCTGGCACCACTACGACTCCGACGGTGACTCCTTTCCCCTTCCCGGGTTGGCGGGGGGCGGCCGGCGGGGGGTGTGCGAGGGGGAGGCTGGGGGTCCCACCACTCCCTGGCCGCCATCCCGCAGCTGGCACGACAGCACGGCTGGGGTGGAGGTCGGGCAAGGAGTGCGGGAGCAGCTCCGCAGGGAGAACGCGGGCTAGAGACATCCCTGGCAGCGCTGAAGAGCGGAGAGAGTTTGGAGGGAGCGGTGACCACAAGCCTAACTCTTTTTGTTGTAGGCAATGGGTACATGGATGGGAAGGAGCTACAAAACTTCATCCAGGAGCTGCAGCAGGCACGGAAGAAGGCAGGCTTGGTAGGTTAACCTTTTGCCCCACTTTTTCCATCCCCTCTGGGAAAGAAGAGTTTTCTTGAGCAAACCCCAGTGCCTTTGTTCCTTCTGTTCCTTGTTGCTTTCACACAGTTCATCCAGCAGCCTCACGAGGCAGAGAAGTAGATGGGTTAGAAATAAGCAGGTTTTAAATGAAACATGCCCTCTGATTTGGAAGGGTGGTGTCAGGGGTGTCCATTCAGCTGGTGAGCAAGTCTTGTTCACATCTCACCAGTCTGTGAGCTGGGACTTCTCAAAGGGCTTAACAAGAAAATTCAGAAATGCGTGGACATTATCCTTTTTTCATGGGTAGACTTTGTCCTGTTGCAACCTGATCCAGATATGCACTGATACTTAAAAAAATAAATAAATTTATTTTAAAAAGAGAGAGAAAATAGAAAAGAAAACCCAACTCTTCAAGTTAGTTGGGCTCTTTTAATATCATGCTTAATGGACAGTATGGGCTGAAATGCATTCCTGCCCCTTGGTGGTCAGTAAATAGATCTGCAGATGACTGCTAAACACTTTTTGCCCTTTGCCAATGTTGCACACCAGGAATATGAGTACCAAATCCTGGTAGTTCAGATTGCTAGCAGAGACATCAACGTTTTTGACGCTGTTGTCAAATGCCAGCTATTAATTTTTTAATTACAAATTTCCTCCAAACTATTCCCACTTGGGGAAAAAAAAAAAAAAAAAAAAAAAAGAAAAAAAAAAAAAAGAGAGTGTGGAGAGAAGGAGAGAGGGAGAAAGAGAGAGGAACGGTTCCGTGAAAAGATCTGAATTTAAATAGCAGTGAATCTTTTTAACAAATAAATTATGGGTCATCAGTTTCTAAAACAGGCTACTTAGCACCATGTTCAAATATCTAACATTACCAAGTCTACTCAAGTCAATCTATGCTAAAACACTTCCAAAGTAACAGAAAGGAAAAAAAAAAAAAAAAAGCCAATTAGCATGTGTGCTTTGTGGAAATAAGTTATTACTTAACATTAAAAACAAAACAAAACAAACTCTGAACTGAGCAATAACCTTTCTATAACTTACTTTAATATTGCTGTAGATTTTAGAAGCAAATTTAAAAAAAGAAAAAAACAATCATACTCTTAAATTTTGTGGAAAATCTTCTTGTGGTTAGCTTCTTAGTAATCCTATGAGTGCAGACTTCACACACTTGAAAATCTGTCTCCCAGCAATGCCTCATTTTTAAGTCTAAGTATCAGTCAATTCTTATAGCAATTGCTGTAGACACTCATTTTCATGAGTGTTAATAAGAACAAACTAAAATTTCAAAAAGCCTCAAAAACCCATACAAAAAATTGGTTTTCAGAGAGAATAGGTGGTTTTGTTCTTTCTTTTTTTGCACAGAAAAAAATAAGTACAACTTCTGTGCCTGTCAGATATTATAACAGAAAATATCTCTTTTCTGTGGAGAAGTGAAGGAAACTCCTGTTTGTTTGTTAGAAAGAAGATACTAAAGCCTGTTTATATTTAGTATCAATGACATTGTCAGTAGAAGTGCTGATGATATTTAGGAATTTGAAAAACGAATTAGAAGCTTGAAAGAAAAACGCTAGTTACTTCAAAATCAGAATCTTTTCTCTCTCAAAAGAAGTGTGCATCTCTTAAAAATAGAGCTTGCTCAAAGTAACACAGAAGAACTTTGCAGAACTCTTCTTATCTGCTTCACTTCACCATTCATTCTATTTTTTGAGTAACCTTTCCTTGTATCTCACATTCTGTTTTGAAAACACTCAGGAGCTTAATTAAGCTTTCTTTTGCCATTTCTCTGAATCAAGCCTGGTTTTGGGGTGTTCTTTTGAGAAGAACAATTCACGGTAGCAACATCAAATTTGGTACATGGTTTATTGACTCTGCCTTTGGTAGATGTTACCTTGACCTTTGATTTTTTTTTTTCTGGATTATGGATGTATGTCATTTTAGCTTTCAAATCTAAGCTGATTCTTGGATTTGAAGGTTCATTTGCCAAACAAGCATCTCATTAGTTCAAGTCTTGTCTCGTGGGATGCTAGTTCAGTAGCTTTAAATTTCTTTTCTTTTGCCAGAAGGGACACATTGAGAAACTAGTGTAAGTTATATGTCATTTCCTCATCTGTCCTTCCCTTAACACGCCAAAGCTTCTTTGTCATCATTAACTTTTGCATTTCAAGTCACTTTCCTGCTCACTATTTTTGAAATATTCAATTATGCATTCTTCATAGCTGGATTTTACATCAGTCATGCCGTATGCATTAAAGAATCACATTGATTCTGTCACTGAACAGGATGGTTTAAGATTTCTAAGTATTATTCCCAGCTACAGAGAGCTGTTCTAATTATGTTCTAATTCTAATCTTTTTATTAATCCACACAATAAGCCTGTACTACTTTCACAGTTGCTTTTCCTAAGATGGAGCTATAGCATGCAGCTTGGTTGCTGTTAGCCCCATTGCTGGAACTGCCAGTGCTCCAAAGGATAGACGTGTACTGGGTTTAAGGGCCTGGGCTTTTCTCTGGTCACACTATGTGTTTTCACTTCATGCATTGTGATAGATAATGATTTGACCTAGCATACTTTCAGACATTATGAAAGAACTGACAGTTTTTTAAAGATAAAAACTGTATAAATGTATAGACAGAGCTTCCATTTGCTGTGCCCTACTTTTTATGCAATATGTTCTCTAAGTGTGCAAGTTACGAGAAGAACCTGTGGAGTGTAAATGAGTGACACAGAGGTCAGTAGAGTGGATCTTGGAAAGTTACTCCACATTTGTTAACTCACTTGCTCTGCATATACAGATGAGGACAGTATTTCTCAATATTCCAACATTAATTCCAATATTTAATAGATGTTTATCAATGCAGTCATGTAAGCGCTTCTGTAGTGCCATCTATCCTTACATTTCAAAAATCATCCCAAAACAGAGCTGTTTTTTCTACAACTCCTCTTGGTTGAGTAAGTGACTCTTAAGCTTTAGGAGGGGAGATGAAGGTGCGAAGTTTCTTAATTTCAAGCATTAAGCAACTACACTTGATTAAGTTTAAACAAGTTTTTTGACTGAACATGTATTTGAATAACATGACTTGTCAGCTACCTCAGAAGCAGCTGAAGTAAGCACCAAGAAAAAGAAAAAAGACTCTTTCTGGACTAGCATGAGCATCCTGTTTCATGTAGCCTCTAAGCAGCTATGTCTCCTGTAGTGGTTGACCACTGTTTGGCACTGTGGAGGTGATACTAGAAGAATTAGCAAAATATTTAACAAGCACTAATTAAAATCCAGGTGTCTAAATTCTCCATTCCAACTGCTAAACAAATCTGTGCCCACTTTGGGATCATTAGATGAGAGGTGACATTGAACTGCACTGTATTAATAACTACATCTCTAATTAAAGCTGTGGCAAATTACTAACCTGCCATGGATGACTTTGACATAAATAGGATACTAGGCCACGATTGTATCATCTATAAAGAACTGACATTTAAGTTAGCATTTGAAGTTGAAATTTGGGACAAACTTCAACAGACTTTGTACAGCTGATAGTTCCCATGTCTCCAGTGAGAAATTCACCTAGGTCCTGTATAACCAGAACTATTATAGCAACTAAAACTTTAATTTCTAATGACAGCTATATCTTCATCTATAAGCATAGAATTTTCCATTAGTTTAATATAGCTGTAGTCCTGATTCTTGCTGCATGGTTTTACTGTCTCGGTCTGATAAGAAATACAAGGAAAAATAGAAGTTTAATCAGTAATGAAAGTTGATGGCAGCTCATAGCAAGGCAAAGCAAGTCCAGTTGAAGTGTCAAATCAGGTGTATAAATATTCATCCTGAGGCTGGCACCTTTGCTGTAACTTAGGCTGAAGATAGTATTTGAGTACAAATGTATAGTAAGAGGCATAATTTATACAAAAAAACAATTTGCTGGCTTTGTTATGTCAGATTTAAGGTGCTGCTCAAAGCATCTCTCTCCCAAGCCTTCTCTCTCTAAATTACAGCAGTGACATTTGGATTCTGTTTTCGTGATAACTATATACTTGACAGTGAGGAATATGATATTATGGTTAGTTCTTTCAGAGCTAAAATAGCATCCATTGTTCAGGTAAAACCAGCTCACAGATGCGGAAAGGCCATATTGGTATGCAGAGGTATTGTACTGAAATGTTTCTTATTTTGAAGGATTTTGCGCTGCCTTCAATTTAGTCATTTAATAATGAAAACTGAGAAAACAGATTAAGAATGAACTTCACTGTCATCCTCTTCAAACAGAAGAGCTGTTATATGTATCTTCCAACACATCTGTCTTCTCAGTTTCTTTATTCTGTAAACTAAAATAGGAGTTCTAAAAATTTAGAAACCAATCACTAACGTTGACTATAATATCACCCCTTAGGAAATACAACTTATCACAGTGATGTTATCTATCCTAAAAAAATTACTCATTTTCACTTCAATTTGAGAAATCTAACTATAATTAAGTGTGAATATTTAATCAAATATAGTAAATTTATTGACAACTGATGGAATATTTAAGTACTTTGCATACATTTCTCTGCATCTGAAAAATATTGATTCTTTCATTATAACTTTACAGGACTTAACACCTGAAATGAAAGCATTCGTGGACCAGTATGGCAAGGCTACTGATGGAAAAATAGGAATTGTTGAGGTAAGATAGTTATATAGTAAGATAGTAAATAGTTTGGATTTTTACTAAAACAGAAAATTTCTTTCTCTGAGAATCTTTAGTGTTTTTTTCACTAATGATTTTTTTCCTTACCCAAAAGCAAAATATTCCTTAGCCTTTGCCAGATATTTCACTACACTTCATTTAGATTTGCATACTTGATTCAGTATAAATAAGCATCAACACAATGCAGTTTTCCTGTAAAGCAGCTAAAAACTCTATTTTAGAAATTTAAATTGTGAAAGGTAAATATGATTAATCTCTACATATGATTTTGAACTAACACTCCATCACCGCTCCTGTAGTAAGGTAACTTGCAAGTGAATGTAATTGGGCAGTCGCTATAGGTAGTCAATGCACATATATGGCAAAATAGGATGTTAATCATGGCAAACTTAAGCAGAATTTTAAGAGTAGTTGTAATCCAGCCTTTTCTTTAACCAAACCTGAGGCAGAATATTTCCATTCCTTTCTACCACTCTCTAAAGAGGATAAAGGTGCAGTCAGCCAACCTTTTCTACACTTGCAGACTCTCAACAATTGTATAATTTAGATGACTTTCTGGGAAGTAGGGAACCACTGTATTTTCTCATACTTTCATTGTTCAGTGCTGCAAATCAGAAAGGAGAGGTCATTGGGTTACAGCTTGAGAAAGCACTATTTCAAGCCTAAATCTACAACTCATTTATATCACACTGAGTGCAGTACAGACTGCAGTTTTATTATTAAATATGATTATTATTTTTTTCTGATAGTGTGAAATATGATCTAAGATAGCTAATTAAGAAACAGCTGAAAGCAAGCCAGGTCTGCAAAATTTCTACAGTGACCAACTTTGGGTCAGTAGCTATTTTTAAAATAGAAGAGTGATTAGAGTCTGTAAAACTCAGTAGGATGTATCACTAGTGATATAATACATCATTTGAAGATATTTTTCCTCCTCAGTCATATGTTTGAATTGAAAATACTTATGTATATGAAAACCTAGCTATGACTAAATTATGGAAACACAGTTTCTTTCACTTGCGGCTGTAAGCAATTTTAAAATACGTCTTTTGACAATACTTAGCATTACAAATTATTTTTGTGCTAACAACTGCTTATTCATTTATTATTGAATAATCCCACTTAATTCAGTACTTTTGAATTGTGTAATAGCAAGCATTATGCAAGAAGAATAAGCAGACAGTGCCTGCAGTGACTGTTGTTCTTTACTTAGGGAAGATAAAGGAGAGTTTTGCCTTTCAAGTTCTATTTCTGATTGTACTATTGACTTAATGCATAAAGGTGAGCAAATCCCACAGGGCCTAATACGGTAAGGTGCTTACCACCTCCAGTGAGCTGCCAAGCATACTCAGCATCCACTGAAGCCACTGAATAATGACAGCACTCAGTCCAGTGACTGAAGGGACTCTCCCTTAATATAGCAGTTTCCTAACCCAAGATCTATATTTTATTTCACTGACATCAGCACGAAGCTTGATTTGGAAAGTGCTGATGGGACTCAGCCTAAGTTTTACAAGCAGTATGATTTTAAAGTTGGTATTTGAACTTGATTCTCCTTCCTTATAAATAAGAATGCCCAGTAATTCCAGATTGCTCCCAATTTACATAATACAGTAAACACTTTTTTTTCTGAAATAAAGAAGTATGAATGTTGTTTAAAAAAATTTATATGTGAATGCATTTGGATTCCCAGCCATCAGACCGGATACCCCAGCAGCTGAAGGAAAATGTCTTTCACATAATAAGTTTTGTGGGCTGAGATAAAGAGGAGACCTGGGTGGCTTCATAGAGGAAGGAGTGGATTTTCAGTTTGGTGCTCAGATTAAATGTCAGCTTTGTCTTTGGAAGCACACTGCACTTAGTCGTCTAGATCTTAGCCAGCATTCACAAGTCAAATGCAGAGCCAGACCTCTATACTTGCTTATCATTTTGTAAGAGCCCTTTCTTTCACTTTCTGTGTTCATTCAGGCTAATGCTTGGACTAAAATGTAGATGTGGAACATGGATTTTTGAGACTCAGGACAGTAGTAATTCCACATTCACATCCTTTGACAATTGCTTCTGCCATAAAAATAACCACTGACTACTATAAACGATTTTTACTCCCATTCTCCATTATAGGATTTTGAGAAGAAAATTCGCTGAATTATACAAAAGGAATCTTAATTACCGACATTTATTTAAAGAATGATTTCTAGAAAATAGTTCTTATATTGTCTTAATAACTGAGAGTATTTTTTCCTGCTAGGTAGCGTACAAAGATCTACCTCAGTCTGCAGCTGAGTAGGGAGAGTTAAATCGAGCCTGGGCTTTGATGCTGTCCTCGCTTACTCATGAAAGCAGTAGGGTGCACAGAAGCACTAAGTTGCTATTGCTATTTGTGCCTCATACACAGTTTGGTACTGCTAGTAAGCTGTTCATGATTCTTTGGAAAGGTCCCATTGTGATAAGCAATCTCTTCCCCAGACTGTGTTTTTTTTTATCAATTCTTCCATTCAGTGTTTGCTGTTGAGCAGCACAGCTGGTCTACTCCAAAAGTCAGAGCTTCCTCTCATCGGAGAAATAAGGAAAATTTTCCATAAACTGGTACTAAATTCCACACATTTAGCTGCTACACCTATATGAATGCATACTTATCCACACATTATTTGCTATTTATAATGGAGTAGATTTCAAAAGCTGCTGACAAAAACACATTGTTTAAGTTGATTAGGTTTTCAATTCAGCCATTTAGCAAAAACACTCAAAACACTGATGCTTGGCAGTCTGTAATCAGTGGCTCTGTTCTGTAAGAAGAGTACTTTGACTTGTGTTTTCAGTTGTACAAGCACTTGATGAATATGACTGACTTCTTGAGCAGATAATTTTAGAGAAACTATGTTGTGGCTATACAATGACAGGGAGAGCTGAAGTCACCTACAGCACCATGGGAACCCCCCAAAAAACCTGAGCAGTTGGGTGAAAGCACTAAATAAGGCAATAGCAAAACAAGAAATCTGAGCATGTGAAATGAATGAAGCAAAAATGTGAATACAAATTTTAAGATGGAGATACAGGAAGTCTGCAGATGTCATTTTTCATAAATAATGCAGCTAAGATATCTTTTTTTCCCTGTTTTCTCTTCCTAGTAAGCACAGCTGGTCTATTCTTCAAGTTAAAAGTTTTCTCTAATCAAAAAATATTTCATACATTTTAAGAACAGAAAAAGAAATATTGGGCTTTTGTTAAAAACAAATCATGATTTTACTTTTAATTATATAGCATACTCTCCATCTTCTACATTTGTCACTTGTCAAAATTGAGTTATAGTAAATGAACATTTTCAAAAAATCAGTACAATAATGTCTGATTTTAAAAAAGCTTTTTGTAACACAGACATTGGAAAAAAACACCACCCCTGATTCTGTAGGGCTAAAAGTAGTTTTGATTTCCTTCTGATAGTTATAGCTCTTCTTGAAAATGTTTCTGTATCTGACAAATGACAGCTATTTGCCATTTCCTTGCCCTGCCAACCTTTATATACTCTTTTTTTTTTTTTTTTTCTGGTTTATTTTTCTGCTTTCCTTACACACATGTTCTTGCCTCTTCTTCCTCATATTCGGTATCTATTAGTGATTTTTCTTCCTCATTTTCTTAATTTTCATGGTCCTTCAAACTCATCCATTAAATATCTTTGTTTCATGCTTTCCCTTTCTCACTGATTGTGAGGTTTTTATTACAGATCCTGACTTTGAATAGGTCAACTTTTTTCCTTTTTCCTTCAGTAAACTGCTGTTTCATTGCCTTACCTCAGTCCTCACTTCTGTTTGACTTGGATGAATATGGAAAAGCTGCAAGCCAGAAGCCTTTCAGAGGCATCATCCTGATGTTTGGGCTTATGGGATGAAGGTTCTTGTGAGAGTATACTAAGACAGTAGGACCATGCAGAATTTCACACGCTTTCAAAAGTGCCATACTCATTCAAAAGCTCATCTGGCCTAATGGAAAATCAGAACTTAATTTAATTTTTTAAAATCTGTCACAGCTTGCTCAGGTGTTGCCGACGGAGGAGAATTTCCTGTTGTTCTTTAGGTGCCAGCAGCTAAAGTCGAGTGAAGATTTCATGCAGGTACACTGTGAAATTTTTCCTTCTGTAAAGTCATCCGAGACCTGATTGCCATAAATTCATTATCAAATCATCTGATTGCAGACATGGAGAAAATATGACAGTGACCACAGTGGCTTCATTGATTCTGAGGAACTTAAGGTAAGCTGATACTAATGAGTGTGCACAAAATGAGATTCGAGATTGGATTATGGACACTGGATCTGTTTGTTCGTACTCATTGGTGCATATTTTTGCATTTCAGACACAACTGAAAGCAATATGATTAGATGGTGTTTTTATCACCAGTAAATCATTTAAAGTGCATCTCTAATCTGATAAATGTTTCTAAAAATGTGGTTTAACTCAGATGAATATTTGTCTCAAGCGACTTGAGATGGCTGATGCTCTCACTGAGAAGTAGGAAAGATTATTTCTGCCCTGGGAAACCAGACAGCTCTGAGTAAGACACACTGTTCTTCTCAGAGGCTGTTTAGGGTAGAGGCTGATTTTGTGATGTTGTTTGTTTTGTGTGTGTTTTTGTTTTCCTATGGGCATAATTACTATTAATCATTATCCTACTGGGCTGCTTGTGCTCTCTCAAGTATCATCAACTTGTTCAGTTTCCACTGCACTACTGTTAACACAGCTGGAATTGTCTTGCCCATGCTCAGCTAACTTGGTGGGAGGTATCTATCAGTTTTAAAATGCATAAAAAGGGCAGAATCATTCCACTAATCATCTCAGTCTTAGAGAATTAACAAAACTTGAAACTGGAATGATTTACTCTTGTCATAAAACTAACATAAATTTGTAGGTGCTGAATCATTGTTGCAGGATCACAGAATGGCTGAAGCTGGCAGGGCTCTCTGGGTCCATCTGGCCCACTCGTGCTCCAGCAGAGACACCCAGAGCAGGGGGCCCAGGCCCATGGCCAGGTGGCTTCTGAAGGTCTCCAGGGAGGATTACCCACAGCCTCTGGGCAACCTGTGCCAGTGCTCCAGCAATGCACAGCACAGAAGTTCTACCTGCTGCCCAGAGGGACCTCCTGTGCTCCAATTTGTGCCCATTGCCTCTTGTCCTCTTTGCACCCTTCCTTCACATATTTATAGACACTGATGAAATTCCCCTGTGTATCCTCTTTTTCAGGCTGAATAATTTGAGCTCTCTCAGCCTTTCCCCATAGGAGAGCTGCCATATACAGCAGATTGAGTAGAAAGGAGCTTTTTTCCACAGTTCGGTTGCTGTAGATTATATTCAGAGAAGTCAAAACCATTCGTAGTAAGAGATTTAGCAGTGTCTATCCATCTAGTTTGGACTATTTTTTTCAATTTATTCCTTTTCCCTTTTTTGAATTTTGTACGTGTATGGCACTTACCAAGGAATCCTCCTCAATGTAGCCCGCAGACAGACAAGCCCATTCTTCTGCTGCCTGCTCACAGCACATTTATGTATCAGAAGTTGTCACAAGCAGGAGGAGGCCAAACATGCAGCTATTGATTACTCTCCAGTTGTTAGACAGTTCTTTACAGACTGTTGCCAGCTGCTATAATTTAAAATAGACTTTAAAAAGGCAGGGCTAACTTAGGAATAGTTGAAGAACTAAGAAATTTTAACTGGACCCCTAATGGTCCTATCTCTCAAGTGCTATGAGATCTCAGAGAAAAAAGTCTCTGAAAATAAGACATAAATGTGAAATTTTAATTTTAGGAATAATTTATATTTTTTGCCATGCCCAAACATTTTAAATATTTGCTGAGTAAGGAATATACCTACTTAATTACTTTCAGCGAGCAATTTAGGTTGGAAGTGAGCAAAACTTTCCATCAACAATTCTGGCAGTGGAATATGTTGTCTCAGGAGGAGTCAGACACTCCATCACTGCATATTTGGAAATGTTTTGGTAACAGCTCAGATCAGACAGTGACAAAGGAAAGTTTAAGTGTAAATTATCTTGTCACAAGACATTCTGATGGACAGGTTAGCCCTATTTTCCATGAGAGCACATAAGATTAAACATATTTCTGTAGTAATGTCCATTTACAAAGAGTACAGCTGAAATTTTGTAACAGTCTTGTAACAGAAATTTCAACCTCTGCATGGGTAGAATCGGTAGTATTTTTGTTAAGTAAAAATGGCTGTCATTCAAAATATCTGATTAGAAAGCCACAGGATGCTGCATCCAATTCTCATTAAAAAAATAAATAAATAAATCTAGCAAAATTGGCCACACAGATTTAAAGTATGAGGAGAGAGGGAGTGACATAGGTTAACATGTTCACTTCTAGCATCAGTTACTGCCACAGGCAAGGAGGAAAATGATTAATCATTGATCTTTTCTGTAAAATTGTTCCTGTGTTGGCATCCAAGTTTTCCAAGGAGTCTCAAGGTTAATTGGTTTAATTTACTGATAGAACTGATTATGAAGAGGTTTGTCAAGCCATTTCTTCCAAATTCACATTACAACAAATGTCATTCAATGTACAGCGCTTTATGAAACTGTGTAGTATAGTTGAAATGATCATAAAGAAACTGTTACAGACATAACTGTTAATTGCTATGCCTTTTCTTACTTATTTTGAACTGCAACAATAAAAATTAAATTGGAAGTAGTATTTCCCATTACTTTAATTTGAAGTTAGCAAGTCAAGCATTTTATACCATAGATAAAAATTCACCTGTTACACTCTCTTTATTTCAACAGAGTTTCTTGAAAGATTTATTACAGAAAGCAAATAAGCAGATTGAAGACTCAAAGCTAACAGAATATACAGAAATAATGGTAAGAATCTATAACGGCATATTTTGTCAAGACTGTGTTTAGCTTCAGCTGCTAGAAGGTTCCAAATTACTTGGGCCCCACTACGTCATAATCAGGCCAAATGAGGCTGCTGTGTCATTGCAGCGCTGAGATGACATCAAGCACTGCAAGTACCCCAGTAGCTGTGTACTTTTCAGAGCTGCTACAAAAAGTGGATCAGGAATTTTGAACCTTCACGGTGCTTATTAAACAGTAGATCCTGTCATAGTGTGGTGCAAAGAATGTTCCCCTGTTTTACTTCCCCATTCCGTTAGGGGTAAAATCAAAGTTAGGGATAAAATCAAAGACTTCAGAGTTCAAAGGAGAAAAACTGTGCTAGTCATAATTACATTATCATACTTTGATCACTCTGTATATTTTCCCTGTTTGCAGTGTTTGTCTCTTGTCCTAAAAGCCATCAATGCATGATGAATTCTTAATAGATTTACAAGCACCACACTCTTCTCACTTCTTGTGTGTAATTATAAAAGAATAATATTCCTAATATGCACTATAACCAAACTGTCATTTCTCTTGCCTTAAATCAACTATTTCCTTCTCTGGCCTTAAATCAACTATTTCCTTCGAGCATTCCTTCTATCCACCACTACTGTGCTACATGGTATAGACACTACTGGCATCTGAATGGAAATTTCAAGACGAAAAAGACTCAGAACTCTTGTTTTCATGAAATTTCTAACACTGTACTTTGGTTTTCCTACTTTGGTTTCATCCCAAAATATTTTTAGCCATCAAAAACATGCTAGGTTTTTGATGCAAGCACTCGAAGTGGCCTGAAGTCAGAACGGTTGATCAAAACTTGTTTCTTTCCTGACAGAAGTCTGCTGGTTTGTTGTACAAGTCATTTACCTAAATTTACATTTAGCAATTGTCACTGTTTATTCCCCAGTGAAGATAAAACACATATCCTATTCATTTAGTTTTGGACCTTCGTATTAAAGGGCCTCTGCAGAGAGACACATTGACAAAGAATTAAGAGCAATAAGGAAGAACTTTTAAAGCCAACACTTCCATAATCTCCCCAGAAACTCAGAACTAAGGCTGATGGAAAACACACAGCATCTAGAACCTGCAGGCAGGCACAGTTACTAACAACCTGTTAAAACAATTGACTTTACAGCTCCCACTGCTTACCTCCTCTAAATATAACTCCTTCATGTGAAATGCACACAAAGCAGATGCTTTTACACAAGGAAGGGAGGTGTTAGAAGGAGCTAGGGTGTTATACAGAAATGTTTATAGAATTGGTCTCTTTTCTGTTCTCCATTGCCATTCGCTGTATCTTAGAAAAATGAAAATGAGTCTTCTTTCATGGCATTTGAAAGGATGTTCACTTACCTTGATACACAGCTCAAATTTTCCTCTTAGCTAAAAATTACATCTGGAATTACTGTGATTGAAAGTGATGGAATGAGTGTGGGTGGTAGTATTTGTTTTCAGTACAATGCCTAAAAATGCTTTGTACAGTTTGCTGCTTTTGTGTCTCTTATACAGCAAAGGCAAAATACTATTTGAAAGTAGAAAAACTGAACTATATAGACAGAAAAAATGGGAGAGGAAGTTCCATGCAGGGATAATATCTCCAGCTACTTCTAATAACAAATATATGCAGCAGGAGCTCATCTTTTCAAGGGCTAAATGGAAAGCACTCTAAAGCAATATGATGATTAAGAGTGATTAGAAGTAGTATTTGCCTATTTTGTCAAATTTTATATATTTTTATTCCTACAATTTGATTAGAATTATTTGAAGACACTTTATTTCCCATTTTTATACTACCAATAAAATGTCTACTGCACCTCTTCAGTCTTTTATTGAAATATATCACAGAAAAAGAATGCAATCTTTACATATTTAAGCCCAGCAGCCAATTGAATGAAATGTCTATAATTTCCTAAGAAATTGAATGTCTGGAATTCTGTTGAACTTTACCTGACTATTGTTCCAGCTCTATGAAGGAAGAATAATGATGCTATTATTATATGACATGAAGTAAAAAGTAAAATGTTATCATGTCAACATTTCTATCTTATAAATAATTTACACACATTTCTTATATGGGACATTCATCACTCTAGGCAGGTTAAGACCTACCTTTGAGTAGGTTAATCAAAATTGTTCATCTGGTTTCTTATCAGGCTTTTGCAGTACAATTAATGACTATAAATTATTTCTTCCGCACATTAAAGACATGTATTACATGGTAAATGAGACAGTTAAAACTTGGGGCCATCACTTCAGTGTTAAACAAAGGCTAAATTTCATTAAGTTTGTTTTCCAAATAAGTGTCTTCTTTACTATGTTAATTAATTGCAATTAGTAATGTAAAAACATGTACTCTTTCAGCTCAGGATGTTTGATGCAAACAATGATGGAAAGTTGGAGCTTACTGAACTAGCCAGGTATGCCTCCTGTCTCCTTTCAGAACAAATATTATATACTAATTACAGTAAATATGTTGACCTTTGTTTTTTATGTCCAAAGGCTACTCCCAGTACAGGAAAATTTTCTTATTAAATTTCAGGTAAGAATTCATTGTCTTATGGTTAAACTGTTAATATTACACATATTCAGTGTCATAAATGGATATTTTTTTTTTCTTTTTGGTGTTTAGGGTGTCAAAATGTGTGCAAAAGAGTTCAATAAAGCCTTCGAGATGTATGATCAAGTAAGTCTTTAGAAAGCCTTTTTATTAATTGATTAGTTTAATGGCACTTGTTTTCAGAATTTGGGGAAAACCTCTGAAAAGAAGAATAAATGCTTGATGTTCTCTTTAATGCTATTTTTCAGGATGGCAATGGATATATAGATGAAAATGAACTTGATGCACTACTGAAGGATCTCTGTGAAAAGAACAAAAAGGTAATCCCAGAGGGCTTTTTTCCCCTTAGAGATTAGATTTAATTTGGATTTTAAGGACACTTTAATCCACCCAATTAAGATAAATATAGAACTTCTAAGTCATAATTCCTGAAGTCAAGGCAAAACTAAAAATCTTGGCAGAAGTCATAGCAGTGTAAAGCCTTAACTAAGGGAATTGTGATTACACAGCAACACTGTCAAAAGCTTGCTTATTAGGCATCAGCTAGCAGCAGTCTAACATATGCCTATAACATGGATCATGTAAATATACAACAACATTTTCAATGTGTTACTGTTAGAAAGGCTGAGAACATCATTTTTTTTTTTTTTCCCCTCCTTATTTTCTGCTATTGGCAGCAAACTTGTTCATGCTGGTAACTAAACAGGATTATAAAGCATTATCTGTTCTTTAAATAGGAATTAGACATTAACAACCTTGCGACATACAAGAAAAGCATCATGGCCTTGTCTGATGGAGGAAAGCTTTACCGAGCAGAACTGGCTCTCATTCTTTGTGCTGAGGAAAATTAAAACTCTTCTCTCATGTCCACTTAACTAGTGATGTATTCTATCTACACGATAACTGTGCACTATAAGGGAGTAGGCTGTATTTTTAAACTGCATATAGAAAATTAAACAGGATGTGTGGCACATTCCTTTAAGTTTGTTTCTATAGTGTTGGTAATGTACAGTTTTTGTAACAATAAGATTGATAAAGAGAATGTCTATGTTTGGGCCAGTCTGTATATTCAAAAGAAACTAAAAAACATGTTGGGGTTGGATTTTTTTTTTGGCTTTTTTTTTTTTTTTTTTTTTTTTTTTGCTTTCATGAACATGCCTGAAAAAAAATTACACCTGCTGATGTTGTTGTGGTTACCATATCCTTTGACACTTGCAACATTTTTCCTTGTTGATCTACATAACAAAAGGTCTAGAAATTTCTCTTCCACTTACAACTACACGTTTGGGTTTTTTGTTTGGGTTGTTGTTTTTTTGTTTTTGTTTTTTTTTGTTGTTGTTTTTTTGTTTTGTTTTGTTTTAAGATACAAATTCAGAAGAAATATGATTTAGGCTGGAAAAGGAAAAAGAAGTAGGCATGTCTACACTCCAAAACTACACTCCAAGAAATATTTCCAGTTGTCAAACCACCACTTACAGGTCTGTGCTCTCTGCAGTTGAAAAACTACTCTTCTCATTATGAACTCCAAGTATATAGAGGAAGCATTTATCTGTGATAGATCTCCACACAGTAGTTGTCAAAAATATGCTGTTCTCAATCTTGCTGTTTAACTTTACTGAATTTAAACATAGGCACTTCAGAAACAAATGCCTTTAATCTGTCTTGGAATCCTGATTAAATGACAGATAGCATAGTTAATACACAGATTAACATATGATATTATAAGTGTACCTTTCATGACTATTGCTGTGTCAGAGAATATGACAATCCATTTTCTAAACTATTTTCACATTTTGCAGGTTATATTATTCTAGTAAATTGCTGTTTTTACATCATATTCTGTGTAATCTATGATTAAATTTAATATCCTAAGACTACTGTTGTCTAGTTTGTCTCTCTCCTGGATGTTCTTTTCTGTACCATGTAAAGGACAAAACAATTATTTTGAAAAATTGTGCCTCCTTGGATCTTACACTGACTTATTAATCTGTAATAATACTAATAAAAGTTAACACTAAAATAAATATAAGACCTAGTAAAGATTTTATAACAGTTTAGTAATTCAGTTTACCCATGCTCTGCTTTTTATTAAGCTAGAGAAGTATTTTTTTAAAATGTGAAATATAATATGGAACAAGCTCTTTCCTCTTCCTTTTTTTTTTTTTTTTTTTTTTATTTATTTTGTTTTCTTTTTTGGCCTGGCTGTTTTACTTTACACCACCTTTGTACCAGCACCTCTACGAACATCCAGGCCAGTATATACTGGTGTAGGAAGGAAATTGGGCTGTGTCTTAAAGTTAAGAAAGCAACACATTAAATCTGTGTTACTTCCATACACAGAAAGCTGTTTCAGAAGCAGGTTAGAAGATTAGCTGATTAGCTTTATATAACTTCTCAAATGCATCACTTACTTAACAAGCAGTAGGAAATGCATTTTATTTGAAATGTATCTCAAGCAATGAGGAGCAGATCCTCCAAGATTATTTTGGCACTCAAATCCAACTGAAATTAATCCGTGACCTCAGGTGAAGTCAGGCAACTAAATGCCATTTCAGAAACAGCCTTAAGGCCCCAGACTCCCTCAGCCTTGACATGTTATGGAGTGCAGGATGGGGCCTTGCTGAAGAAAGGCACAAAAACTGAAGTGAGATTAATTTAGCTCATTCCCATGGCTTTACTCCCACTCCACACAGTGATTTAACTTCTCACCTGCTTGTTCACTCTATGCAATGTGAAATACAATTGTATATGTAAAGCGAAGGAATAGTGAAAAGATTATCTGCCTATCAGTACAATAAATGATTGATATTGTTCATCTTGTGCAGTTGAAATCCTGAATTTTGCCTTATTTTAACATTTTAACAGTGTAAATGTTAAAAAAAAAAATTGTATGCAAAATATGATGTAACATGACTGTTTGCTGAAAGCATTACAGTGAAAGATAAGGTAAAGCGTTTTGACAAAAAGTCATCACAGAAACTGAGATATGCGTTCCTGAGCATGAGCAAAGTTGCTTGTTCTGAAGCCATGCTGCTCCTACCACTGTTTGCAATTTTCTCCCTCCATACAACAAAGCTACCTGCAGAGCGAATATTTCTTCCAGTATGTTCTCGTGAATAAAAGACAATGATTTAACAACACCATTCTAAAAAAGATGACTATTCTACCAACGAACAGCTAAGTTTATAGCAAATACAGCTAAGTCTGCTGTAAGGTCTCCATGCTTTCAAATCTCTTCAGTGATCCAGGACAGAGCTCTCAGAACTGCCAGGGTTGAGGCTGAACAAGGATTAGGTCAATAAGAGAGGCGACACTGAGAAAGACTGCAAGCTTCTTTCTTCTGGCAAGCATTCAGTAAAACAGATTTTCTAATCATTTTACAGTAGAAGGCAGTAAAAGTTTCCTAATTCTCAAAGAAAACAAAAATCCAGTAACCATTTGGCCTTTTAAAAAACCTTGGACATTATAAATGCCGCATCTGCTAATGCAAACTTTAACAGTATCCAGATGTCCCATTAGCACACCTCAGAGTGTCTCACCTGATTGCAAGTCATCGACCACTGAAGCTTTGATATAACTCACTGCCCGTTATAGAGAAGAGCAAGAGAAGTTTTACTGATGATTTTGTCAAGAACAAACACAGGCTTTGAAGCAAGCGATTTAGCTTTTCTTCTCTGCTGCACATTTCTATCCTGAAAAAAATCACATTCATAGCATCACTGCTGTGGTCTAATTGCCATAGATCGCAAATTAGGAAACCACACATCTTTGCAAAGAATACCCTAGCAAGTTTCAGAAGGTTCTCAGCAGCATATTCCACACTGTGGACATGTCAAATAGAGATCAGAGCCAGCAGCGCTTTTACACAAAATGACCCTCATCTCACAGAATACCAATACACTGCTGCTAGAACTCTGCATTCACTAGGATTGTTTATTCCATTAAGCAACATTAGCATTTTGTGATTAATTTCCATTTGTTATCTTGTGTATTCATATTAAGCCCACACTGCAATCGCTAGATGTAGTCACTGGTAGCTGAGGTGTAGCAAAATCCACACATACTTGCAATGTCAACAAGAAGGTTCAGAATCCATACATGGGCACCTAAATATATGTGGCCTGAATTTCTGTATTGTGGAGCATTCCCAAACCCCTCTGAAATTAACTGAAGCTCTTCTGCACCAATTAAAAGCAGGCAAAGCACTGAAATCCCAAAGATCATTTTATTTTAATGCACATTAAATTATCACAAGAAAGACTGGGATTTTTACTTGGGCTGGAGTGACATTCCAAATTTACTCTCTACAACACAAAATTGCTCCATGGATTAAGTTAAAAATTTGTGCTTCACTGACCTTATTATGTGAATGTTATCAGCATTAACAAAAAAAAAAATAATAATAATAATAATAATAATATTCTGAGTCAGAAGGGACCCACGAGAATTATGGAATCCCATTCTTGGCTCCCTGCAGGACCACCCAAAATTCAGACCCGGTGTCTGAGAGCGCTGCCCAAACGCTCCCTGAACTCCGGCACTGGGGCCGTGCCCACTGCCCCGTGCAGCCCGTTCCGTGCCCAGCGCCCTCCGGTGCAGCCCCTGTCCCTGACCGCCACCCTCCCTCCCCTGACGCAGCTCCATGCCGTTCCCTCGGGCCCTGTCGCTGTCACACAGAACAGAGCTCAGCGCTGCCCCTCCGCTCCCCGTGAGGAGCTGCAGCCGCCGTCAGGCCTCCCCTCAGCTCCTCTGCTCTGGGCTGCAGAAACTCAGGGACCTCAGCATTCCCCATCCATGTTGCCCTCTTCATATCTTTCCCTTAGATCCTCTCTGATAGCAGATCTGTAAAGATAAATAAGAAACTCACGTCCCAGTGAACTTCAAAGTCAGTACGGACAGATAGGAACCTATGGTACTGGAAGGCTGCTATAAGGTCTCCTTTGAGCCTTCTCTTCTCCAGACTGTCCCAGCTCCCTCAGCCCACCCTCCTAGGGGAGGTGCTCCAGCCCTCTGATCATCTTCACAGCCCTCCTTTGGACCAGCTTCAACAACTCTATGTTTTTCTTGTGCTGGGGACTTCAGAACTGGATGCTGTACTCCAGGTGGTGTCCCACAAGAGCAGAATCACCTCTCTCAAGCTGCTGGTTATGCTTCTCTTCATGCAACTGAGGATACAGTTGGCTGCCTAGGCTGCAAGCACACATCACCAGCTCATGTTGGGTCTTTCATCCACTGACATCCCCAAATCCTTCTCAGGGCTGCTTTCAAGCCATTCACTGTGCAGTCTGTATTTGTGCTTGCCCAGACCCTAGCAAAGAACACTGCACTTGGAATGCAGATACTATCCATCTCCTATTATTATTACTGAGCTCTTTATGTCAAACTGTGAGAAACGCGCAATATGCAACCATGGACTATGTTTGTGAGTAAGGCACCTCATGGGACTTACTTATCTTATGCCTCTTTCAGGACAGTCTAATTCTCGCTGGTATTTAGGAAGAGGTTCTTATGAGATGTTCAAACCCAGCTAGACACTGTCTGGGCTTGGTGGCTGCTGCAAGTCATTCTCTTGAGGCTCAAATATCACATCTTGCTACCTTAGTAACAAACAAACTGTATTTAGGTAAAACATACATTTGAACATAAACACTTCACAGTCCATAAAAAGTGTAACAACTCTTTTAAGGAAGGACACACATTTAAGACAACTGACTACTCTGCACTCTTGCAGAAATAGGTTAGAGATCAGAGTTACTTTTTTTCCCCCCCCCCACTTCACTAAATCCATATATTAGGAATAACATGCAATTCTAAAACATGTTATGTTGCACTCAAAACCTGCATCATCACCTTGTATTCATTTTGCCAACACAACTTTCAGAATCTAAAAGCAGCAAAATTGCATAAATTGAAATGAATATAGTTGGTATAGATAAGAAACTACATTCTTATTATAGATTCTCATTAAAATTTAAAAAATGTTTTCTGCTTGTTACTAAATAACATATGCTTTAAAAATGTTTGCCACAATTAATTATTTAGCTACAGACAGTAAACAGGTACACTAACATACTTTGGAAGCAATGCCTGTGCCTGCAAGTAATGAAAGTTCTCAAATATTATCAGATACCTAATAGTTACTTACAAGACAGGTTTTAATAGGCTTCCCTTCAGTGTTCTGACTTCACAAGGTATAACAAAAGAAAGCAAGACATCCTTAAAAGACATGTAGCTGTAACTTGGAATGTCCAGGAAAGAGTGGTTGAAAGGTTTGTTATGAATCATTGTTATATATTGTTATAAATTAAAGCGAGCCATAGAAGCAATGGCCTGAAACTGACGAGCATGGCAATGAAGGAAAGAAGGATTTTCTTATCTTCTGTAGCACAGGTTCACCATTCTCAGGATAAAGATGGCATGTGGAAATTGTCTTTATTATTACACAAATTCCACCTCACATAGTCCACCATTGCAGCAGAACACACAACTTGCTTCATCTTCATTTTAAGGCAACCAAATAATCTCAGTCAGATGTTGACATGCTAATGCAGCCTGAAGCATGGGTAAAGCAAAAAACAGTTGTCTTGAAAAAAACTTGACAAAACTTGAAAGGACGCATTTTTTAATTTCTTTTACATTCTGGATTCTTAAGTCACTCTATCAGTTTCAAAACACGTACAGCTCTATGTCCATATTTTTATGTGTGGATGGTGAAATTAAAGAGAATTTTTAAAAGGCTTGGCTTTCAGGCTGGAAAGGTCAGAGACTGTTAATTTCTTTGAAGAATTCAATTCATTATTTAAAGCAGAGCAGGAGAGTGATCACACTAGGCAACCTTCTAAATCTAGGAAGTGTACTTTGATCACTTGCTTATAACTAGTTTGAATCTTTTTGGTTGCAATGAACTGACTAGAGTCAGAACTAACGCAGTCTTACAGATTGTCTGGCAGCTGTCAATTCAAATTGAGTGCAGGGACTCCCCTTGTCTTGCACACATTAGTAGCAATTGATTTTTAGTTTTTCAAGAACATTAAGTTAATCATGCTAAAGAAAGAGCTACTTAAGAAGGCATTACTATTTCTTAAATGTCATTTCTGAAGTTCAGCATAACAGACTAAAAATGTCATCAAAAAGCTGAGACCAAGATAGTCATGTATTTCAAAATGTATGTAACCATAGGAGTTGCATTTCATGTAAACATATGTAGCATTGCTAATAACTTGAAGTTTTGTTACTCACAAATTTAGGTCTTATTACCAAAGTGCTAACATCAGGACTTAATGATTTAGGTTTTCTTCAGACTAACAATTATATTTAGGTAGAAGGGTAATTCCCTTAGATAGTGGATATATCTTTCCATAGATGTCCATTTACTTTGATGAAACATCAAGTCTTCCTTGAAGGGATCTCTCTCCCTTAGGGCTGTTAAAATTCAGTTTCAGAGGGTGTAATCTCAATTCTGTTTTCTACTAATTCCTCTGATATTGGCTGGATCCCTAATAATACCTACTAGCCAGAGGGCTTCTTTGCAATCTAAATCCACATTACTGGTCCCAGCATCCCAACACCAGAGCGTCCAGGTGACAATGTTCTCATTTGGACATTGTGCAGTCTTTCACATCTTGAATCTCATCCATTTTTATAGCTCAGATAGTGATGACGGTCTCCTCATCTTAAAGGACTCCACATAGCAGCTTTCCACCTTCAATACTTTCCCACTATATGGCAAAACTCATCAGAGAATAAGTCATACCTCTTTTTCAATCTCTGGTAATTCGTTGTACGGTGGGGGCCTCTTCCACACCTCACCTCTTCCCCTGATGGTATTTCAAAGTTCTTACTTTCAGGCCAGTCCATGATCACTTCCAAGATTCCTGAATGATTAGTGTTCCCCATCCAAGCCCACTACGTAATCAATGCAATCCACATACTCCAAGTACCACAGTGCGAGGAGAGGACCTTCCCTTTAAACATCCAATTTAGCACCAGTAGTCAAGGCTCTAAAATAAGTTGTGCTTCAGTACCAATCATATCTGAAGCAGCCCCAACCCCCATGTACGCTGCAAATACCTCTTTTTCAGTTGCACTGTAGCACCCTTTGGATCCTCTACATCCTCGACTCCAAAACTCATGAAGTCAACCAAGTCTCCTCTGAAGTTTTTTGCAAAAGACTCTAAAAGCGAGGCCCTTCTCCCAGGCTGCAGTGTTGAACATTTTTTGTTTGTTTGTTTTGTTGTTTTTTGTGGTTTTTTTCTTTTAATTAAAGTAAAACAAAATTTTAGAAAACTGTTGTTTGCTATTTATAAGGTTAGACTGCAGATGGAAAAAGACAAGTTATATTCCAAATATGAAGACTTGGAAATATTTTACTGCAATCAACATACAAAGATTTTGAAGTCCACTTTCTCATTTGGTTATTTCTAAGTATTTATGAATTAGTAGTGGTTTATTTCCAGAAGTCAACATCACACAGTTAGGCACTTTAAGAGCCTTTTGTTTTCCTGATCATTGCTTCCATCACATCCCACTGCTCCTTGGTAACCTAATAAAAAGAAAACAGCATTTTATTGGGATTTCATATAATAATTACACATCCAAATACTTGAGCAGAAAATAGCAGGCAAGAAGTTTAGTACCTTTTTCAAATCATTGAATTCTCCTGCCATAGAAACATATTCTCCGCCATCCATTCTAATAACCTAGAGAAAGCATAAGAGGTGTATTTAGCAACAGCATTTTTTCTGTTGCGTTCCCATGTTCTAAACATTTGTAATGATTTAGATCAAGCAAATTCCAAACACACTCAAAATGGTGCAATTCAATCTTTCTTTTTTTTCCAAGTTTTTGAAGGTGCTTAGAAAGGTTAATAATTAGAAGATTAATCATGATTTCAAATTTCAAAGTAATTTACTTGTTTCATTTCTGAAATACTGTAATGTAACAGACACTTGAAAAAAAATCAGAAAACCCCAGACCATCATCAGGTTGGCTGTATAAATGGAATCAACTGTAACTTACTGCTCCATTAACCCAGCTTGCATAGTCACTGCAGAAATAGGCAGCAAGATTTGCAATTTCTTCAACAGTTCCCAGGCGGCCACAGGGAATCCTCTCAATCATTTTCTTCTCAAACATGCCAGTTGGGTCAAGGCGGCTAAAAGCACCCTGAGAATTAAGAGAAACAGATGAAGAGTTTTAACTACATCAGACATCAAAACCATAGAGAGATTTAAGCTTAACATGGAAGTTAATGTTTGTGAGCAAACAGCCTACATCATCTTTGTCAGCAGGATTTTTAAAAAAGTACAAAAGAAAAAACAATTTACTTCTATTGCACCAGTATGCATCTACACTGGGTGGCCAGCTGGAATTTAACACCTGTTTGGGAGAGGCACACAAACAAAAGTGGTTACTTTCTCAAAACACCTTTAGTACAATAATATGCTATTCGTAAAAGGGAGAGAAAGAGTAGCAAAGTTACAGAAAAAAAAAAATAACACGCAACATAAAGGACAACTGAAAAGCAAAAAGGAAAAAACACCCAAATTGTTGCATTGGCTAACGAATTAAACTAAGTTTCTCTATGCTTCTAATATCTGAATAGTTTAGAACAGCATGGGAAATGAAGTTTTCTGACTCTTCCCAGCTCCTAGCCAAAGAAACAATTCCTCAAGCAGCATCAGGAACATTTATCTTAGGTTACTGCAGTTGTTAAAGTGTACTCTAATTCAACTAATTACAGCTCCACTCATGCCATTTAAGCCCTCAATGGCCATGTTTTTAAATGGCAGTTTATAAACTTAGTAGTATTGCTCTCGTATGCTTCTTCCCTTTCCCTCTGATTTCCAGCAGCGTTTTCTAAAGACACAGAAGTAACCCATAAAGCAGAAAGTCTTGATTTTGCAATATGATTTTTAAGTAAAGCCAGTTCATAGTTTTAGCTTCCAGAGAAATTTTAACTTGGAACTAGTATGACAAATGCAATGCTTTATAGAGAAAACAGAGCTTATCGAGGGGAAATATGCTATTAAATCAGAAGCATTAACGGGAAGTAGCAATCTGGACGTTTCAAGTATTTAACTTGCCAAAAATTCTGAGAATCTATAAAACAAACTCATCTTGCTATATGATATAGCAGATGCTGAAAGTTTATACAGATTCAAAAAGGAATAGGACAGAGGAATAGGATTAAAAAAAAATAATCCATCAAGATAACTACATTATGAAGAGTTGTATATATCAAACTCTTCGTGCCACAGACTACCAGAGGCTGGAAACAAAAGAATAATTATCATTACATGTTTTTCTTATACCTTTGGCCACAAGTCTACCGGGTACAAGGCCTGGAGAGCTTTCAGTCTGATCCTGTAATGTCATTTTAAGAACATTGCTGATACTGTCACTTATCTATCCTTGCAGTCAAGAAAGCTAAAGATGAGCTATCTGGAATAGCATGGAAAACTGACAAAACAGAAGACTGACAGAAATGTAGCAATGCACATTTTTGCACATGCGCCCCCAAAACAACAGTAAAAAAAATAAAAATAAATAAATAAATAAATAAAAATCAAACGCACTATACAGATAGTTGAAATATGATTATTAGCTGTTACTGCTCATAACTGTAATATTTGGACTCTGAAAGGGATTCAACTCTCTCTTCTTGCAGCACTCATCCCTTCTTCTTCCTGCTCCAGATGGTCTAGATTAATTCCTTTAAACCCTCCAGTCCTCCTTTTCACTCATATCAAAGCTTCACGTGTCCTTGATGCCTTATGTTTTCCTCTTTCTGGTTATGTGGTTTTCAACAAAACTAGTGAGTTTCTGTTCTCAAACACCCAAAAAAGACTCTGAAATTTTGGAATTGAGATACTTCGTTTAAAGAATCAGGAGTTCAAATAGAAATAGGCACTTGTACTCCATCAAGAACCCGCTTCACTTGAGAAATAATGTATAGTCTCAAATGCATACAGAAGAAAATAAATTAAAATATTTTGGCATGTACTTCTTTGAAGCATTCAAAAAAAAAAAAGTTTGTGTTATATTAGTATAGTAACATTCTATTTTATAAACTAATTATTGAACAAGATATTTACCATTATTCCAGCACAACCTTGGACTTCCAAAGAACTTATACTCCAATTTGGAGGTTATAGAAAAGATTAGACTATCTTAAGTGCAAGCCTGTACTACAAAGCATATTGAAGGCTGTGTTTCACTTCATGCTATGTACCTTCGTTTTTATTGGACCTGGTTGAATCACATTGAATCTCATGCCATATTTACCCCACTCGGCTGCAAGAGACCTAAAAATGCATTAAAAAAATGCATCAATATTTTAAATACATTATTTTAATAATGCTATTAATAAATAAACAACCAAATCTTATGTGCGAATACTAAAATTTGAGTCCTCAAACAGGCATTTCCACTTAAGGGGTTCTGATGTTTTTCTTAAGAACAACAACATTTCAGAAGTAACAAAACAAAACCACAATCAGAAACACAAGAACACTGATTTAGGAGATGCAGTTTAACTTTCTTGTATTGCCTCTAACACTTCTGGGTTCTATGAGAGTTTTTCCAACTCACAAACCCGCAGGAAAAAAATACATCTTTAGTCATAGTGTTGTTTTAAAGCAAATTTACACGCTTAACAGGCTCACTATACTGGCTAAGTACCACAGTCCATGCAAGTTAAGGGGCAAAAGTAGGCAGTCATAAAGAACAGCTCTGCCAAACACAAAAAAGTTTCATAACAGCCAACTCTAAGAGAGACAAATTGAGCAACCAGTGGAGAGGAGTGGGCAAAGAAGTGGGAAATATATGCAGGTGATGAGGAAAAAAAATGCACCCCAGTGGGAATGCTGCTCCTATAGTAGCAATTGACATAACATGTTATAAAACTATAACTTATTCCCAAATGCATCAGATGCTTTCCAGAGCCATTGCAAATAGAACTACTTCAACCAAAGAAACACTGACTCCACTGTTATTCTCTTTTTCTAACCACATAAAATGGCTTTTGGCTGATTTTGTTCCATTCAAAAGTAATAGAGGGGGGAAAAAAGAAAAAAACACTCACCATAAAAACTCCTAATGATAACATTTGCTTCCACAAAATACATGCACTCACATTTTCACTTTTTTGTCATGATAAAAATTATCACAATAATAGCAGTTACCACCTCATTCTGAAAGAAGCTGTCAGTATATCATTTTGTTGCAAAGATAATAGAGGCTGGAAGGTTCTCTCATCACACTGCATGGGAGGACTACATTAATTGTACCAACTAGCTCTGTTTTTATATTATCCTATCGCATGGATGTGTAAAGCAACTTTTTGTCTATTACTCACTTGCTCAGTGCTTCTACACCAGCTTTGGCAGAGGCACTTGGCAACACAAATCCTGAACCACTCTCTGCATAAATGGTTGTAATAGAAAGGAATGCGGCTCCTGGAAGTTGCAACAATATTAATAAACAAAAAACAACACACACAAAGATCAAACTTAGATAATAAGTTAAAAAGCAAGCTCAGTGGTATAGAAGTTTGCAGTTTCAGTGTAAGGGATGCCATCTGCTGAGTTGAAAAAAGACTTTCAGAAGAACTGGTCTTATTCCCCCTTCAGTTTCCCCTATTCTGAATGTTAGTTGTTCCACAGACATGAAAACGGGCCTATTTTAGGCTACTAAAGCCTAACTTCAGACTTCTGTTGATAATGGGCTCAGGCTAAACAGAGTTGTATTGAATGAACCTAACACAGAAGCAAGGAAATAAAATTACAGCCCATAAGTTTGAAGTATACTTCAATTCACACATATATTTTATTTCCAAAGTTTACACTCATAAAAAGGAAAAATCTAAGCAATTTACTCTTCTCACTTTGTGAGTGAGAATGCGTAAATAATACACTAGCAGATTACAAACCTCTTCTACATGTCACTGCAAACTTACAGTCCAAAAACAGAGCTCTTCTATTATTTATTAAAGAACATTTAATACAGGTCACCCTGCAGTCCTGCAGTATGTGCTTTGTAAATACCAGATGTATAGCATTCTGATAGAGAGTCTTAAAATATTTGCATTGGGTAGAATTTCTATCACTTCAGATATTAAGGTCTCTGCTCAAATTAAAAAAAATAAAAAAGCAAACAAGAAACAAGAAAATGAAAGCAGATAATGAAAGGACAAACAGATACATTTTTGCAAGTAAATCAGGTGTGTATCTACAAACAAACAAACAAACATCTTTGTATAAAAGATGCTTACATACAAGATCCCCTAGAAAGAAGGCATGCAAGAAACAGCAAGAGAAATTTCTGTGTTTTGTAAGCTTAGTAGAGAAGTAAAGAGAGACAGCATGAAAGTGAATGAATTTCTATAGCTTGCAGAATTTGAAGGCAGAAGTAACAAAAGTAGTTTTAATTCAAGAGCAAAAGAGACACACTTTTAAAGCTATATTTTACATTACTATAAGAATATGCTGTAAGCATCCATTAGGCCACAGAACAAACTATGAACATATTTGCTAGAATGATGCAATGAAGCAGAGCTAGGGAGGGAACATTAAGTAAGAATGAAATACCTCATCAAATGACCAAAACTACTACAGACTTGCAGAAATACACATACAACATTAAGTTTATATTGTTACTATTAATACAGTACAAACTTTATAGGAAGTATAAAGCACTGAGTACATTTTGAGAGTTTACTCTGGAGTTAGAAGAATACAGTGCAAATACTAAAGGTTTAATTCAGCACAGTGGATGTACCTAGAGAACATCATTTGTAGGGCCATATGAAAAATCACAACCTGCCTTACCACTTGAAATACTATTTGATGGTACCATATTAGATGATCTTTAAGGTCCCTTTCAACCCAAGCCATTCTATGATTATATGACACCAATTTAAAAAAAAAAAAAAAGCCTCAAAGGTAGTATTCTCTAGCTCCATTAGCCCAATACTACAGTTGTGAATTTTTATTATTTATATATGTACAAGTCTAGGAGGAAAATGTTAAGTGATATTCTTTCTTTCTTTCTTTTGTTGTTCATTTAAATAAATAAATGTCACATGCTGAGCTTCTTAACGAAACCAACACAGATAGAGAAGACCTGGGAGAAATAACATATGCTTTAAACAAGGTTTCTTCAGTCTTACAAATGTTTTACAATTACTGTAAATTCTGCAAACAGATTTTCAAACACAGCCTCTATATTCTGGGTCCAACCTTAAGAGCAGACTCAGTGGTAAAATAATTGCTAACCAGTCCTGCTGTTTGATTTTTAAGCGTTGCTTCTTTCATACTCACAAAACTGGCTATTACACATAAGCACTGTAAGGGAAGGAAAACAAGTAACAGTATGCTACAAGGCTTAGGTACTACTTAATGTAAATTGAAGATACCTTTCTGTGCTTTAATGAGTTCCTTTCCAATTTCCAAAGTTACAAAGGCGGTACCGTTAAGTACAATATCAGTTATAGTTTTCCATGCATTAGCAGAAAGTCGTTCAGAAGGGGAAATAAAGTTCCCTGCTGCGTTGTTTATCACAACCTGAAACACAAGGAGTTAATTAAAAATAACCCTTCCTTAGAGAAGGTCTCTCTAGATTAGATACATTTTCCATTACAGTCATTTCCTTCGTACTTACTCAGAGCATTTTCAAAAACAGAAGTTGTTCACTTTCTCTACAACACTTACACTAGGATGTCCTGCCACTTGAATTAATTCAGCAACAGCATTCTTAACAGAAGCTGGATCTCTCACATCACACTGGATGGCATGGACCTGTATAACAATAGAAGGGCAGCCTTAAGACTTCAAATGCTTATCCCACAAATTAAACAATCCCCCAGAACCATATAAATGCATTAAAAAAAAAAACCAAAAAACTATACCCATTTAATGTGTAATTAAAATTCCCAGTTCTATAAAATTTACCTTATTCCCTGTTTTAGAAGAAATTTCTTCCGCCGTTCCTTTCAAAACATCAAGCTTTCTAGAAATAATCATATATCAGTGAATTTCAATTAAATGCAATTACAATTCAGAAAAATAAAAAGCTGATGAATCCTTTCTTAGCAGACATCAGGTAAGTTTTAAAAAGTGATGCGTATGTGTTTGTGCATAGTGAAAGTTTTCATGAAAACAGCTTCAAAATGAAAATATTTAGTTACTAATTTTCTGAAAGTTAACCAAAAATCTAAGTACCTTCTGTTCATTACTACTTAAAAGTAACTAAGAAACGACAAAGGAAGAACAATCTTAGCTAACTTACTACATTTGATTAGTTTAAGTACTTTCCTATTCAGTACATCATGATAATAAACCCAGCTTTATCTACTGCTCTGCTAATACTTTGCAAGGGCCAGGTTTCAAGTATCTAAATTGCTACTTGGAAGAATGTCAGAACACTAATTTTGTTTCCACAATGAAACTGCTTTTCTTGTTTTTATTATATCACTAACAGAACTGTATAAATATTATCTTTGTTAAGAGGAATTATTTTAATTCTTTATTGCTATTAAAATCTGTATTACAAACACCCATGTTAATACAGAAGTGATCAATAACATCCATTTCAACTTTGTGCTCTTTTTTACACTTTAGTGGGATTTATGTCTAATATTCTGGCTTGTTTATTTTTCTGCCCCAACACACAAGATTTTTCAAAGTCTTCTCATCAGGTCTTCAGTATTTCCCATGCTACACTCTAATTTAAAAGTGAACAGTGTAAATAAATTAACCAGAGTAAATAAATTAACAGAGTTTATCCAGCTTGCGAAGAAAAGAAACCAGATCCATTCAGCACTCAACACTAAAAGCTCTAAAATGTGTTCATTAATATTTACCGGCTTGCTATGACACACGTGGCACCCAAACTGGATAAAGCTGTTGTCATGCCTTTGCCAATCCCAGTACCTCCACCAGTTATAAATGCCACCTTCCCTTCAAAGGAATTTGGTGGCAACATCACTTTTTGAAGAGGTGAAAAGAATGCAGCCTGCGGAGCTTTGCTCTCTTGCAGCAACACATTTGGTCCATGGCTGAAGAACTGAAAGAAAGAAAAAAAAAATCCATTTCCATTTACAGGACCGCTAATAAAGATTAGATTTGCTCGTGAAAGTAACAACGTTATAGCTATCTTCCTGTTACACAAACTGAATACAAAAATGATTAGCTTGCATTTATGTTGAAGTTACTAAAAGCTCACCATAGCATAAAACAAATCCTAAACTGGTAAAGTAACTAGGCCACTTTTAGGCATTCCATTCCAACTACAAAAATACCGAGAACACATTTTAATCACAGTGTTGGTTATTTCAAATGTTAGCTATCCTTATGGCTGTCTGTTTTGTTCATGTACGCGGAAACACCTTACCAGCTAATTACTAGATTTACAGTAAGATTTGAGATTCACATTCATATACATACTGAATACCACTTACAGCAAGTTAGCCCTAGATTAGCTAATTTTTGCAAGCAAATGTGTGGTTTGTACTTGCTAAAAACAACAACAACAAAAATCCAACAAAAAAAAAAAAAAAAAAAAAAACCCACGAAACAACACCAGAGAAGAAAATTCATTATTACATTCAGTAATACATTTTCTAAGAAAACAGTATGCAATACAATCCCACAATACCAGTATATGCAATAAGTTACACAACTCTAGTGTAAGCAGTAAGTAATCTGTAGCGTCACCAAGAAAAATAGTCAAGAGGGCATTTCTGTAATCCTCAAATACTGGAGTACATCCTCAAACTGAATGACATGACTTGGCACAGCAGCATTACGTAAACAGTTAGGAAATTCACAAATTACTTGGAATATGAAAGTTATCTCAATCTGGAACTGAAAACATTTCTAAATACAACAAAGTTTGGTTATTTGTTTAAGTGAGAAAAATTAGAAGAACTTCAGCTATATTTATCTTTTCCAATACTAATTTGTAATTGAATCTTTAATGCATCCTTTTGACTACACAAGCTTGTAGTATAATTTTAGGAAAACTTCGTGTTTACTTTTATACGTCACTGCTCATAAAAACATAACATTGTTATGCCAACAGGAAATGTGTTGAAGGAGAAAAGGCTACTTTAAAACAGTACAAATAGAACAATAAATAGCTTGTAGCATGTACAAACTCCCCTTTGCAACACTGAAATTAACAGGTGACGCTCTCAGCAACAGCCGAATAGTCTATTAGCTGGGGTCGAGGTGCCACTGGGACTCTCTTTCCATCAGGTCAATGGATAAACTCTCCAAAGGGGTTTGGTAGCGATGGACACAGCCCCCTCCTTTGCTCACCACCACAGAGATTTCGCAAGCAGCTCCTGCTGAAGGAGGCAGATAGAAAGCAGGCCAGGGAGCACGGGGTATTGCACCACAGTTAATAAACGACTCTGAAAGCATCGAGCCACGTGTTAAAGCAGTCTGCTGGGGGACTCGTCACTACTTTGCACAAAAGGCTTCCTTGAGAAGATTTGTTCCAAGTAATCATTCCAGCACTTAATGCCAAGATTCTAAATTAAACTACAGGCATAAAGAGAAGCATAAAGAAACCAGGCAACGTGAACAGGAGAAAAAACAAACTCCCCCGTACCCAGGTGGTGGAAATAAATCACTAAGTTAGCACAAAAGGCTCCCCCGGAGGAAGTCTTTCCTAAGAAGGCACGCCCCACAAAGCGGCGGTGGCACCGCTCCGACCTTTCACCCAGATGGCATGGTGCGCTCCTGCAGCAGATACCGGAGTGCCCGAAGGGGAGCGGGGAGAAACAGGCAGGAGGCGCGACCCGGGAGCACGGGAGGGTATGGGGGTACCACAGCCCTGAGAATGTCTCGGCCCACCCTCAGCTCTATGAGAGCGGGCGGCGCCTTACCCGTCTCGTGCCGGAGAAGCGGATCGAGCCATTGCCGCGGAGAGCGGTCCGGCCGATCACTGCCGCCGCCATCTTGTGCTCCGGAGGTGGGGGTGTGCGGTAGGGCGGTGCGGAGCGGCCGTCTCCCGGCTCCTCTCAGCCCTGCCCGGCCGCGGGAGGGGCGCTTCTGCCTCTGCAGCTGGAGCGGGCGGGGCGGCGAGTCCGGGTCTGCAGCGCCCCTCCGGCCTGGGCTTCTGCCGTCGCCTCGAAATACGTGCTGTTAGAAAGATACTGACGCTTTATGAATAATCTTCGGTTTGGGTGCTGCTTCGGAGTATAGGAAGGATTTAAGAATACTTACATTCAAGCACCCAGTCTCTGGTTGAGAACAAGTTGGGAGGTTTACAGGGCAGAAAATACCCATTTTTTTATTTTTAATTTTGTGGGGTAACCTGAGCAATTGTAAGAATGTAAATGTAACATCTGTAGGTGAAAAACAAGTCATTAAAAGCAGTAACAGTTAAAGCATTGTCTGAAAGCATCTAACCAGCACTAGTCTTCTGCAGGGATAATTGCCTCAATAATGTGTTGCAGAAAGGCCATGAGAAAATCAGTAAGTGTTGGCAATGATTCAGGTTTTCAAGGTCCTGGCCAGGTGTGACAGTGGTTGTAAACTTGGATTCCTGTAGTTTCTGCTGTTCAAAGTACCCCAGTGAAAGAAACAGCCCCTCATGATAAAGTTTATCAATAGTCCAAGAAGCTGTTGATACAAAAGG